>NC_138657.1:1735000-1910000 GCF_964273445.1 Streptopelia decaocto | reverse complement strand
CATATGGAACACCTAAAGAAGAAAAAAACCCGAGCAACAGCACATTAAACCTACGAAACGTTTCTCTGAAACGCAGCCCCACATCCAGGAATATCTCCCCTGAATTTCATAGTGCTTCGAGTTAAGTCTGAAACTAAAAATCTAAATCCACGCATATTTTAAGCGATGATATTTTGCAGTGTGGGAAACTGATAAACTGAAGAGGTTTTGCAACAAAAAGCCGCTGGGGATGCTCCTGCCAAAAAGCCAGTGGGTATTTTTGCCCTAAAGTGCATTGGACTTGGTCTTGCAATTACATTTGCACAGACAGGCCACAGGTGCATGGGACCCCGAACAGAACGTTGTGCACTTTTGAAGATGCGATTTTGCATGAAAATACTGAATTGTAGGAGCTTTTCGTTTCCTTTTTTCTTTTATTTATTTTTAAGAAACCAAACAAAATATAACAACCATATATATTTACAGTAACAGTGAAGAGCGATACGAAACATGGACACAGTCCAAAGATGTAAATAAATTGTATTGTCTGTGCTAATTATATTAACAGAAAGATTTGGAAGGACAAAAATACATTTAGAACATTTGTCCTTAACAGTTTTTAAATTAATCTTCTTTAAAGAAAATTTTTTCGTACTATTTCAAGATATATATTTAAGAAAACAAGCCGGGTTTCGGAGATATAATGTTTCCTGCTACAGCTCCGTTGCACACTTGTTTTGCTTTATCAAACAGGAGTGAAAGTTAATGCCATTCCCAGGCAAAGTAAACTTCCACACTTTCAGTTTCGTAAAACACTAATTTAATAAGAACATGAACTCCCCAAACTGGAGCACAACCCACTTCTCAACTCCAAAAGCCTTTGGATCTCACGTGGCTTTGGAGGCACTTCAGAAAACTCAATTCAGAGAATTAGAAATGCCGCCGGCTTTCCCAAGAAAGGGATTTTCCTTTGAGAACGGGTGTTTTTGAGAGTCTGGAGTACCAGGAAGCATCAGAGCAGTTCACTCCGGGTTGGGAACGGGATATAAAACTCACAACTTGTGGGGAGGAGAATAAGAAAGGTCAAGATGCCCAAATGCCAACAGCACTGTGCCCACCGCCAGACAGCTGGCACGCGATTACCATTCCTCCTATTCCACAGATGGACAAAACGAAGCTCAGAGAATCGCCTAAAGTCTTATGAGAACTGTGTGACAGAGGACTGAACGTAATTCAGACCTCCCAACCCCACTCTTCGAGCGTCTGGAGAATATGAACCACGAGATGCGTAGGGAGTCTAAGGCTAAGTGGATTAACTCCGATAGCCACCCGCCCATAGGCACAGCGAATAAAGTGTTGATGGTACGGAAAGGATGCAACGGTACTGAGAATAAAATAGAGATTGTATAATCTATTCTACTATTTTTTTATTATTATTTTTCCTGTAGAAATTGCGAAGCTCGGTGTGGAAAGAAAAGAAAGGGGTAACTCTGATCATACGGTGCCTCTTGGGAAGGACGGGCTGGGAACTCACAAGAGTTAATGCAGCCGCATTTGACTTAAAACTTTTTGATATTGAGATTTCTAGGCGAGCAGCACAGGAATAATGAGACAAGACAACGCAAGGGTGTGCGTGCTATGGAAATACACACTTTCGTATGCAGTATGAAAGAGCACCCTCTGTTGTTTTTGGTTAACAGAAGCAAGTCTCCCGATACCTCGAAATAATATTTCAGCTCCAGAGAAGATTGAGATAAATCATCGCTACCGACACACAGATACCTGCAAACACCTCCCAGGGAACCCAGGTGCTGCAGTTTATTTGGAAAGGAGGGGTTTGTGTGCTGAGATTTACTGCTTAGGGAAGAACACGCTGTGCCCTAGGAAACTCTAGTTGCCTAGACTAGAAGCTTTTCATAATAAATGATTAATTTGTGCATGCAAAATCAGCAAAAAAAAAAACCTATAAAGATTCAAAATTGATACACTGTGCTATTTTTATTTATGATTTTTGTAAGGCATTAAGACTTTTAGTTAAGGGTACACATCATCATTAAACGTAAGAGTCTTCAGTGCTAATTAAATCAAAGCACAAAATGTCTGATGACAGATTAGACATTCCAATCAGTTAAAAAGATGTGAGATGTGGCTGCGTTTCACTTCGTTCTAATGGGAGATGTTAAATATATCAACGACAACAGCGGAACTCTTAAGAACACACAATCTCTGCAACTGGGAGTGTGTTTTCCGTATTTAGAGCTAAAAATCTCCTACAAATTGCAAGTTTTCATCATTTGCTTCCTGCAACCAGAAATTACCGATTATCTTAAGGACCTAAAAATTATAGAGATGGATGATAATCCGCGTGATCCAATTCCAATGATATACCAATGATGATGTAACAGAATGAAAGGAAATTGTGATGTTACAGCGAATAAAGTTGATGTATTTGGTACCTTCAGCTTGTTCTCCTCAAAGTAAAGATTTTGAGGGCAAACAGGTTTAAAAAATGTACTTTCTCGTTGGGGTCCGTACTGTAATTCCCTTCAAAATTACACCGTTAGTTTAGAGAACTAAGTGAGAACCTTAGAAACAGCTAATAAAGGTTAGTTTCAATTTGATTCAGTATTGCCCTAGTGAAAAATCCTCCGTGATGTATTTCACAGTCTCCAGGAAACATTGTGAAATTTTGTAAATACCGGAAATCGCATTGCATATATGAATTCAGAACCGCGCAGCTCAACAGTCAACACTTCCGTGATTAAGCTTTGCCTTGCATGATGTACAGGGAATGAGAGAAAAAGTAAAATTACAAAGAAAAAGGGTTCCTTCCTGCAGATTTCAAAGATCCTGAAGCGAAGAGTTCCTCTAACACATCTCCTGTCTGTTGGATACGATTTCTTTCCCTGCGGTTAGTACAAATATGGTGATTATAGGATCATTTAACAGTCCTACCTTGAAGTGCTTGACCTGACAATGTATAATCTCTTTTCTTCTGCTTGCTCAGATTTTGGAATATTGAGGACCAATCTTGAAAGGGATACCCCAAAGTCACAATGATAATATTAATACCGATAATAAAGTTTTCTTCTGCTAGTTTACTTCTTCCAGCCAAACATTTCTAGAAAATCCTGCCCCCAAAGAGTGTTAAAGTTATATATCGCACAATAAATACTAAAACCAAACCAACAAAAATATGAGGAAAGGACAATATCAGAATTGTGGTAGCCCCACGGGGCAATGTATTTGTTAGAGAAGTTCTATCCCCTAATAATATTTTAACAATCAATTAGAATGTGTATTGCAAGTTCCTGCAAAGTTCCCAAACAAGAGTGGGAACACAAGATGTTTTCTGTACCACTATTCACAAAACAAATCTTAAATGGCTTTATGCACGTCAGAAAAGGGTCCAACAAAATAAGAGCGTCTGAAAACTAAAACTATATTGATTACTCTGGTGCTCAAACAGAAACTCACATTTCTGCCTCTTTATCCATTATGTTAAAACTAACACCCAATGTTATTAAAGCTTCAAGAGACCTGAGAAAAACATCCCTCCCCTCCTCGCCCCCTTTCTTCTAAAAGCTTTTCTCTGTGGTTTTGACTTCATTCTCTGCTATGTATAACCAATTTCTCTGACTCCCTCAGTAAATATTCAGGTTCCCACACAACAGGTATGTAGGCAAACGCGTAACTTCATACACAAAACTATAGGCTGAGAAATCATGCAACATTTGAGTGTTAGCACGATCCCCTCTGTAGCTTCACCGAGATTTTTGAGAGATGGGAAGCAAACCCATATTCATTAGAAAACATGACTACAGACCCACTAAAACTGGCGAGCACAGTGTGCTGTGTTTTCCATAAGTATCTACACGTTTTTTGTAAACTGACCGTAGTCCAAGCTGGTAAATAAAACAACAGCAAAAATTACATTAGCCACTCAAGTTTGCAGCTTCGTTAACTTCATAGCTACCCTAGTTACCTGTCCCCCTCCCCAAATTACACCTACGAAACACAGCACTGCACCTCCGTGCAGTTAAATTAACTTCACATCAGCTATTGCGTCTTCCAAAATGCCCTGAAGGAACATTGTTGTGGCTGGGAAAAACACCCGCATAACTGCATGTTCTCAATCCCTCTGCTGGAATCATCCTTTTTTACCATCAGCAACATAAACTACAAAGTTATGAGACATGAATTCCTTTTAATTATTTGTCTGGCATTTCACAAACTTGCTCCCATATTATCCCTCTTGCAGCACAGTTAAAAATCACCTGTTTCACCCAGGCGGAATCACAAGGAGCAATTCTGGACATAAAGGCTTCGTGCGCTATGTAAACAATGCTAGTTTAGGTACCGTCTTGAAAATAGGTGTAAACACGACATACCTCTTTCCTGCCTACGGCAAACTATAATTCCAGCTGTTGCACAGCCTCAGAGGCTGGGAATGCTGCCTTTGTTTTGAGGACAAAGTTTACCTCTGTGCACGAGAGATGTAGCATGTCATTTGACATCAGGGTCAGAGAAGGGGCTCTGGTGATGTTTAGTTTAAAAGTACAGAAAATGTTGAAGTCTGGTGTGCTCAGAGAAAGCTGAGAGTGAGACACATGCGGGGAAACCATGTTGTGAAGTTGGGACCTGCCCCATACCAAGGGAGCCTGGACCGGAGTCAGGGTGATGGATCTCGGGGGAGATGAAGGACATTGAGGCACTAGAGAGCGTGCAGGAGAGGTGACAAAGCTGGTGAGGGGCTGGAGCACACGTGTGACGAGACTGAGGGACCTGGGGGCTCAGCCGGAGAACAGGAGCTGAGGGGAGACCTTCTGATCTCTGAACTGCCTGAAAGGAGCTTGGAGCCAGGGGGGTCGGGCTCTGCTCCCCAGGATCAAGCGCCAGGAGCAGAGGAAACGGCCTCAAGTTGCGCCAGGGGAGGTTGAGGTTGGATGTGGGGAACAATTTCTTCCCCAAAGGGCTGTGGGGCATTGAACAGGCTGCCCAGGGCAGTGCTGGAGTCACCAGCCCTGGAGGGTTGGACAGACGGACATGAGGTTCT
This sequence comes from Streptopelia decaocto, assembly GCF_964273445.1. NCBI lineage: Eukaryota > Metazoa > Chordata > Aves > Columbiformes > Columbidae > Streptopelia > Streptopelia decaocto. The sequence goes on along the minus strand of NC_138657.1, from coordinate 1,904,965 downwards.
CAGGGACATAGTTTAGTGCTAGGTTTAGGTTATGGTTGGACTCGATGATCCTGAGAGTCTCTTCCAACCAAAATTATTCTATGATTCTTTGGCATTAGCTCAACTGGTGCTTTATCTTGGTTCATGGGGTGTCTGTAGCGTGTCTCCCGGTTGTCCTGGCCGAGCTCTCACCATCATCCCAGAGCAGCCTAAGGGTGGGCAAACTGGATTTACTGCACGTGAAATGAAGACAGAAGGTGGACTTCACTCGAGATGGTGTCGCGTGGTGGATGCCAGGTCCTCGGAACCAGCAGTTCTGGCTCTACAAGCCCCAGCTTGTTCATATTAAGTTAAAGTTCATATTCAGAAGAACTGCAATTGCAGTGTCTTTAAGAAATGTGCAAAAAATGATACGTTTCAAGTGTAGTTACTACTGTGTTAGTTATTTCTTAACAAAATCTGCATTTCTTCATACAGTTACAATTGCAATGTAGATGAATATTGTATTAAATTTCTACACACACCTAAGAACAACATATGCTGCATTTAATATCTTCTCCCCTATCTCATTTTTCCTTTCCAATTTGTTTTTTATTGCAAGCCAGTAGCATAGAGCCACATAATAAACACATTATTGAAAGTATTGAAAGTCTTAATTGATGACATAGATGCATGAATGTTTCACAAAGCAGAAAATGCGGAAGCTTTCCTGAAGGGATGCAAGGAAAGTGTTTAAATTTTAAAGTAGCAAATATTGGCAGCTCTCAGAGCGGGAGCATGGTATTTGAATATTTCTTCACTCTTTTTTGTATGTTATCACCACTTGGGGCAAGAAGGAGAAGTCCTAGAATCCCTTCAGCCCAACCAGGCTGGGATGCTGTGATCAGCGACCAGCACAGACCAACGGCTGGGGCTTGTAGAGCCAGAACTGGTGGTGCTGAGGATCTGGGATCCACCACGCGACACCATCTCGAGTGAAGTCCACCTTCTGTCTTCATTTCACGTGCAGTAAATCCAGTTTGCCCACCCTTAGGCTGCTCTGGGATGATGGTGAGAGCTCGGCCAGGACAACCGGGAGACACGCTACAGACACCCCATGAACCAAGATAAAGCACCAGTTGAGCTAATGCCAAAGAATCATAGAATTATTTTGGTTGGAAGAGACTCTCAGGATCATCCAGTCCATCCATAACCTCAATCTAGCACTAAACTATGTCCCTGAGAAGCTCATGTCTGTCTGTCCAGCCCTCCAGGGATGGTGACTCCAGCAGTGCCCTGGGCAGCCTGTTCCAATGCCCCACAGCCCTTTGGGGAAGGAATTGTTCCCCAGATCCAACTTCAACCTCCCCTGGAGCAACTTGAGGCCGTTTCCTAAAACCGAACTGTTGTTCACAAATGGATGAGAACCATCAGAAGAAAGGCAATGGATGAAGATGATTGCTGGACCATCAAGGTCATGGATGTTGTTTGCCCCTGGGTGCCCAGGGCTCTGCAGTAGAGACGAAAGGAGACAAACGCGATGGTGGAAATCACCCCAAGCTGGACGACGTGGAAAAGAAGGGGAGGAAAATGGGAGGGCGCAAAGGAACTGTAAAGGACAGGGTTAACAAACAACAGACAGCAAACGCCTGGGGAATTTAAAATGGAGAGAAATACACAAGAGAAACACTGCAGGACATGTTCTTGAAGACCTGGGAATGAAAAAAATGTGCACCTGACTTTCACATACTGGTTCATTACTGATTTTCGTTTTTGTTTTTAAAGAAACACCCAGTTCAGGACAATCTGGATTTTATCCTCTTTACGAAAAAAAATAACCCCAAAGTATTTTAAAGGGATTTTTGAACACGCTATACCTCTCAAAAACAGACCAGACGTACCAAAACCAGCACTCACAAACACAGCCAGCGACTTTGATAAAATACCAGCTTTACCTGTGTGCCGCAGGTCGCAGCCCCTAAAAACCCAGGTAATATTTTACCGCACAATAAAATAATAGCGCAAATAAGTGCACTGAAACCTGCAAATGGTAGCTGTGATGTATTATTTGTCACCGAGTACAGTCAGCAGGTCAACAGTAAAAGCAATAGTAATTATTTATGCACAAAGGCAGAACGCTGACAGGTCACCGCGTGTCTGTTTCCAGCCCCACAGAAGACAATGGTCGGCTAAACGCAGCACCGCCAGGTTTTCCTTTCAAAAATATTAACCGGACTTACACTTTTTTACAGAAACAGCAGAAAAAAACACCCAAATAATTTACACTTTCCTGCTACTACACGAAGTCGCAATCACGTTGTCAGTGTTTCAGCACCTCAGACAATCATTCCAACTTACAGAGCTGACAAATAAAGCTGGAGCTAAATTTTTAAGGTAAAAAAAACTGAAATAACGCCTGCCTGAATTAATTTCACAAACCAACATGTATTACAAAATTAAAGCATGCAGGGAAAGGTTTTTGCTAATGGTGCTTAAACTTCTCCGCATCTTATTTTGAAAGATTTGCATTTTTCCCTTCCACTATTCTGAACTGAGTTTGGCAGCAGAGAGAGATATATAATAATAATAATTAAATAGTCGTGAAAATGCAGATTATCACATGCTCTGAATTCCTGACTAATCATATATAAAAATACCAAAGAACACTTCACGCACAAGAAAACTTACAACCTGAGATTAGAGACACCAAGGATGAGGGATGTGAAAAGAGGCCAGGAAAGCCCTTTTTAACGTAGGTACAATAGATTTTGGAGATCTTTAGCTGCCGACAAGTATTTGTGGGATGATAACCCTCATGAAGGATGGACAATACTCACAAACCTGTGGTGAACCCTCTTCAACGTGACCCTGCATCTTCAGGTTGCGGAAGAAGTACATGGGATGCCAGAATCACAAATGAAACGTGAGGTAGATTTATGAAAGATAAGAAAGGAAGGGAAAATAACTCATCCGAGTTTCAGTGTAGACACCATCGTACAACACCGCACTGTTAAAAATCAATTTGTTGATGAAGTCGTGTTTTAACGTCATTACAAACTGAAAGAGGGTAATGACTGTTAACTGAGTTGAGGATGGAGGATCCTGAGCTGGACATCGATGTAAACACCGAAGGGAACAGACAAATACAAAAGAACTGACAGGGCTATCACATTCCGATCTCTATACATAAAAATATAACCTCCTGAAATTGGAATAATAAAAATGATTGAAAGAGGGAAGATAGTTCAAAGACCACACATGCAATGAGAGAAATGAATTTAAAAGGCAATAAGTGACCCTGAGAGTATATCAGTTGCTAAACTCATGTTTGCAGAACAATAGTGCAGGTTTGCAGGATAACGAAGGTAGAAGAGAGGAAGGAAAGAAGTTTGGGAAATCACATCTTATAGACCTCTCTTATATTCAGTTCTACAATCTTCCCTGTCACTTTCGATATTGAGATACTGAAACAAGAGATGATTAAAAGAAAAAACACAAATAATTAAATGCTGAACCACCAGTAAATTCTTAGCTTGGCTGAGAGGAGCCATGCAGGAATGCTTGAAATGTCTAAGTATGTGTTAAGAACGAGAAATATTGCAATAATAGGGGAATATAACTAGGAATAGTCAGATTAAATAAAGAAAAAGGACGCTGCATATCAGGACAACCTTCCTGACAGTGAAATTGTGGAATAATTTCTCAACAAACCAGAAGAAACACTCAGTGGCATAATGAAGGGAACAATGAACTACCAGGGGGGCAGACCAAGAGATCTAAAAAGTATTTCCTCCACCTAATTCTAACGGACTATTAAAGGAGACAATCAATAGTCAGGGAGGTAAGTTATTTTGATAATCTCCGTGGTTTTCGTCGTTTCAGAGGAAAGACCCTGGTTGAAGTTGGGAGAAGAAAAAGAGAGGAAATGCCAAGCTGTGTCATTTCTTACAGTTACTGCTTCCCATTGTGGACATTACCATTATCTTTACATATGAAGAGAGACTGAAATAATCTAGAGAGGTTCCCCCACACTACAACACTGAGATAAAGAAGAACTTAAAAGAAACGCCACATGGTCTGGCATCAAATTAAATGGGGAAGAACAGAGTCATGTTTCCTGGGGGAAGGAGACTGAATATTATGAGGTTAGTCGCACTATTAGTGGGGCCAATAATGTCACTTAGAAGAAAAATAAGTGTGGTACATAACTAAATTTTTCACGTCGTTTCAGTTTGGTGGAGAGACGTACTGCTGCACTGAAGTTAAAGAGCACAATTCTATCAGGTAAAAGCAGTGAAGAAGGAATCCAGACATTTGGGCAGCTTTTTGAAACAATTCAGCAAAACGGCGGAATGATAAGTGAAATTAGAGACTAAAATGTGTCTGCAGACATTAAAAAATATAAGCAAACCCAGTACTTGGTGCTTACTTTAATGCATAATACAAATATACTTGTATTTGAGTATCGCATTCACGTTATATTCTGTGTTTATCCACAGTCGGAGTGCCAACAATTTAGACTGAATGGGTCAGAAAACAGCAGGTTTTCTTTATTATAGATGCTCTTAGTGCAGTTAATATAATCAGATGTTTCAGGAACAGTGTTAAGATGCACGAGCTACTGAAAAAGTAGTTTAGAAACTGGTTAAAAATACTGACTTCTGAAATATACCGGAAAACAAACATGGTCAAAGGGCTTATGCTCAGAAGTGTAAAAAACAAGCTCTTAAATCGCAAACCAGCTGAGCCACTGAATTAGCGCCTGTATGTCACTCAAGTCACAAGCCTGTTGTGTCTCAATATCTGTAGCTGTGAAAGGAGAATAAATAACATTTGCATGTTTTACTTTATGAATCTTTGGCTGGAAACCCTTTGGCGTTTCCTAATCCTACTATTCTAAAGACCTAGCAAGTGACATCACAAAAATAATATTACTATTTAGGACGCTGAAAGAGGAAAAATATTTGGGCAATACATTAAATTATGTTCTAGATACATGCCTAGTATCTCTCCTAAGCATCTAGGTCTGGTACATCATATTGTACTCAATACCAACCTTTTCTATTGGTTGTGTTCCATGTTGCCAGTACAGAAATTAATGAAAGAAAATACTCCCTGACTTCTTCTAAATGCTTTGTAATGGCTAAGTAAGTAATTTGTGCACTAATGAAGAGCAGTCATTTCAGGATACTGATTATTAAATGAGCAGACAGGATCAGGAAAGTAATTTCTCAGAAACTAGAAGTGAGATGAGTTAGGAACACTAGAAGAGATGTACAATTTTCAATGTGTCTGCAGAGAGGAGGCAGGAACAACAGGGAAGGGAAGGGAAGGGAAGGGAAGGGAAGGGAAGGGAAGGGAAGGGAAGGGAAGGGAAGGGAAGGGAAGGGAAGGGAAGGGAAGGGAAGGGAAGGGAAGGGAAGGGAAGGGAAGGGAAGGGAAGGGAAGGGAAGGGAAGGGAAGGGAAGGGAAGGGAAGGGAAGGGAAGGGAAGGGAAGGGAAGGGAAGGGAAGAAGAAAAAGGAAAGAAGGAAAGGAAAGGAAAGGAAAGGAAAGGAAAGGAAAGGAAAGGAAAGGAAAGGAAAGGAAAGGGAAAGGGAAAGGGAAAGGAAGTACAATTTCCAATGTGAACCGTGAAGCCGTTTCACCAAGACCTTCCAAAGCACCGCTGCCGGGATGGATTTTGCTGAATCTTCCCGGTATGGCAGGTCCACCCCCTTTGACTAGTGACATATATCTGTGCTACACAGACACTTCAGGCCTCCTCATCCTCTCCGGTGATGGCAGGAAGAAAAAGATTCCTCTCCCAGCTCCTTCACACCAGCATCGCTTTGGGTACGGCGCAGAAGGACGCCTGGTTCGGGGATTACAGTCTCTACCGCGTCTTGAAGAATCACAGCTGCAGCACGTAACCTTTCTACTTTGCGTAGATAGCACAAATTCCACCGTAACAGGCAAGCGCCTCTGGGCAACACCTCTGCTGTTCAAACAATTATCTGCTGGCCTCAACTTGGCACCAAAACCAGCCCAGCGTTTTATAAAGGTCTGCAGCTTGCTCTTCTTCATGCTCCGCAGAATTCAGGTTTCAGAAGCAAGCCAAAAACAACGCGTATGGGAGCACACCCTGACGTTTGGGTGGAAAGGTTCACCTTCTAGCTGATAACAGATGGAGACACAACACACAACCCACCATGATTCATTGAAAGACTCTCACCAGGCAAGTTAGCATTTGGATGATCAAATGATGAGCTGGGGAGGGTATAAAGGGTCATCTCCTTCCTAGATAAGAACGCCAGACTCTACAAACAAGGGCAGCAATGAGAGCAGCTTTGGAGAAGAACACCAGTAAGTTAATTAACTGATTCAGATAAAACTCTTGTGCTCATCTTGGGGATGAACTTAGGCTGCCAAGCGTCAAGAAGGGAAAATCCAAGCGTCAAGAAGGGAAAATGCTTTCAAATGTTTTCTGTGTTTGGACACCATGCCCAAAAAACCTCCAGCAGCTCACAAGATCTATCGCTGTTCTGATGGAGCGCTGGGATGAAGAGATTATTTCTCTGCTCCCAAGGAATTCAAGCTGAGAAGGAGCAGAGTTGATAGTCCACACATAGGCAAGATCAACAAATATCTCCTTTGATCCTACACACGCTACTCTGAGTATCCTCAATTTTGCGAATATTCCCAGCGATGTGGCAATGCTACTGCAACTCTTTAGATGCTTCATGTGGGTTAGAAACATTCAGAAGTCAAACCCAAATAAACAGATGAGGATATGGAACAGTGGAGACAAACATGGTAACCTAAACAAGCTGGAATATTTGTTGAGTTCAGGTCCAGGACACAATGAAGATTTGTGTTTTTTCTTTGGAAAACTTCTTCCCCTGAATTATGACGGCGACTCATCTAAAGAATTTGAATGAAACAATGAGGCCACTTCTCCAGTAAAAGGCTCTCATGAGAAGTGTCCTTCAAGAGGAATGTGGAAGAGGGGTGGATTAGGAGTAAAAAGTGGATTTACATAGTTTAACAATGGACAATGAACACTATGCTGCGTCAAATAAATGGGGCAAGGTGCCTTTGAAGGCTGTGTCCTTTCCCCATCAGATCTCTCGGTGAAGCACATGCATGGCAGCCAAAAAGGAAGAAAACTGGAGACTTTTGTTGTACGTTGGCTTTTCTGAAGCAATTTACCTGGAGAGACAACAACATTCTGTGCTTCAGCAGAGGGCGGTTGAGTTCTTACTTTTCAAGCTTATATCTGTAGGTACCCTTTCATTTATGTCAGAAACGAGCCTTCGTAATCCCCGCTCCTCAAATCCTACGGCATCAATGTCCTTGGGGATGTCATTATGTTGTACACACCATCACGCGGCAGCCGCTCACCTGAACGCGCTGAAAACGGTAAATCTGGACACTTCCACAACCACCGTTGCTACCAAATGTCCTCTATTTCTCAGAGCTTCTCCTTGATGACACAAAAATATCCAACAGCAAAAGCGCCCATTAGTCCCAGATTAAAAAGTAGAATTTGGCGATTTGGCACAGAAACTCCCTTAGGAAAGGCAAGGAATACAACCTTTTCTGAAATATGTCCAGCTCTGTATGGTTTTCACAGCTGATATATTGTTTTCTCCTTCTCTTTTCTCCTACCCAACCTTCAACCCGATGCCGAGTTAGAAAACTGCTCTTGGGCTTGTGAAAAGTCACAGCTTCAGTAAGAGAATATAAATTATTACACACATATAGACACATCTGTACATAGAAAAACTATGTGGCTGGATATATTCACCCAACTTGTATCCTCTTCTGCTTTTTCACAAAACATGTAAATTCTCAGTTACGAATTTGAGCTTTACAGGCCTGCACCCTCACAAAAATAGACATTTCAAATTCTACTAACAAACTATAAGGAAAATCCCTATAACTGCACTATTATTGTAGCCAGAGATAAACCTTAATATGCAGTTAAGACGTGACATATGATAAAAACTGTTATACTTGCTGCTTGTCTAGTCAGAAATCCCACCATCTTTATCTCTTAAAAAAGATATATTTTTCATGTAAAAAGACACATATCTCTTTAATAAAGCAACGATGTTATTAAAAGTAAGCCCATGTCAGCAAAGCTTATCGGCTACGTGATATAAACCTTAAATGCAGTAGTAACTATTTCAGAAAGAATACAAAACCCACATCAAAATGATACAAGACTAAGGCTCAAAAACGTAAGGAAATTATTTCCAGCTGGCCACAGAATATGGAATTATCTTTTCCTACAACTCGCCGCATTTTACCCAGGTAATGCAGCTCACATGGCAAAGTACAGTTCTAAAATAATTCATTGTTCAGAGACCCTTATCAGCTGCAAAGCCAATTCTGGAGCGGGGCCATATCAGCTGCAGAGCCAACACATAACAGAGTGAAGAGTGGAAAGGACAGATTGCAGTGTCTCCCCATTCTACTGCTGCTATTGCAAAACACCAACCTCCGAATTTCCATCCTGTTTGTTATGTGAATGCCAGTTTATTATTCAAATGGAACTACGGCATATTAGTATGGAAAAGAGCGATGCAGAAAACAAATTTAAGGGATTCTGCTGCGGCCTTATTTTATCCTTTTAAGAAGGTTCATTTTTGCGTGAAACCTCGCACAGTAAGATTTATAATATTACACAAAGATAGGAGAGCATGAATACTCTCAATACTGTTTGTTTAATAAAAAAACAATCCCAGAAGGACACAGCATAAATCCTTAACTTTCATTTAGAGCCTGCACAAAACAAGCGTGCACACCAAACAAGAAAGCGGATGGCCCCAAACCCCAATTCCCACCTCGGTGTCAATCAAAACTCAGCATCTGTAATGTATGTTTTGATTCTTTTTTAAATGAGGAAGGAATGATGCAAATGGTAACATCTAGACTTGTCATCTGTACACCAAAGCTCTCGTTCAGCTGAACATATGCTGAAATTTAAGCATACTGAAACAAAGCCCAAGTCTCAGCCAAACTGAATTCAAAGTGGCTGAGATATTAAGGCCACACTTGTGCAAGACATGCAGGTGTAGGATAAAACTGAAGCACCATCTTAATTTTCCACTGGTACGAAAGCACATGTTAAAGCATCGCCTTTGTAATAGTGGATGTTATAATAGTGGGTTTGATCGTTAGCTATTAAAAAGAGAGTTTTACAAGGAAAAACGGTAAGTTTTTCTCCAGGTTTTGATTGTTAGATATCAAAGAAAAAGAGAGTTTTACAAGGAAAAGTGGTTTTTCTCTGTAACGAACACACCATGGGCAAACTATGGGGTGGTTTGGAAGAGCAGGATAGGGAAGGGAAGAGACAACCAGAGCGCGGCTCTCCTTATTTTAGTTTGGTGCAAGATTTGGCTCAACTAGGCAATAAGATGTTAAAAAGTGCAATTTGACAATAACAACTTATTCAGACGGTGCCTGCACACAGGAGAATTTTCCTGTTTTGCTAAACACTATGTTATTTTCTTATTAGCTTCGGGAAGCACAAACTACTATCCTGAAAACACAAACTGCACCTGGTATTCTCCAATCCAATACGTGACGCCTGTGTAAATCTTCAGATACATGCATAAAAATGGGTTTATTGTCAAGGAAATCCTTACTATCTGCCGCCCTATTTTGAAGCTTGTGAGATTTCATAGCATAGTCATTAGGAAGTAATGTGTTCTCATTTAGATACCTTACTATAGACTTGGTGTCTGAGTTTACCACTTGCACCATTAATTAATTAGCGCAGGGGGTGCCGGGCGGATTAGATGTGCCGCAAACATCCAGTTTGGAAACCGGCTACAAAGGTTCCTATTTGGAACAGGATAAAACTTCCACAACGTGATTTAAAAGAAAAATTAAGAATTTTAATCTAATGTGTCGCGCCTCAGTAGTGGGTCTACAATTATTGAGTGATATTGCCCGATTATCGTTAGCTGGCTGTAAGATATAAACCTAATGTACCGGGAAAATTTATATGTGGAGAAAAAAGGTAAAATCCCCTAACGTTATAATAACTTATAATCATTAAAATAACCCACGGATTAAAATACCCTACAAATGGACTCTCACAAGATAAAATGCATTGGTTTATTATTTTACCAAATCAATGTTAGTCTGCACTAAAAAAAATATTGCTTTGCTTTGTAGAAATGGTAATAGTACATTTTAGCCTGATATTTGGAAATAATGCACACAAGAATTCACAAATAAAATTTAAAATATACATTACCAGTGTGATATAAATCACAAAGGTAAATCCAAATAAGCATTATAAAAATAAATTATTGAAGCATATTCTGAAATATATACATGTTCTCTACCTTCAAGTTACTCTTTATTACTCACTCCCCGGTAACAGTGCATTTCCCACAGGGATTGATTATGTAAATCTATACATATAGAAAAATGTATGAAGCACAGTTGAAACAAAAGACCAGAATCCAGACTCAACTTTAATGTATCTAAAAGTAAGTTATACCAACTACCATTTTCGCTCCTAACTTGCTCCAACCTCTAATTATGTGAAAACAGCAAAACCTATGAATATAATTTGTGAAACTGTCTATACTTTAAGACTCTTAATAGAACTGTAAATTGAAAGAGCCAAGAAAAATTCTCCTGCAATGATTCATACTTTGTGGTGATATTTCAGAAAGAAATATTGCACGGTAACAGATATAGGTTCTGATATTCTCTTTGGAGCCAAATTCGTCACATAGATCTGAATATCTAATATGCTGACAAACAGTTGTGACAACACCCTTGTTCCTATCGCGCATACAATTTCTGAAGACGGTGTTCTTAGCATTCAACTAAGAAAGTAAAAATAACAACACGGTATCTCGCGGTCTGCGCTCTCACCAAAATCCTCCAGTTTCCCGACTGAGGAAATACACATCAATCAAGTATTCCTGAAGTGTGTTTCCACATCTAGAACTTGATAAACATGTTAATGTTGATCTGCACCGTGAACACACGCGTTCACAAAGACCCATCAGAAGTTAATACATCTGCCGTTTGATTATTGTCTGTGTGCTGCGGCGCGTCAGTCTCCAACTCTTTAACATCACTTGGGTTCTTCTTTACAGCCTGCATATCATTTTTATATAAGGGAAGGAAGCGGTGAATGGCTGCCAGAGTAATTCAAAGAATAAAACCTGAGTTCTTTCACTCAGAAGATTTTTATCTCCCTTGTACCGCATTCGGAAGCAAGAACTTATTCAACAAGTTGCTATCGGTGCTTCTCATGCTGGATGTAAGGTTGCTTAAAACACTAATCTGATGAGGAGTTAAAACCATAAGCTCGTACACATAATGCATCAAACTCGGCTACTTTCCCTTTGTGCCTCAGATAAAAAGCAGCAACCTGTGTTTATCTTGAAAGATTTGAGAGATTTTCTTATCTGGAATTTCTACTTATGCGTTTTGATGTATCATGTGGTACAAAAATGCATCGATCTGGTCCCAAATGATGCAACGCCAGCGCAAATACGAGCCGGTGTATTTAATTCCTCACCAGATTAACGCGGAAGGAAGACTTCTCAACGTTTTGATGCGCATTACACACGGATTATGTAAACAAAGAGCAACGCACGGCCACCCTAACCCGCTGCAACTTTCCTTCCCATCGACGGAGCGAATTACAACCGAGAGCCCGGGTGAACCCCCAATCCCGTCTTCTGCCGTGCGAACGGGTCGCGGTCCCCGCCACCCCGCGCCTCGTTCCGTCCCGATTTCCCCCGATTTCGGCTCGTTTTGCGCCGCTCTCCCCTCCCCTCCGCCGCGGGCGCTGAGCTGCCCTGGGTGGTCCCTCCCGTCAGACCCCGGCGCTCAGCGTCTGTCCCCACCGGTCCCTTCTGGGGGTCTCCCATCAGCCGTGCTCTTACACGCATCTGACAACTTTATTAGCGGCCGCAGAGCATCTCCGCGGCCCTTCCTCAAACAATCCCACCTTTGTAGTTGACTTAGGACAAATAATTCTATGAACACTTTCGGCTTTTATACTCCATAATAAGGTTGGAATGGAGAGGAGGTTTTCACATTAGGCGGGGGGTTGGTTTTCGTGTTTAGGCTCAAAAAAAAAAAAAAAAAAAAGAATTTTAAAAAAAAAAAATCAATCCCAGATTGATTTTTGTGTATATATCGTTATTGTCAGAGGATTAATTGATGAATTTTTCATTTGATGAGTCAGGTGGAATGGGCTCCAAGGCACACAGTGAGGAGAATTTTAATTCACTCTGCTTCTTGGTGCCAAGCAGCAAAATTATCAACTGTGATACTTACCCTGTTAGATTTTTCCTCCTCAAAAACAACGTTTAGAGTTCTGTTTGAGCGCAAAACTGAATTTCTGAGTGTACGCACGTCCCACATTAGAACTTCCCTAAATCAGAAGTTCCTGAATGGGTTTTCATCCCATTTTTCGAAAGCGCCCTTTAGTTTTAAATCTCCTTTGCAGATTTTCACACTTACTATCATCATTAAAACACATTTGGAACTCAGACTTTGGGAAAAACAAGCCTAGATTAACAGAAGAAACCTCAGTTCAATAGAAGGTATAACCTCACAAGTTTCACTTGCACTGTACCAAAATTATTCTATTTTACCATGGCTTTCAAATTAAAAAAAACAAAAACCAAAAAACAACACATTTTAAGTTGATCTTTTTGTTCCAAACTCCGCAGTAGAAATCAATCTTTTCACCTATGATGCACTGGAGTGCGTTGGTATAAAAACACACAACTGATTAAATTCTTAAGGCTCAGAAGAAAGCCCCTTTATCTCATCTGCAGAACACAATGAGCCAGAACCTTTGTGCACAGGTACAAAACCTCTTGCAAAGTTTAGGCAGGTTTTCCTGAGGGTTTGAAGGCAAACCCAACGCAATCACGGTGAGATAAGGGTGTTTGGTTACTGTGGACGGAAGGATAAACACAAGCAAGGGTACTTAAATATACAAGACGGCACTTAAATATACAGATCTTTCACAAACTCTGCCACAGATTTTACTGCTCCAGAGGTACCACCAGAGTTTAAAGATCAAGATAAGAGCTCTGCAAGTCAGTATGGGGGGAAAGCCATTAATGGGGATGACAAAAACCACCAAAGTACTCAGTACTTTCTTTTACGGAAAATTTTCAATGCTTTTTTCCGGTGGTATTTCACCTCTGCAACACATTTAAATCATCACCCATCTCCCTCCAACCAAAACGTCCTACTGGCTCATCTCAGTCCTGCTGTTACTTCTCAGACGTGTTGAATATGGAACTGATTCCAGTCTTGAATCTCTTTTTCTGAATGCTCTTTTTGATCATTTTACTATCTGGCTTCTATTCCTCCACTGAAACTGTTCTCGCTCCAGTTACTCAAACAACATATTGCCAAGCCAAATCTCAGGCCTTGCCTGTGCTTCTGCTGTGCATGACAGTTGAATTAAATGAGACACTACTCCTCCTCTCGCTTCTCCAGCACCCCGCTTCAGGTCCCTTTTTTGGGTCATAATCCCATAATCCACATTACAGCACCTAAATTGGATAAACTAAGTCCTTTCCAAAATCAAAAGGGATGTTCAGAAACCCAAACTTCTAAAGTTAAGCAGTGAAAAAGTCGTCCTCTGGGTCCTGTTTCATACTCCAATAATTTCTATATGCAAGCAATAAAGCCTCGCTTATGAAATAATGTCTACCTTAGTTCTGGGTTCATCCATAGGGTGGTTTCAGCATTGTCGTGACCAGTTTATTTACATTAGTTAACCGCATCTTAAAGCACAAATGAAGGTGAACTTTTGGTCACCAAATCTGCAGCAGCAGCCTTACAATATCATGAGAATGTGTTCCCTCCTTTTATCCATCCCCCGAAAGACTTTCACTCTTTTTGCTTTGCCTACCTGCCACCTCCTATTTTCGGACATCCCGTCCATCCAAAATACCATTTTTCTGCGACTCTGTTGCCACAGAAATCAACCTCAGCCACCTCACTTTTGCAATTTAATAGTCCACATTCCAGCTCCCCATTTTCTGACTCCTTTCTTCCATATTCCCCTATCACGTTATCCTCATTTTGCTCACCTTGCAGCCTCCCCTCATTCCACCCGGACCAGTCCCTTTGCCTTTTTCATATGCCAACCACTTATAGCAACTTCTTCTGATCCTTTACATTATTAGCCCCGAATTCACATACGTAATGTCCTGTCTTTGTTTTAACCCGACCTGTCTGGCATTGTCTTAACTATGTGTCTCAAAACACACACACCAGTAATGGTGCAGGCAAGAAACAGGTAAGTATAAAATCATGGATGTATTTAAATAGGTCTTGCTGTCTTAGGAAGTCAGTCCCTTTGCACGCTGCACACCCACTTTCTGGACAGAAATGCACTTCATGCATTTTTAGTTAATTGTAGTTATTTTTAGGGGGTTTTAAATAGTTTTTTTTAGATTTTTTTTTTTTCAGTTTTATCATTAAGTTTTTTGACAATTATTACAGAATCACAGAATCGACTTGGTTGGAAAAGACCTCATTGATCATCCAGTCCAACCCTTGGTCCAACTCCAGTCCATTGACCAGATCATGGCACTAAGTGCCATTACAACACATCTATAAGAATTACACAGTGCATATTATAAAAACAAAGAGAGGAAATGTACGCAGTAAAAACCCAGATGCATAAGATGGATACCAAATATATTTATTAGATGAAAGTGTGTCCTCGGTGAGACGTGCGCTGATGGAGAATAAAACCTCCCATCCCTCTCTCATGTTACAAAGGACAACACCATAAAGTAGCTGGAAGTAGCAGTGCTGTGTAGGAAATACAGATGTTTTTATTATTTCAAGTGTTGAGGTTTAGTGTCAGTTTTTATCTTATTATTAATTTTCCCCTCATTTTATTATTTCTTTTTAAAGTAGTGAGAACGTTGTTCCCACAGCTCCCGCTCTCTGTGTTTAGGGATTATTCGTATCGAGTCTCTTATCCTCTCACACCTATTGTTTATAATCATCATTTCTTGGTTCTGTTGAGACGTTGCAATGAATTATATTAATTACTTTCCTTTACGTCTTTGCATTAATTGTAGTTGTGAGTCTGGGCATTTCTTACAATGTATAGTTTTTAGAGAATGAAGGATAATGCACTGAAACTTGGGCCGTGCCTTACAGTTCATAAAATGGTACTTTTATATCCCGATTTTCACATTCATTGTCAGTAATGGAGAAGTCGCAGGTATTTTTAAATGATTTTTTCATTTCTGCCATCACGAGCTGGAATATGACAAACAAAATCGATGGCAAATCGGTTCCTAAAACTAACAGCTATAAAATATTCACAAAAATCACTTCATAAATACTACAAGTATTTAAAAAAGCAGTTTTTGCTGCTCCGGAATTTCATTTTCCACACCAGACATTTTGTAATTATTTTCTGCTATTAAATTAACACCGAGAAGTATCCAAAAGTAGGACAAATACTAACTGTACTTGTTCTCACAAAAGAGAACTGAAGCAACTGAAAATATGCTTTGTCAAAAACGTCACTGAACTTTTATACATAATACAAATGCGAGCAGTATAATGGTACATTTGTTTCAACATTTTCACATTCACTGTCAGTAATGGAGGAGTTGCAGGTTGTACTTTCACAATCGATGAAGATCCACAACCACAGGACAACTCCGTGTCTATAGCTGGGACTTCTCTGTGGGAATGCTTAAAAAAGGGTGTGTGGCATTTGACATTTAAATTAAGGCTGTAAAATACTGGTTTTCTCGAGATGTCACTTCTCATTACCTTGGTGTTATCTCTTCAAGAAGCATCTTGCATTGGACTCCCTATGGAGTCTAAACCAATTCAAACCGATGGTGAGTTGTGCTCATGGAGCAGATTCAGGAGCTCGGGTCACAACTCGAATGGATCCCGCACCCGAAAATGGTGCAAAGACAGAAACGTTTTCCCAAGCAAGTGTCGTGACATCTGGGATCAACGTCTGACCTCAGAATTGGGTTACAGCTCTGGAAGCCAGAACCACAAGCATCCTCTTGGAACTTTATCGCGTTGCGTGTATCAGTTAATTTCCATAGTTAAATTTCTGTAGTGGATTTTAAAGTTGCACGGCCAGGTTCCAGAAAATTCCGCGTGAAACCCTGTGCTGGTCTCATTCACATTTATATAACAAGCAGCTTAACCTCATGAAGTCACTCTCCTTTGAATTATAAGTAGCAGGGCAGTACTTTCATTTAAAATCTCCATTTTATCAGGTTGCGACTTCACTGCTCGCATTTGTATTATGTATAAAAGTTCAGTGACGTTTTTGACAAAGCATATTTTCAGTTGCTTCAGTTCTCTTTTGTGAGAACAAGTACAGTTAGTATTTGTCCTACTTTTGGATACTTCTCGGTATTCATTTAATAGCAGAAAATAATTACAAAATGTCTGGTGTGGAAAATGAAATTCCGGAGCAGCAAAAACTGCTTTTTTAAATACTTGTAGTATTTATGAAGTGATTTCTGTGAATATTTTATAGCTGTTAGTTTTAGGAATGGACTTGCCATCGATTTTGTTCGTCGTATTCCAGCTCGTGACGGCAGAAATGAAAAAATCATAAAAAAACCCCCGCGACTTCTCCATTACTGACAATGAATGTGAAAATCGGGATATAAAAGTACCATTTTATGAACTGTCAGGACACGGCCCAAGTTTCAGTGCATTATCCTTCATTCTCTAAAAACTATACATTGTAAGAAATGCCCAGACTCACAACTAAAATTAATGCAAAGACGCAAAGGAAAGTAATTAATATAATTCATTGCAACGTCTCAACAGAACCAAGAAATGACGATTATAAACAATAAGTGTGAGAGGATAAGAGACTCGATACGAATAATCCCTAAACACAGAGAGCGGGAGCTGTGGGAACAACGTTCTCACTACTTTAAAAAGAAAAATAAACAAAAAGAAGATAAAAACTAACACTAAACATCAAGACTTGAAAGAATAAAAACATCTCTGTTTCCTACACAGCAGACATTTTGTAATTGTTTTGTAAATATTTGCTACTTCCAACAGCTTTATGGAAGAGTTTTAGCCACATTCTCATTGATTTCCTGCTGCCAGTCCCACCAGGGCTGTATTATTCACAATCCCCCTCCAGACCAGGTGAGGGCGAAAACATGAAATTGGGATACGAGAAAAGACAGAAATCAGGTGAGGGAAAATACCATAATAGAGTCAGCACACAACAAGAGATGGGAAAAAAGGCGTTCTGATAAAATCAGCTTTGTAGAAGTTTGAAGAATTTACAATTTTAATGTTAGAATTGGAAACTTTTTTTTGGGGGGGGTTATGGAAATACAATATTTTAAAAGTTTTTTACTTCAAATGGCTCAAATTTCCTAACTGAGTATCACAATTCGTATTCTTTGCAAAATTATGCATTTGCTATTAGAAAAAAAGCATGATTTGGTAACGATGTTATTCCCACAAGTGCAAACAAAACCCACATTGCTCTTTTGCATTTGTTACTCGATACTTGTCTTAAGCTACCCATTAAAAATCACGACATCATGGTATTATCACTAAATAGCCTTTCGGTCATTGGATTTTGCTTAACAAACTCAGAGTCGTTCAGAAGAACAACACAATTTCTAATCATTAGCATTATGCACCACCCGTTAAACCTCCTAATTTAATTAAGAGGAAAATCCCTTGATATTCCCGAATAATCAAACTCCGCAATCCCACAAAATAACCTGTGCTGATTTTAACAATCATGTTTCAACCTGAAAAAAAAAAAAAACCCACAAAAAAAACGAAGGGATTCTTTTCCAGAAGCATCAATAACTGCTCTCACTCTTCCATTGCACAATCTGTTGTGAGGCAGACATCCAAAGCCATCTCAAAACACTGCAGGAGTGTTGATTTAAAGGTTAACTAGTCATCTTTATTTTTCATTTTGCATTTTCCCCCCCTCGCCTCCCCTTGTCTTCTGCTGGAGTTGCTCAATTAACTTCCAAATATCATCTGATACACACTTGGAGTCAACTCAGCCTACAAAATATGCGTCCGCTTCTGCCACCGCATCGGTTTTGATTCCCTGTCAACCCAACCCAACGCAACCATGGGCTGGCTGCTGGGAAAACGACACCTCAAAAGCTTCATCTCCACATCACCCACACGGTCCTACCTGGACCGACCTGCCCTGGAATCATCCAGGCCCCGAATTTGCGCCCCAGCGGCTCCGAGCACCCATCTGCACCTGTCAATCCACAGACCACTTCATTCCGGTCTCCAAATTCCTTGGCAGGTCTGGATTTCCGCTCCCAGACTAAACGTTCTGCAGCATTTGCATCCAGCCGTACACACCACTCGCGCTCTGGACCCGCGCCCGAAATCACAGCAGAGCGCTCCTGTTGCATGGTACACTCCCACCCAATACAGAAAGAACATACCGGCCATTAAAATATTAATATAAAATTAAAATATAAAAATATTCACTGACAACAACACATTATATTTTTCCTCTGGATTCCTTATTTCCTCCATTATTTATTGCTGTTTGGTTGCTTGTTTTCTTTCCCTTGGTCCTCCACAACAGAATTTCCAAGTATCGCCTCGCTGATCTTATTCATTCAGTTATTTCCCAATCAAATTAGGCAAGAAAAAGCATAACTATTCCAATCAGCTATAGGTACATCCTCTTGCTTGCTGGGTTTCTTTAAAATTTTCTAAAGCTTGGCTTTTAACTGTATTTAAGATGTGAATATATTCCTTCATTCATTGCTTTACAGAAAAGCTGGTTTCTCCTGCCTCTTTCATGTCCTTGAAATGGCCAATGAAAAATACTTTGCAGATTGCTGCTCTTATATTGTTTGTTTTGATTGTATTTTGATTGTATTGATTGTTTTATTTTTCCTTCACTATTTAATACACTTTGCTTTAACAGGAGGTTTTAAATTTAGTAATAACAAGTTATTTCTCTTTCCTCCTTCCATAGGCTTCTGGATAAAGATATTTGAATATGATGTGATTAGAACTTCACCGTATATGTGTGTATCACATTCATCATATCCACCACCTCTCTCCAAAATGGAGAAAACCAAGAACAGTCATGACCATCGCAGCAGAAATGTATTGCCAAATTATTTCTGTTAATTTCCTACAAAATCCTTTGGAAATTACGTAGGACGGCTTACTGTAAAGTTTATACAGGTAGTTTTGTCCTAAGATTTCCACAATAATTCTTGAAATTGCTAGCACGTGCCTCTTCTTGTCTTTCTCATCTACTACATCTCCAACTCAAAACATTTTCACATCCAATCAGTATTTGATCTGTCATATATATATATATATATATATATATATCCAACCAGTAAACAGCAGAGGAATAGAGGAGGGAGGAACAACAGAGAAATTTCAGTCCTTGGGTTTGGGCTCTTTCATTCCTGCCCTGTGCCCTTCCCCAGACTCCTACAAAATCACAGATTTTGGGCAAATTTGGGCTTTTCATTTTCTTGATCAAGCCACACTGAACTGCTCTTCAAATTCAGTTTGGAACTTATCATAAATAGCTGCAGCAAAACAGACTTCCTAAGCTTCAAGAATAAAGCTCCTAATAATCCAATATGTTTACTAGTCTTTGTTTACATGGAATTTAAACAAAACATGACATTTTTTGTTTGCAGTGAGCAGATTTTTTCTACGAAAACGTATCCTACAGCATTTCTTTCACCACATTGGGCTCAATGTTTGGCGATTCTTGCAGAGCAACATAACCAAACTCTGGCTTTCTGCAATCCTGGATTTCTGTATCGGACAGGTGAACCGTTTTGCACAGTAAATTGGCTGTAGAATCATCAATTGGTGTCTGGGAACGGAACAGAGTAGCAGTTTTTGCAGTGATTTTTAAGCCATGGAAGCATGCAGCACCAAGACAGCGAAATGCACAGGATGGCAACTGCTGATCCAGCTTGTCACCGATACCGAATACAAAAACTGAACAACAAAGTCCCGTACTAAACAGAACTTAAAGGAATACAGAACATTTTATTTCAATAAACCCTTTAGTCTACTTGTAGATTTGTAAGAGTGACAGCCACACTTCAAATTATTATAAGTTATTTGTTCAAAAAATATTCTTAGGTGTTTACAGGGAGTACGAACCCATATTCCTCCTAATTGTTTTTACAAAGCGATATTTTATAAGTACTAGAAAGCAAATAGGTTAATGGGAGATAAATGTAAAATACATAGTCCAAGAAAAAAAAGACAACCAACTTCTATATTTATAATGAATGTTTTAGGTTAGAGACGTAACAAAATAAAAATGTGAAAACAAAGTATTTCTGAATTTTGCTTAAGTTATAAGACAATTCGAACTTTACCGTTTAAAAACCAAAATACTCACTTGAATGCAATACAAAATGTCAAAAAGGAGAAATACGGATGCTAAAGGTGTGACCAGGTGCTGGACAGTGACCAGGTGCCAATGGCACATCTGCGCAAATGGTCTTTTCCCGTTTGACTTTCCAACATTTCTGACAAATTTCTCTGAAATTTTCAGCCGTTTTGGCTCTGCAGAAACAAGCCAACTCCATTCCATTTCACACACAGAATCTGTACATCTCTCCATAAATAATTTTAGTTACTAAGCGCAATCATATAAAAAAAGACAAAGCAACTGCCAGCCAACTATTGAATTTGATAAGCAATGCTCCAGTCTTGCCAGAAGAACCACCTTGAGTGGTGACAATGACCAGCACAGCGTGGTCAAAAGGAGAATCTATACGTTTTACGCGACTAGTAGCCAGCAAAGAGCATGACTTATAACTTGATTGTACCTGAATCAACAACCGGTGAGACAGTCAAGGTGTAGCACCTCAATGGCATTTACTTTTTCAAACTAAGTCAGAACTTTTTAAGAGCCTATTATTTTCAGGGCAACCTTTCCATTGATCGAATATGCACATAATTCTGAAGTATCTACCTGAAAAGTTACCCATGTGTAGGCTTTAATGAATTTCCATTTTAAACTGTAACCTTCTGATCTGACCTGTTTTCAAACGGATGACGCGTTCTTGAATGCTCTCCTAATAAAATAAAAGTCTCTCTTCACCTGACATAATAAAGACCCCCCACATTTTTCTAATATTTTCCTGATTTTGTTTCTCAAAAGACGAGCTGGCAATGTCAAAGGCTATTCCTCATATACCCAAGAAGAACAGACACAAAACCAGAAGCCATATAGAACAATGGAAATATGTCCTTTCTTCTTTTCATAGCCTAGATACCACACTGAAATAAATACTATCTTGCACAGTGTGCTGTAATAAACCATTATTTATTAAAAATATTAAACTCAAGTGAAAAACAAAGTAGTCTTTCCAACATTTGTTGGAGTGATGATGAAGACATTCGCAGTGCAAGCTAGGATTAATTTTATGGCACCTATTCTGCTAAAAAAAAGGTGCTCATAAAATTCCTCCCCAAAACAGCTGAGCTAGAAGTTGGTTCTTTCACTTGCTAACAGGATGAAGACTCCCAAATACATTTATTTAGCTTAAACATACATATGCCTACAATTAGTTGCACTGCTAATATTTGGCAAATAATTACATAGAAATTTCCACCTTGCCAACAAGGATGAGATTTCAAAAAGGATTTAACAGCTCGCAACGAAAACGGAAAAGCACATTATGAATAATTTTGTACAACGACACGCAATATAAGTTACAATAACTGAAAACACTATCAGAAAATTCTCAGGCTAGATATGCAATTACCTCCATTTACGGTGAATCTCCCCGTCACCCCCACAGCCAAGTCGGCCACACCGAGACCTCCGTGACCAAAAGCACTAAGAGCACTTTTGAGAAGAGTTTTCAAAGTTCCCTTTTCAGCCTGTTTTCCCAGCGTTCTGCTCTAGCTATAGGTTAGAAGGGGAAAGCCACAGAAACGCCACGGTCTATAGGATATCTCCAGGTACTTCTATAAATCCCACACCATAAGAGTGACATTTTTAGATCTGATGGAAGATGAATGTTCAAAACAAAGCTGTAAAGCGCTAATACAAGAATTAGATCAATAACTAATGATGTGATTTTAACCCGCAGCTTGGAAGTAAGGCTTATAATTCCCCAGACCGCAAAATTATGTGGGTATGGCAAGAATTTGAGTGACGCACACACTCTTCCCCACCATTTTTACCGCTAATGCTTTTTCTGGTTATTTTTGCTGGTGCATTTGCACCAAGAGAAATTATCCATATCTATTTTAACAGCAATTCGACGCCGCTGCTTAATTTTCTAAGCAAAGCGTTGAATAGCTACACTTGTAAAAGGAATTAAAACTGCCCGCGCTCGGGCTTAGCTGGGTTTGTACAAACAAACAAACAAACAAAAAGCGCGAGGCGTTTTGGGAATTCCAAGGGGACAAAAGCCGCCTTTGTGGCGGGTCCCTCAAGGTGACACGGCCAAGGGGGACGCCCCGCGCCAGCGGCAGGTGCAGAATGTTTAATCTTAGCCTTGAAAGGGCCACCGTTCCCAACACATGGCAATTGGGCTAACAGGATTGACACCGGGGGACTGGCTCAGCAAGTGCACCAACCTCTGAATGGTGGGGGCTTCTCCCCGCAGCTGCCCCCACGTCAATCAGCCCAAGGGGAATGTTATAGGGGTCACCGTTTGGGGCTGGTTCTCTATGCCTGACATTTCTATCCGTTAGTCAGGAAGACAATGAGGGAGCCACAAAGCCCCGGCATTACCATAGCCCCCATTCAGCGGCACAACAAAATGGAGGGGAGTGGGAAAGGCCTCCCAACACAAAATGATCAACCGGCGAACAACTCAACCCACCCTCCTCGAGGGAGAGATCAGGGGAGCACCGAGCGGCCCGGCCGACAGACACGGCGACAGCTCTGCCGGGAAGGTTAATCCCACACAAAGACATCATTTTTTCAGTTCAGCGCTGAAGTTTAGTAAAGCTTATTTCTCAGCAAAACCGAGCGTCCGCGTTTGACCTTGTGGGCGATGCCCTTTCAATGGGAACAGCCCTGGGTTTCTAAGAAGCTCTGAAAGGTGATTACAAGTCATAGGAACAGTCGTAGGACGTTAAGAGAATCATAATTTGGTTGCACAGAATAAGCAATATGATGAGGTTAGAATATCTATTAACTCGTAGATCCATAGCGAGATGAGAAAGAAGCTTATCTGGGAGATAAACTCTCATGTCCAGGCAATAAGTTTCTGACAAAACCAGAGTAAAGCAGCCTTGTCCATCACGCCGGTTGACAGTCTCCACCTTTGTACAGCAGGCAAGTGAAAAACAACAACGTTTTGCAAACAAAACATGCAGGGTACCAGCAGCTAGACTGGGAGCTGGGCTTAAGTAACCCCAACAGAGCAAAATGATTTGAAATCTACTTTTTGACTTCAATACTCCTCCAGCTCGACTTATTCCGCCTCTATGAAAGGAGTTGTAGCTTTTACTAAAATACGTGTCTATACAAAAGGACTGAGGGTCGTGCATGGTGCATGTGGTACCATAAACTGCGTGGTTAATACAGGTTTAACTCTGCATGAAGAAACTGAGTAAAAACTGAGATCAGAAGTTTAATTACCTACAGAGAGAGAAGCTCAGGATCTAAAAACAACGAGGAGACGCTGTCTGGAAACACAGTTTGTCAGGAGTTGGGACTCTGGTTATACTGGAATTGTATGTGCAGAAGAATAATGTCGTGACATGAAGAGCACCACCCTCGGGAAAACCACCAACCAACTTATCCTCATGCATAAATAAGATAAAATCTGTAAGAACTGCACCTTCTGAGTCTCGAGATCCACATGTCCTCGTAAAAATAAATACAGCATACCCTTGTGAATAACGGCTCGTGGCCATAACTGTGCCTATAGGTTTTGTCCAACACTGTTCCTCATCTGCGGTTATTTTTACCCTTCAACCCCTGTTTTGCATTAATACAAGAACACTGATGCTCATGGTACCCAGACAGCTTATCTTCATAATTCGGAAGTTGAACTGAGCAATAATGCTCATAAACGAACACAAGAGACGTTCCGTGCTGGAGCGTGAACATTTTGTGGGAACATTTCTCACAGAAACTAAAATTGGATTTTTTTTTTAACCTTTTAACCTATAATTCAGAACAAATTGCTTACAATTCAAATAGGCAAAAGGCAAATCTCCTTCCTCGCTGAACAGCACACTGACGCGAACCCACAAAAACATCGCTAAAAGAATATATGAGAAAAAAGCCCAGAAAAGTTCAGCTGCTGCAGATTTGTTCCTCTTTGTAAGATTTACTGTGTGTTCTTTTTCTGGCTGTGCACTGGCAAATAAAGCTTTAAAGGTCTGAGCGATGTGCTGTAAACGCTGTTATCTTCATGGGTTTCGAAAGGCGGAGATTTCTGCTTAGTTATGTGGTCAGATTTGTTTTAGGAATGACTGTTCTTCCAGTCTTACAATAAATGTATGGAAAGTGGAGGTTTGTGTAACCGCAACAGTCAGGGTTACGGACTTTGCAGGTCAAAACCCAAAATTTCCTCGCAATTTCTTATCAAAAAATGGAAATCTAGTAGAAAAATTTTTGGATCAGTATCCACCATATATACATCTAAGTGTTAAAGTTGTTTTTCGTCTGTTACGGGTGACACGGGAGGAGTCAAGTCAAACAATTAAACCAAAATCCTGAAGTGATCAAAATCAAAATAAAGCTTATACTGCACGTATTGGGTGTAACACACATTTACAAGAGCACGTAAGTTCCACCTGTGCGCTCCTATAATCTACAACCATCCGCAATTTAAAGACGTGGTTAAAATAAAGAGGGAAAGATCCACTTGTGTTACAACAAATCTCACATGCAGAAGAAATTAGGTCAGTATGCTTCATTTTCTCACTATTTATAAATATAAAAGGTTAAGCCCCTTCAAAAATGAAACAACAAAATAGCTCTGAAGTCTATTTATTTGTTTTGTTTTTTTTCCCTAATTGTACTATCTTACCCATCTTTTATCAGTTTTTCAGTTACCTCCTTTCTGAAAGACTATATTTCCAAACTACTATTTTTCAATTATGTTGCTGCAGATGAAAAACGCTTTGAGCCTAAGAAAAATAAAATAAACTATAATCTTTGAATGCTATAAATGTTACTCGGGACTGTTACATTAGTTATTATTAATACCTGGAGTTTGCAAAGTAGCGCTAGGAAACATCAAGGAACGGCTTAAAAGTGATGCAGGTTGAAGAGCAAAGCAAAAGTAAGCATTATAAATTAGTATCTTCCTGCAGCATAAAGTGAGTAGTTTGTAGCTGGATATGAAAGAAAACAGGACTTTTGGTCAGTTCATTTTTTACAGCCAGTTTGCTCCGGTATATAACACCACCATATTCTATTCATTTCCCTGTAAAAGCAGATTTTTCGAGCATAAGATATTATGTCTCTGAAAAAAAGTAAATCTTCTTTAGTTAAGCACCAGGCAACGGAAAAAATAATACATTTAAGAGATCACTCATAAAGGACTAAATCAAAGCATAAAAAATGACTGGCTACAAACTAAAGCAAACCTATATCTAGTAACTTCTCATATAAAAGTACATTGAGGAAAAAGAAAAGAACTTCAGCCCTTTGGTAATTTTTGAATAGTATTACTGTTTCCTTTACTGTACGGTCTTCCACAGAATTGGTCATTAGAAACCCTCAAACCGTTCCAGAAATGGCAGATTTCACCCAAAAACGCATCGCTCTGTTCCCAGCGCTGACCCGTTTCGGTGTGTCTTGGATGTTCACGGTCACCCAGACAAATATACGATGTCGTCCTTTTGGGGACGGAAAGCAGTTTTGCGGCTTTATCCTACGAAACTCAAATAAAAGCGTCATATTACTTTTAAATGATCCTGTCTCTTCATAATACTGCATGGTCTTCCATAGGAGTTCACTGGAAACAAATAATTTTCTCAGATTTTGGACTGTGGAGAATTTGTTTTCCTAAAGCAGACAGAAAACTCTAGAAACCTCAGCTTCAACAAGAGCAGCAGAAATAAAAGAGAACTACGGACCTTTTCAAATGTCATCAGAACTCAGTGTTCTTTCCCACAAGACGGATCAAACTGTGTAACACTACAGATGGGTGAACTATGGAATCCTGAGGGGAAGACGTAAACACTAATAAACAACAAAACCAGCACGTTTCCCCATCGACACCCACGGTTTTCATTTAACTAATCCGGTATGTTGAACAGAATATCGACATTGAGACACCGGCCTGGATGTTGGGAGAAAGGGGTGTCATTTTCAGGCTTGCCACAGATTTTTGCATAGATGGTTTAAAAGCCCTAATTCCTCTGTACCTGTTACTGCACCTCAGCTACAACAACATGTAAAATGTGTTTAATTCCTTTTTTCCTTCCCTTTGAGAGTGTTCCTAGAAGCGGGGCTGCACACACCCATTGCACTGAGCACAGTGCGTTCTCCTGCCTTGGCTGTAATCTGCTCACAAATACAACATAGGGAGGGCAAAATCATAAAAAACATACATTGAAATAAAGTGATTCAGTTTCAGATTCGCAATTGTTAGAGAAAAATCGCCCAAGCACCATCATTCTGCAGAGACGGACAGAAAGACAGGCTCTGGCCGTGGAACATTTATTTTTAATGTCAGCAAGTAATTTTTTTTTTAAAGTAAAAAAATTCAAACATCTAAACAGCTCTGCCAAAAGTCAGAGTATTGTGATTTGGAAATGTTGACAGTGGGAAGAGCAGGTTATCTCTTCATGGTGGCACCTTTTGACAACAGCGGACTTTGTCTTCAAAGACCATGACCTCTGCTCGTTCAAACAGGCACTTCAGTACATGCAGTTGGATTTCATCCATAACGACAGCACCCAGTACAGCAAAGGCTCCTCAGCATAACCCCATGGTGGGTCTGAGGACGTCTGAAGGGCTTCTTCATGTCACCCGGCCAACTGGACACAGCTTCCTCAACTCACAGAATCCCGGAATGTCAGGGGTTGAAGGGCCCTGGAAAGCTCATCCAGTGCAATCCCCCCATGGAGCAGGAACACCCAGATGAGGTTACACAGGAAGGTGTCCAGGGGGTTGGAATGTCTGCACAGAAGGAGACTCCACAACCCCCTGGGCAGCCTGGGCCAGGCTCTGACACCCTCACCCCCAACAAGTTTCTTCTCACACTTAAGTGGAACCTCCTGTGTTCCAGTTTGCACCCATTGCCCCTTGTCCTGTCCCTGGTTGTCACCAGAAGAGCCTGGCTCCATCCTCCTGACACCCCCCCTTTCCATATTGATCCCCATGAATGAGTCCCCCCTCAGTCTCCTCTTGTCCAGCTCCAGAGCCCCAGCTCCCTCAGCCTTTCCTCACACGGGAGATGCTCCACTCCCTTCAGCATCTTGGTGGCTGCGCTGGACTCTCTCCAGCAGTTCCCTGTCCTGCTGGAGCTGAGGGGCCACAACTGGACACAAGATTCCAGGTGTGGTCTCCCCAGGGCAGAGCAGAGGGGCAGGAGAACCTCTCTGACCTACTGACCACCCCCTTCTAACCCACCCCGGTACCTGTCCTGCCGCTCCTTCCAACAAGCAATGTTGGCAAAACTTTCCTCTCTTGGGCAGCAACATCCAAAGACACCTGAGAAGGCAGAACAGCTCTCAATGCTGATTATTCTTGGTCAAAGGACCACACTTCTTAACTCTGTTTCTTTTTGCACCACTAGGCAGAGAATAGTTTTCTCCCATCGTTTTTTCATCTGCGTCTGAACAGGTGGCATTAAATCCTCCTATAAAATTAAGGATTTCTTGGTCCTCTGCAATGACTTCTCCTTAGGCTCTGCCGTTCACTTTCCAACCCCCTGCCCTCTTTCTTCTGGCTTTATTTTGCTATCGCAGGACGAAGTGGGTTCCCATCTTCTCCTCACATACACAGGCTAGCAGATTCTTCATGACTCTTCCTGTCACAAGGTACCTACAAGGTACTGCACAAGGCCATCTGCCATCCCAATAATGTTTATTAGAATGTCCTTCTCCATGAGTACCCATTCAGCACATTGCACATCATAGCTGGCGGAATTTGTAAATCCCATAATTATATTTGAGAGGTCCAGAGGCACGTACTGCCTTGCTCTTAGTACACTATAATCATTTAATGTAACAGCTTTGGGCTTAGTTGCTCCTCTTTTGGGAACTGTGGTTAGATGGGTCAGCACTGAACTATTTCGGGATAAGGTTCTGGAAGAGCCTTAAGAATTGTGAGTCAGAATTGAACCTGGACACCTTGTCTTACATGGTTCCGCCTAAGAGTATCCAAACAGCAGCAAAATTGCCCAGTTTTATGGGTCAAAATGGTATGAGGTGCTGCACAGCTCAAAGACAAGCGACTCTTAACTCATGGTCAATAATCCAGCTACTTCAGTCATCACCTTCCAATGCCGTGTTTTAATGCTTGGTCTCCATCCCCAGACCAGCGATTGTTCCAGCAATTCTTAGTCTACAAAATATCAGGATATATGCACTTTGAAAATAAAAATACTGAAAGAGAATGCAAAACAAACTTCAAGAACAGATTAATTGAATCCAGAACCTGGCCAACAGGAGATATTGCAAAGCGTTTCTTGCTCACAAAGTAGCTCTATCGTGTTAGTCAGAAAAGTATATAACCTTACAAGAAAGCAATCGAACAGTAAGAACAAAGATTTCAGTGTAATTAATCAGGTGAATAGTACCACAGTACAGAACTTTTATGCTTAAAGGCAGAAGAATTTCTTACTGCTCAT
Organism: Streptopelia decaocto; assembly: GCF_964273445.1. Taxonomy (NCBI): domain Eukaryota; kingdom Metazoa; phylum Chordata; class Aves; order Columbiformes; family Columbidae; genus Streptopelia; species Streptopelia decaocto. The sequence continues at coordinate 1,876,206 of NC_138657.1, read as the reverse complement.
CTGCAACTTGACGATTGGGGAACACTGATACTGTAGTGAGGGGTGGCTGGAAATCAATTAATTTGCCAGTCCTCAAAACCAACAAAATCCCCACTACTTTCTTCCTGCTTACGTCTAACTTTACCAAGATTTTAGCTGTATTTTATAGCTGGTTTTGCCTCAGGCTGAATATGTTGAAAATTCCACAGTAAACAGTTCATCTACAGCCAAGAGAAAGTCAAATACAAATACATCAGTTTGCCACCTTTATGAAAATCTAGTGAACCTCACTATGAAACACTCTAGTCTCTTCAATCAGGGGCTTATAATTTGGCCGGGATTTACTCCTCTCATTCCCAGGAGTTTCTACTCAAAATTGGCTAACTTATAAACTTTTGAAAATTTACACATTCTCAATAGAGAACTCCTAAATTTTAGCAGCCGAAGCGTACAAATACTTAACAAAGCAAGGGCTTGCAATGCAGATGAAGGTTTGTGCTTGTTAAGTTCAGGCCTGGACATGTGAATTAAAAATATGGAGACTTATTGCTGCATAATCAATGTGTCCCCTGAGCACCAAAAAACACATGGCAGAAAAAAGCTGTTCAATAAAGACTCAAGAGTAAAGGCAAGAGGGACGTTGGCAACCATTTGGACGTGGACATTAGAACACAAAATGAAGGTATGGAAACCGGCTGGAGGGAATGGGAGATGAAAACAGCTCAGGGAATTTACTTATCCGTGATAAAACTGTCCAGAATGTTGTCATTTTAAGAAAGGATCTGTTTCAAAATAAGGCAAAAAGACAAATGCTAATCAAACACAGGGAATACAAAGAACAAAACACAAAGAACGCAAATATCAATAAAAAGGATCAAATTAATGACAGTCTTTTGACATTCCTCGTGTAACCAAAGCCAATGTTTGATTCAACTTGAGGTATTAATTAAAAATGATATTTTGATCAGTTGTTAGTAACACCTGTTTTTAGTATTTGTTTTTGACAATAATACTGTACCATTAAAATAGAATCCCAGAATCACTTATTTTTATCATCAGCTGCTATTAGTTAAATACTGGCACTCAGACAGTCCCAACTTCAGTGTAAACATCACCGTCCATGAACCAGGGCTGTCAAGCCTTGAACATCCCGTATCGGATCTCAACCATGCGTGATGTGGAAGGTGCATATTCCACATGAGTTCATGGGAAACTCCGTTATCAGCATTCAGGAGCTCGTTCCAGAAGACTCAACCACGTTACTCCCAACGCTGGAGGAAGAGTTGGGATTCAAACCACAAACCCCGTCACCTGCGCAACGAAGCGCCGGGAACGTTTTCTGCCTTTATTTTTCAAATAGTTTATAGAGTAAAAGCAGTATTTATTTATTAGCTAAGTACACATGCTCTTCAGGAGAAGTTAAATGGCAATGGGTAACTCCTAGGAAACAAACACGTAAATAAATGATAATATTAATAGCGTAACATTTTTAAGGATTCTTATTCATCGGAAGCAAGAAATGCTCTAAGGTTACAGCACTATGAAGTACAACCCTGCCTTCCACTGCTAAAAGAGCAATTAAAATTAATCACTATCAAAGAAAAAAAAAGAAATTAAGTTGTTTTCCCTCATGTATCAGCAATTATTTACACCCAAGCTTCATTATCCATTCCAGCCTCCAAAGCAATCTCAAGCCTTGTTGCCTTTGGTGTAAGAGAGACGGAGGCTCACAAAATAACGGGTTAAGCGACCTGCGCCAATCTCTCCCATTCCTATGGGGATCAGCACCGCAATATGGCACAACAAATGGCGGTGGATGAGCAAGATGGGGCGCCTGGACCTCCCCAAAAATAACTGCTCAAATTAAGAGGCCTTTAAATGTTCCTGAGACGAAAGGAAACCAAATTCATAACCCAGAATAAATAAATAATTATCAATGAATGAATGAATGAACAAATAAATAAAATATCCTGTGCTTTGACATGTTTAAAAATGCCAAATAATTTCTAATAATTTTCAAATAATTTTCTAAGTTTAAAATCAATGTATAAGGCATCTTCACTGTTCTTTTATTATTACTATTATTATTATTATTAATTTTTTTGTTTTCTCTCCAAATAAATAACTGAAAATGGAATAATTGCGCTTTCTTAATGACACATTTCACCCTATCACGTGCACTTTCACTGCTGAATTCCATGCAGAAGCATGTGTTTTTTTTTTCTAATAAGCCCATCCTATGCAACTCAACCCTTCTCCAAAGGGAACACAAAGCGAATTGCCCGGGATTGGGTGATAATAAAGAAAGCAACACCATTTATTAATTTTGTATAAGTTGTGTGTCACCCTAGAGATTCCTTAGAGGGGAAGAACGCGTCTGAATTTCACCACGCGGTTGCCACAGGCGCAAAGTGAGAGAAACTAAACAAGCACATCCTGAAGGGAGAGAAAACGCCTGCAGCAGCAAATGACCTGATGCGTACCTCGCTCTCAGATTTCTTGATGTTATAATTTGTTCATTTAAGTGGAAAAAAAAAAAAAAGACAATTACCCACCCTTTAAGTTTGTTCAAGCAGAATTATTAAACTTTTAAAAGTTTCTGATCAAAAGTGACACATATCGTTCAAAAGATGTGTGTTTTCAAAAGATTACGATCCTGAGTAAATTTGCCTGACAAAGTCCTTGCCGTATCTATTTCTCTGTTACCTCAAGCAGCAACATGCGTTATTAGAACAGGACTAAACTATTTAAGGATGAAGCATATCAAATTTTTATTTGAATTCCTGTGCATTAAAGTTAATATTTTCCAGCTCAATGCACAGTAAGCAAAAGATAATTTTATTCAAATATGCATTTCGTGGTATGAATAAGGAAGTGTTCATCTCCCCGTTGAATTGGTAAGTCTTTTAAGTAATGATTCATTTGAAAAATCAACAGGGTATTGGCAATTTAGTGTAATATTAAACACACACATACACCATACCTATACTGGCACACATGCAATACTATTTCTATGATATTTAGTACAAAGAATGCAATTTACGATTGTAATGCATTAAAATTAGTTAGGTTTAACCATATGTACATCTAATAAATATGATGAAAGACATTTTAAATATTTTTAAATAGGCATTAAGTATTTTTAAATGTGAGTTAACTTCTTTAAAAGATATAAAAAACATGCATGCATATTTCTCATTCCTGAGTTAATATCCTCTTGAGTTAATAGAACAAAGGCATTGGCTACTTTTTTTTCACAAAGCACAATGAAGCTAATGACTTAAGATTAATACGTCAACTAATGAACAATTAACATTTCACTCCATCCTATATGAAAGTAATTTTAGTAAGTGTCAGTGCACAATAAGTTAAGATTTTCCCTGTTAAAATTACATTTCATGACGAAATGTGTGCGTATCTCTACTACATGGCAACACTCTCCAAAATCTGTATGAGCACAACCATTGACAAGATCACCCCGACTGAAAAATATACAAGAAAGCTTAGCTAAATTGTTTAAAACCTTCGTTCCATGGTCAGATAACTATGCCTATCTTACGTTTATCACACACAAGAAGAGCCTAGTAAATCCTAAATTGTATAATCCAGTGCATTGGGTGAGCTGAGGTACCACCCACCACAACTCTACTGGACCATCTCATGTTCAAATGTGAGATACAACCGCTCTACAGCAAATCAGATCGAATACAAAGTTAATCCTATGTACTGCTCTCAGATATTAATAACCACAAAGCCAAGACACTTCCATAAACTCGAATTCTCTGCATCAAACCAATGCTGGATTACCAATTAATTATTTTCTTCTAAACAGGACTCTTACAAAGTGGTAAACCCAACTGAGAAATAACTGCACTTCCAAACACAACCACGCCAGTATGTATTTAGCCATTTCTGCTAAAAATGAAGAATACTCCCTATCAAATAAACCGATCCACTCAGGTGGTACAGGTCTCATTTCCATACAACCCATTCGAAAATGCAATTCTGTACTTCTGAAAAATACCGATTACGTATTTGCTAAAGTTTTGCTCAGTTACTGTCCACAGCGCTGTCAGAGATTTTACTTTCCCTTAAGAAAAATGAAAAGTGCAAATAAGTAATTAACGAAGGGTAAGAATCTTCCAATCCAAAGCCATTCATGCGTATTTATCAATGTTTTGTACAGTACACATATAATATACCATGTATTGAAAGTACCACTCTTAGGCACATTTTATAGCTCAAAATAGCTGCTTTAACAAAATTCACGATACAAAAAAGTCAGAAAAACATAAACTTGCCATAAAACTGAAATTGTGGAACATAATTGATGCTAAGTGAGATGAGTGTAATTGAATAGTAAAACTGTTCATCTCCATAGAAATCAGTGACCCTATGCACTGGAAGTTAATTTAATGCTGTTTAGATCATGATTTTTAAAATTAGTTAATGTATATTGTATGTTCTAAGCTTATTTGGTAAGGCTCAAAGTTATAAATGTTTTCTGTAAGCTAAAATGAGAAGTTGTAGAATAGGCGTGTGGGTAGGAAAAGAGAAAACTAGCAAATCTAAAGGCATATTTCTATTTAATTTCTAATTTAGTCTACATTCTTACTATTATTAGGCTACACAGACAATAACTACAGACTACACAGTAACTATGAGACTACACAGACCACAAAATTAATATATTGACTTAAGCAAATGACGTTATTTTTGAAGCAGACTGATTTTCTAATACTGCATGCATTTAAACAAAAGTTTAAGGGGAAAACACAACAGGAGCGCGAACCTGACCCATCTCTAATATTTTCAAACCTAGGCTGCTCAAGAATCTTCAACTAATTATTCCATTTTATTGATGGCGTTTTTCCCAAGGGAAGTGATTTAAGAAGTTTAACCCCTGAGCAAGTCGTGGCTCCTCCTGCCTTTGAAAGTGTGGAGCGCATTGATTATAACTGCAGGAAGTGTTACCTTCTACCCAGAGAATCTCACCCTGCACAATCTTAAACACTGTCTCTCTCCCAAAACGGCTTTGATTCAGCAATCCAGACCGCTTCAGCTGATATTAAAGGCAGAAGCACCACAGAAAAGGGATCAGCAGTTAAAACGAAATACAAAGAGGGAAGAAGAAGAAAAAAAAAAAAAAAAAAAAACAAAAAACCCACCAAACCCCAGATCTTGGAAATAGTATCACAAAGCTTGAGAGAAAAGCAGATTTGAAAAAGACATCAGAGTGACTAAAAAAAGAACAACATGACAGAAATTAAACAAGATTTTTATGTTCGCCTTCTATGCATCTAAACTCATCTCAACCTCCTATTGAAATTCCGATCATACCCAAACCCCAAGGCTTTTGACACACTTTCAAAAATCCACACCCCTTCTTACTCTTTTCTAAGTCTCCAGAGTCACTGTCAGGTATCCAACAAGTTGAAGAGAGAGGGGGGTAAAATAAAGGAAGGATCCTAATATGCATATGATAAAAGGGCCACTTATATTAAACTTTATTTCTAAAATGATTATTTTAGATACTCAGCGCATGTTCTTAACCCCATACTTAGCCAATGAGAAGAATGCTCAAATTATTTTTTTGGAAAAAATACATTTTAAAGTCATGGTTACCCATATATATCAAACAGTTATATTCTTAGGTCAAGGACAGAGTAAACTAACACGCTACAGGGTTCTACAACAAACCAGCGGAATAAAAGAAGACAAAGCAATCTATACCTATCTCTACATTATCAAACTAACGCATCAAGAACGTAACACACACAATACAAGAACAGAAATATACATCTTGGAAAGGATGCACCGAATTCCAAAGGGTAATTGGACTTTCAGAGCTGCAAGCGGGGTTTTTTTGTTGCTTTCTTTTTCCAGTTCAGTCATGACAGGGCCAGAAGGTGATGATACATCTGCCATGATGCAGCAAGCGGACCTGTCTTGTGTCAAGAGCTGAAATCATGAAGGAATAAGCTGTCGTTAGCAGCCCCTCTGCACGCCGGAGCTGTCATCTTGTTTTCCTCGGCTGGCGTGGGGCTGTGTGGGCTCCCAGACCCTGTCACTTCAACATTACCCTCAGCTTTAAACCGCTTATTGAATGCCTGACTCCATAATTTTTAACTCCTATACAGCGTTTTACCTATTATTGTGTATTTTGTGGCTGACGCTATTGCTTCCAACTAAATACGCAACTTTTCCTTCTACCTACTTGGTGATCAGTCTTTGAAACCAGTACTTTTATCAATTCCTCACAGAATTTTTCAGAAGGAATTAAATATATTGCTTTGTAAGTTTTCTTTCGAAAGTATACTGTATTTTACGTCAAATACACATGACAAATTATTTAGTAAAACATTCTGGTCTGTGTTTATGCTTTTAGAAAGATGTCCAAAAGATCATCCAACCAGCTATGTACCTTTCTTAGCGTTATCCCCACTAAAGTAGGAGTTGTAAATACAAGTTTTCCCTACTAAATAGTACTTTACAGGCAATGCTATTTCTGTGGTCTAACAGGAAGAATAAAAGCATATACATACACCTGAATCAGAAAATTAATATTTGAAAGAAAACAATATAGCACATCATTGTCAATTTTAGTGACATTTTACTTCCAGTGAAATATTAGTGTCCAAATGTGATTACTCTGGCACTGTAACTGACAATTAATAAACAGATGAAGTATTTAAACTTCTTTCTGCAATGGTATGCTTAGGAGACATAAAAAGTACACAAATATTAGTATTCTGCAGAAGAACTGTAACTGCAGTGAAATGTCAGCTCTGCTTCTTTTCCAGAAAGTGTCACTTCCCCATCCTATTGAAATTATGCTAAGCATATATAAACTATAAGACACAATTTTAAATCTTAGGTTCCTAAAATGTGACCAGCAGAACTAAGAGGATGCCGTCTAACAAGATATTCTATGATTAAAAGCAAGACTTAAAAGTGTAATTTCTTGACAACAATGTGTAAGTATCCACTTTTGAAACGGGATGATTTTTACAAAATGGAAAGAACGAAATGTGTTATAATACCAGTTACTAACTAACAAGGTTACTAAATCACATAAAAATTATGGTGGGTAAATTTACTACTGTTACACTGGGTGATTTTTTTGTTCCGTTCAACCGAGTTACAAAACTAATGACATCTTATTGCAACATGAAGAAAGAAACCACCCTCAGCAATTCTCAGTAAATATCACCAGCCTGATAGTTTTAAACAAATGAATGACATTAATATGAGTGAATAAATCTAACATTCACATCAAAAATTTTCTTAGGAGCAAAAACTGTTAAGAAAGTGCAGTAGGATAAACTCAAGAGAAAAACAAAGCTGAAAGTCATGTTTTAGCAGCCTTTAAAGAAATATTTCCACAGTTGAAACTAGGAATGTAAATCTTTAATTCTTGACACCCCAAGTAAACGCCGTCACAAATCAATTAAAGCATTTACCTCTGCCTCTCACTATCTCCTCCTGGCGCTGCTTTGGTCATTGTTCATCTGACTAAATACCAATTGATCTCGGTCATCGGGGTTTGGACCTGGTGACCTCTGAAGGTCCCACCCAAACTATTCTATGATTCTATATGAGCCACCATCCCTGGAGGGGTTTAAACGATGCGTATTTGAGGTTCTCAGGGACGTGGGTTAGAGGTGGACTTGGCAGAGCTGGGTTAACGGTTGGACTCGATGGTCTTAATGGTCTTTTCCAATCTACACGATCCTACGGTTCTGCGATTCCATGCATGACTCAATAACAACTGATCTGAGAAGGGCCTGACTCTACGGCCAGTGAACGGGACACCTGTGCGAAATGCAGAAGAGATAGATTACAACCCATTTTCTAATGTAATTTACTTATTTATATGATTTATATTTATTTGTACAAAGCTGAATAGCTCCAGTGTGGTATTATCATCGTAAGCACAACAGCCTCTCGCTCCCAGAGAAGGGACGTGAACTCCAGTCTCTCACACCTCAGATGATTGCTTCTCTCAAAAATCAGTATTTCCCACCGCAGAAAGTTTCACCAGAAAAGCTCTATTTTAACAAAACAACAAACCTATGCAGTATTTATTTTGTACCATATTTATATGAAATTGATGTATTTTTTTGTTTTAAATATCTTTATACTGTGTATTTGTTTTATTTCAATTAAGCTTTTGTTACAGTCTAACTGCTTTATATTATCACTTTTGCTTTTTTTATATGTTTTTCTAAAGTACTTCTTCTACCGTATTTACACATATCTGTCTCTCACATTGTACACACTTTCCTGCTTCCTTTCTCCTACAATCTGTTCTCTATCTAGTTGCTTGTTAGTTCTCTTCTTCTTTCATATTTCAAAATCTCTTTTACACTATTGAGTTTAAATTTCTGAACTATCACACTAATCTTACCTCTTCATATATGTCCTGGTTTTGTCAAAAAACAAGTTTCTCTTTTAGTGAATTTGCCTGTCAGCTAAAGCTTCATATGAGTTGCAATTTCCTGGAGAACCAGATACATGTTTTGGCAAACAGAGCAATGGAATGCGAAGGTATTGATAAGGACAGATTCACACCTCACGAGAGGGGCGACGAGAAACAGGTGACTAAGAAACCGACCAACTGTGTATAACATCCCATTCACGTGAATACTTCATATAAAAGTGGGAGATCATGAGGATCTCGGACCTTTTCCCTATGGCCGACATTAGGAGTGGACCTTGCTAGTCGTCCCTGCGAACTGAGGCCTAGTGACAGACTGAATCCAGCTCCGGTTGGCTGCAGAGTCCAGTCCAGGACTTCGGGTGCCGGCTCTGCAGTTGCTGGGACTTTCAAGATTGGTTTTGTATATTTTGTATTATTTTCTCTATTTTATCAATTAGTAAAACATTTTTAACTTTTCCAACTCTCTTCTCTCTGTCCTTCTTTCCCTCCCGATCGCCTGTCCTGAGTGGGAAGTGGGGAGACGGGGTTATCAATACATCTGCCAGGGTTTTATTGTCACCCCGCAATCAAAACCCTCGACAATATAAAACCTTCTAAACTGCTCCCATACACCTATTACAAAAAAGACGGACTCTACACAACAGATTTTGATGTAAAAGGTGGAAGGAGAAGCATTACGTGCAGGAACCGCCCAGATGATATACGAAATACATTTATAGCTACTCAAATTCCCACCAGGATGTTTCTCCTTGGCTCTTTTCTTTCCGATGTGTCAGCTCCAAGCCACCACGATCTGTTCTAAGCCTTTACATCGCTCCCTCATCCCATACAGTCTTTCAAATCCTAGATACCATCATCCACTTCAAATTCGCACATTTATTGGAAAAAAAAAAAAAAACATAAAAAATGCGTGTTCTCCTGTAATCAGCACTGTAACCTTGTGCTTTGATAGGCCTCATTCATATGTTTCATTCAAGGATGAGTCCTCTTCTAGGAAGAAACACTGAAGATCAAGGGAAATAATCCCTTACTTCAAACTGGCAGCGCTGGATGAGGAGTTATCACAATTTTCATTCAGGTCATTTATCACCTAGACCAGTTACTTTCATTTCATAAGGGACAGAAGTGCCTAAATCAGTTAGAGGACTGAACGCCAGAAAACCTAGAGAAAAGGATGCAATTTTTATTATTATAACTAAAATTGGAGTTCTTACACTCACTCTACCATAATTTTCTGCACTTGGAAGAGTAATTTATATGATCTGTACATGAAGTAGACGTGATACCAGCACGTAACTCTGGGCATTCTCTTTTCAGTTGTACCATAATGATTCCAAATACCTTCAGTGGGGTTCCACTTCCATAAAATATTGCCTTATCTGAGCAGATACACATCCAATTCCCACTACGGTGATTACAGGATACAAAAAAATGGAATGTAGTAAATTGAATATGATCTCATCTTCATTTGGCATGAAAAAAAACACTGCAAATAATACGTGTTCTAAACATGTAGTTCATTTATCAGCATTTTGAAGTGCACAAAAAGGGAGAGGGGGTTTTGCAGCAGCTGGAATTACCCAACTAAATAGTGCTATAACCACTTTAAGACAGAAGTAAGTCAAAAGACAGAGTCCGACGCCCCAATACCATCAAATTATCACATATTTTAAAGACATTTTCTCAAACTCTTCGGCTTTTTTCCTGCGTTCCTTTAAAGAAGCATCCAAAAACCAGGAACATATAATGGGTTTTTAAGGATAATAACCATTTGAGGGAACGGAGGACTCATCTCTGTCACACTGGCACCGTCATTGTGTAAAATAAATAACAAACCAGCAAAAAAACCCAAATGGTAACTCTCTTCTACTATAAATATTTTCTTAAGGATTATATGTTGATTTAGGGACAGCTTCCCAATTTTAACTGCTCAGCCTCTCACGTTATCAAAAGGAGCAGAATTTCTAGGAAATAATGAAAATTCAGGCATGTAAGCACTAGAAATGTAGAAATTAACATCCTACACTGGACGTACCATACGCCTGTTTTACACTCAATAATCATACAGCATTTTCTGTTCTGCCTGTGATTTTGACTTAGAATGAATAAAAACTTTATGTTAAGAGGCAACAAGCGTCGCTTTCCCAAGACTAAGTTTATTTTTCACAAGAAGTGAAGTCTGGTGCTTTGTTAGTGGATTATACAAATAAAAAATGACTTAGTAGCCTAATGTTTCAATGAGTTTTCTTTCTTTGCTTCATTAAAACAACACAAAACACGTTCGAGGAGAATAATTTTCTATACGGAATACTTTTAAAGTCAACTGGAAAACATTCAACTTCATCTAGCAAAATGTGTTACAAATCACAGTGACAACACTGATATTTAGAGTAGAACATCAGCTTAACTTGGTAAAATAATAGAAATAGTGAGTCTTAAACAGGCTTTTCTAATGTTTACTTAAGGAAGTTTCATTTAGGTAGCAGGATGCAAGAGGTTAAATACACCTGCAAAGTTCCAGTGTTAAAAACATTACACAAATTGTAAATTGTCTCTCACATGGACGTAAATGTAACAAAATTGTGTCCATAAAATGTAAATGTTTTTTACTGTCAAATATTGATAGGTGAATCAGAATGAATCAGTATTCAGTGCAAAACTGAAAAAGACTGTGCCTCTAATAAATTCAGTACAAGCCTAGCAATAAAGCCTGCTGTTATCATGAAAGCTCGTGTTATCATGAGATTACAACAGACGTTGAGTGAGAATACGTACAAATTTAATGAAATGTAAAAGAAAACACTTCAAATCATAACAAATTTTTGTAGTGCCTTTTATTGCATCTCATCGCCTGCTAAGGGCTCTTGTCATGTTAGCTGCCATATTAAGCTACATGGCAGTGCTGCCACAATGTGAAATAAAATATATATTATTTTTTTACTGTAAGAAACTTGATTTTAGTAGAAAAAAGTTATAAAAAAACAATCCAAACCAAGCAAGTATTCCCATAAAAAATAAAATTATCATTTAGGGAATTATTGAAGACTGTTTAACACGTTAAAACTCTTCGTACACCGGTACACACATACACACACAACCGTACATACGTGCACTTTCACTTACCTCAATAGCTCTCTTTATATACGGTATCTGCGTGCCACTGTCCAGATCCTCGTTAATTATCAGTCTCCTGGCCCACTGACCTGCTCTTACAACTCCATTACCATGAATTAGCACCAACAGCTTGTCAGGGTTCGTTAGCGCGTCTTCACTCATAAAGATAAAGCTCTTTGGTTCACTCTCAGTCGCGTCAACCTGCAATTACAGACACAGACTTGGATGCATCAATAACACGTTTAAAAGAACATCTGTAGTTTACGACTACATGTATGTATGTTATAAGGACTGAAGTGTGCCCAGTACAAAATAAAGCACAAAACCTAATAACTACGCAATGTAGCTTCACAACATTAAAATGTAACACAGTTTAGAACAGTAATCCAACGGAGATTTACATCAAAAAGAAGAGGTAAAAGGAAGCTGAAGCTCTGAAAATTCAGTTTACAGAAATTTACTGGCAAAAAAAAAGAAACTCCATAAATTACAAAAAAAAAAATAATTATAAATCAAATAATATGCCTGAAGCCTTATGTAATATAAAACAAATCCTGGAGGGTTCCATCTCAGCCACCGCAACACAAACACCCAATGAACCATGTAGGAACCAGTATTCTAATTTAGTGAATTATAAATGTAATAGGATAAACCTAATAAGATGTAGAAATCCAGTTTGGGTGTAAATAATGGCTTCATTAAGAGTCCTGCATCTGGGTCGATGCTTTGCTGTAGGTACAAACCAACAACCAGCTTTAATATTCAGTAAAACATAATATAATGCCAAGTTTTGTTCTTACTCTGTAAAGGAGCACTCTTGGTTCAACAAAAATTAAGTTCTATAAAACAGGCCTAGGCTTGGCTTAGCAAGCCCAGCTCAAGGTGGAAGACTACACTGGTGTAAACACCATCCTGACTACACATTCTTCCCTTTGTACCATGAGAATACACAGAAAAGGATCAACAGGACAGGCAAAAATAGAAAATATGATTAAAAAACCAATATATTTATAAGAGTTTAGAATATTTACGTACTGGCACTACAGTCAAATCACATTGATGTTTCTGAAGTAGTAGATACCTTAAAATTACGATACCTTAAAATTACGATACCTTAAAGTTTTGAGACCTTAAAATTTAACATGTCTTAGGTAAAAGGTTAGAAACACTAAATCTCAGTATTTGGCAAGATGTAATTGGCTTTTGCACATAAACATTACAACACTGCAACTTAAAAAAAATTGTAAATTCATATTTCAGACAAAGTTACAACTTAGTATGTATGTTTCAGTATTCATAAACTAAATTTTTGTTTAGCATTTTGGAAATACTAGCGCTTAGTAAGCATAGGTACTAGAGGATATAACTATTTCACACTTCTGCAAATACTTTAACTTAAAAAAGTTAAAAATATCCACCAAGATCATAAAAAATAATGCTCTATTCTCTTCCTCCTATCAATCACATTTGGAAACTTTTCTTCATGCTAATTTATCCTCAAACAGTAGTAATTCATTAGATCAAGCTTCCACTGAAGAATGCACATAAAGGCCAGTCTGTGCACAACCTTGTATTATCGACAAATCAACGCAGAATATTATTTAGTGCCAGACACACTGAGTCCACATAAAATAATTGATAATTATTAGGCACCTTCTCTTCTGGACCTACTCATGAACACTTACTTCTGATCCTTTATTTAAACATGAACAAAATAAATCCGGTAAAATGCCGAACTTAGTTTCATCTAACAACTCCATTCAACACCGTTACTCACATGCAGTAACAACCTTCAGATAATCTGTACTTAGGAGTGTCAAACCGCTCTAAATTCCACTGATAATTTGTTTAAAAGTACTGTTTAATTTTCCTTTTCTCGGATTTATTTTTTCCAAGCACAACTATACCTTAATGTTTATGAATGCTTGCAGTTGTGGTGAATTTTCTGAGTTATACAAATATTACGATGTTCTAACAGTGAATAGCTTTTCCATACGCGTTCTGTCTCACATGATCCATCACCTAATGCAGTAGTACCAGTAGACAGATTAATTAAGAAGCATTCTCATTAGTATTTTGCACAGCTGATGTCAGTATATAGGACAAGATCATATTATACTTCACAACTCATCTAAATTCAGGCTACCACATCGAAATCGACTCAGTTTTCAGTTTTTAGCCGCTACCAGCCCAATATGCACACAACACGAATAGGCTCCAAGGGTCTTTTATTTTGTGCGTTGGAAGTTCTTAAGACTGAATATTAAATTTTTAAAAGGAAAAACAACCCATGAATATGTTTCTTATTCCCGTTAAAATAAAAATTATGAGCCTAGAACGTACACAAAAGTGAAACAGGTTTCTCAAACTGAAATAGTTCTTGGCTGTCTAGTAGATCCAGACAAATACTGAATGAAGTTTTGCCTACTGAAGTGAAAGAGCAAAGCATTGATAAGTTAGAAGATTCTGCAAAGTAAGACTGTTCAGTGCCACTGTCAATAAAACACACAGGGAATTATTTAAACTTCCATCTCAAGTCTTCCCAGAAGCTTAAAGATGCATTTAATTCTGAAGAACCCTCCATTTGTCGTCAACAGCTAAAGAACTGCAAATATCAATCCTGATCGTGCTATTAAAAATAGAGAAATACAAGGAATCATCTGGATTAAAAAAGCTGCAGTCTTCTTTATATTCATAATATAACCTTCAATGGAGCAAAAATGAGAAGTTAAAAAGAGATAATTGAATGGCTTCTCTCTGAATACGGGTGTCTTCATTTATATTTTCAAGTCCAATAGTATATGTAGAGCACTAACTAAAGAACTACAGTACTTTACAGTAACAATAAGTCTCAGCCTCACTGTGTAGGAAGAAATGTTCAGATTTCTGTTTTGTCAGAGATGCTGACATAATAAAATAATTGGTGAGCTCTCCTGATTTCAAAACTGATCTTATTTTCGTATCTGAAAACAAACTTAGAAACAATTGTGTCCAAAAGTGAAACTGCCACCTGAGAAAGCAAAATGAAGACAGCAAGTTGGACTTTGCACTAGGCTGAAATTTAAAAGATGAGAGAATGTGGGACGTTGTCGTCCTAAATCTTTGAAGCATAGCATTCCCATACACGACTAAAATCACGCTGAAAAATAAAAAGTTCTCCATCTAACACAGTCCTGAAACTCGCTTCCTATATTCAAACATCATTACGCTGTCTGTTTCATTATCAGCTGTCAGGAAAAGGTAATAGACCAACTTTCTGATGACCTGCGAGGAAGTCCAGAAAAACCAGGTTCTCGTATTCATGGAGCAATTATTCCCTGAGTCTGGAAACCAGTAACTCCAGAGCCTCCCAAGCCAAAGTTCATAACTGGAGAACCATGTACAACAGTTCAATGTGCCTACTGCACCTTAGTATTGTCAAAATGTGTTTTTTGGAACACATTTATACCTTTCCCCTTGATAGTATTCTCTGGCAATGAGCTCCACAGTATAATTGGGATGTATATGAAATGGTACCGCTGCTCTTTCAGCAGAGATCTCCTGCCTGATAATTTAAACTCGATGCCCCTTATCTTCTCTATTATGAGAAAAAGCAAAGAAACGTTCCCTATTCATCTTCTCTACATCCTTCACGATTTTATAGATTTGTAATATTCCTTCCTCAGTCATCTGTTTTCCAAGCTGAGGAATCTTTGTCTAATCTTTCTCTGTCTGAAAAGCATCTCATGCCTGTGATCACCCTTGTAACCCTCCTCTGTGTTTGTTTTTTGATATGGGGTCCAGACTCCACGCAGTGTTTGAGATGGGGGGCACGTAATGAGTGGAATGACCATGTTTCTCTGTTTTGTTCTCAACACCTTGTAATTCCCAACACCCTATTTGCTTAGAGGGTTTGTCACTGCCATTGAGCACTAACTGATGTTCTCAGAAACTATCCTCAATCACTCCAAGCTCTTTCTTAGAGTTGTAATAGCTCATTTAGAGGCCACCATTGTGTTTACAGAGCGAGTTATTTTCCCCATAATTTCACATTTACCAGAACTGAACCTCACGTTGTTCACACAAGCCCTATGGGGAGAGGCTGAGGGAGCTGGGCTTGTTTAGTCTGGAGAAGAGGAGGCTTAGAGCTGAGCTCAGCACTCTCTAGAACTACCTGAAGGGCAGTTCTAGCCAGGTGGGGATTGGTCTCTTCTCCCAGGCACCAGCAATAGGACAAGGGGCCATGGGCTTCAACTCTGCCAGGGGAAATTGAGGCTGGAGATTAGAAAGCAATTCTGTGCAGAGAGAGTGGTCAGGCATTGGAATGGCTGCCCAGGGAGGTGCTGGACTCACCGGCCCTGGAGGGTTTTAAACTGAGATTGGCCATGGCACTTAGTGCCATGATCTGGTCAATGGGCTGGAGTTGGACCAAGGGTTGGACTGGATGATCTCTGAGGGCTTTTCCAACCCAGTCATTCTGTGATTCTGTGATCATCCAATCATTCAGCATCATGGGATAATTCCCCAACTCAACACAATCACCTTCAGATTTAAGCACTCTAAATATTTTTTTTAAAAAACAGCGAGATTTGTTAGCTTCTATTAATTCCCTTTTTTCTTTTATTTACGACTATGTCTGTGCAGGCCTTAATAACACTGCACTGGCAACAAATTATTTCATCTGCAAAATATGAACACGTTTTTTCGTCTTTTAAACAATTATTAACTCATAAGGGGACTCCTCCGGTGCTTTTTAAAAGCACCTGGTAAGCTTGGTGACAACTTGTTGGAAATCACAGTCTTTTACTGACAAGATCTTTCTTTTTCAGGTAATCTCTTACTCCTTCAATGAATTCTAGGATGTTTTTTTCAAGTGAAACCTCTACCGACTTTCACCCCAGCATACTATATAAATATATATTCTTGATAAACAGGAATCACTATGAATCACTTCTGGAGGCCTTTGAAAGACTATCATATTTAATCTTTTTCCATTTCTCTGATGAAAATAGCTGATTTTAGCAGTGAGTTACATACTAGCTGGTTGTTCTGCAGCATCATCTTTGACTTGTTACTGAACCCCGGGCTTAAAAAACATTTCGTCCTGGATATTGATTATTGTATGATATACCAACTTGTCCTCAGATCTTATGTACTGATATGCCCAATTTCAGACAGTTCCTCAGAATTATATCCCGTGTAAAAGAAATTAATAATGAACAAGTGTGGAAACTGGACAAATAATATGGGAAATAATCACATTAGTTGTTCTTATTTGAGCTGAGCCTTCCCTTCGCGTAGAGCTCATCTACCAGCATTATCAGCTTTATTTCATTATTGGCCTTTACAACTGCAACAAGGTGCTCAAATGCAGTCTTACAGTATCACAGTATCACAGTATGTTTGGGATTGGAAGGGACCTCAGAAGATCATGCAGTGCAATCCCCCCATGGAGCAGGAACACCCAGATGAGGTTACACAGGAAGGTGTCCAGGCGGGTTGGAATGTCTGCAGAGAAGGAGACTCCACAACCCCCCTGGGCAGCCTGGGCCAGGCTCTGACACCCTCACTGAGAAGTTTCTTCTCAAATTTAAGTGGAACCTCTTGTGTTCCAGCTTGATCCCATTACCCCTTGTCCTATCATTGTTTGCCACCGAGAAGAGCCTGGCTCCATCCTCATGGCACTCACCCTTTAGATATTTATAAACATTAATAAGGTCACCCCTCAGTCTCCTCTTCTCCAAACTAAAGAGCCCCAGCTCCCTCAGCCTTTCCTCCCACGGGAGATGCTCCACTCCCTTCAGCATCTTGGTGGCTGCGCTGGACTCTCTCCAGCAGTTCCCTGTCCTGCTGGAACTGAGGGGCCACAGCTGGACACAATATTCCAGGTGTGGTCTCCCCAGGGCAGAGCAGAGGGGCAGGAGAACCTCTCTGACCTACTGACCACCCCCTTCTAACCCACCCCAGGTCCCATTGGCTTCCTGGCCACAAGGGCCCAGTGCTGGCTCATGGTCACCCTGCTGTCCCCAGGACCCCCAGGTCCCTTTCCCCTACACTGCTCTCTAATATGTAATCTCCCAACCTATACTGGAACCTGGGGTTGCTCCTGCCCAGATGCAGGACTCTACACTTTCCCATGTTTTGGGTGATCTTATCGTGATTTTATACGTAATTTGCCAGCATTTATACTCTTTTCTATTTCCCTCACTTGCACAGGACTCACTCTTTCTACAAGCTGTCTTATTGCTTCTATTAGTCTCCTTCACCATTTTAAACTATTTTGGCTTGTTACTTGGAAGTCTGTCAGTGGTGATTTAAACATACCCTGTAAACAGCTTCAATTTTTCAGCTTCTAAACACAGCGTTTCATTTTTCTCATTTTTGTAGGCCTCTTCACAACCTATTTTTGACAGTGGTGAGGGCACCCTATGTGTAATAGTCAAATACTAAATAACAGTGCTCATACCTCGTGCCAAATCTTCCACGCCGCTCACAACTAAATGGTGTATTTTGTGTATTTTGTGAGTTTTTTGGTGTGTTTTTTGCGTGTGTTTTGTGAGATTTTTCTTCGCTTCGAAATGCAATTAAATTATGACACTTTGCAGAAGCTGGAAGCAACACATTTGAGAATAGCTTACAAGTACTATGGACAAACTACGTCAGTACCTGGTATATCATTTATAAATAAGAGTCAACACAGATTAATTCAACAGTGGGGACAAGACAGGGCCCTTCTTCCCCTAAGCCAGACATCTACATCTCAGATCTAAATCTCCCCACGTGTGTGGCAGAGGTGATGGAATAATTACTCCAAGTTCGTTTTGAGGGAAACCTTGAGTATTTTGGACAGGTTATCAAAACATTTCCTAAACAACACTTAAATGGGAACTGTGAAGTGTTACAGAACTGCTAAAGCAAAGGTCCTTTTCCTTCCTCAACCCAAATGGGTTTTCCTTGACTGAATATGAAGGGTTGGCTGAGAACAAAAGTGACACAGAAGCTTCTCAAAGGCCATGGGAATCCTTTATGATTTTTTTATCCTTTTATCCTTTATGACAAGGTATGGAAAACATACACTCTGATGTCACACTAGTCTGCCCAACACTGTAGAACTTAAAAATACCTGAACACCATAATGTTATCCCATGTATTTACAAACACTCCCACACATGTTCTTTGGGGAACGCTTCATCACTTCTAAGGGCTGATGAAATAATTCCACTGAACAGCAGTACCTTATATTACACACACGTTGCAAGTTACTGAAAAAGTGTGTTTTAAAAAAAGACGTTGAGTAGTTTATTGAAACTGAACTGGAGTTTATTCCTCTGCCTGTAAACAGGCACGTTTGCTCTCTACATCCAGCCATAGAGGTCTCAAACCGCTCACAGATACGTCTCAAGAAGCTGGTGGCTCCTCTTTGAAAGCCAACAGGTTTTGAGGATTCTGGTGATGTGGTAAAGCAAGGAAGGCTTGGATGGAGAAATCGAACACTCGAGACGCAGGGTGGAACCACGTCTTGCATGCAAAGGTGTCCTGAGACTGCGCCACGCACACCTTTATCCCAATGATGGATTGCAGGTGACGCTTTTTACACATCCAAACAAACAACGTCTTTGGAGAAAAAAGACATTATACTTACCGGGAGAGTCACCTTCTTCAAGTGGCATTCCTTTTGGAGCAGCTCATAAACATACTTCGTAATGATCTGGAATGAAAGAAGACAGAAAGGAATGCAAAGAGGTGCTAAACCACTTATAGAAATGACATACGCAGGCAAAGAACTGACAGGCTGGTTGGTTAAACTTCTAAGCACTTGTATACGTTTTGCCACTTATCTGAATTCTCTACTATACAACTAATTATAGAACTTGGAGCTTTACACAAAATGGTCCCCACTGTCCCTCAGAAAAGGCTTTTTTTGCCAGTACAAAGACATTTTAACCGTACCTGCGAATCCATCGTGTGCTGCTGTGTGAATAATTACGTGCCCCAAAACTAAGGATTATAACCAATTAATATATACTCGTGGGTACAAGAAAGGCTCTGTTTCGCAAAGAAGCACTTTAAAAGCATTTTATTTCCAGAAGCAGGACTCCTGAAGCCCTGTCCCCCGCAGGTTCGCTTCATGAGCTACGTGGAGATATTTTACTCACCCTCAGCATAACTTGCTTTGCCATTTCTATTCACCGAACAGGGAAGGGATGGGTCAAGGGTTTCTAAACAGAAGGAAAACCCTGCCTGGTTCCCCACTATGGGGGAGTTTAAGTCTCTTGTCTTCATGTAGAAGTAAAATTGAAATTTTAGGCCTGAAACAAAAGGAATTATTTCAAAGAGCAACCGAATAAAAAGAATAAAATACCAACCTGGTCGCAAGGAAAGACTTTCCGTCTCAAACGTGACAAAGTTGTTCACACTTCAATGGTTTGTCTAATATCTAGGGACATTTTTTTTTACCCCCTTCTATATTATAAGAAAAACGGAGATGCAGATGTAAGAATTCTCTCACTATTATTAATTTGGGAATTAAGCCGAGGAACAAACGAAAGCGCTTTGTTCATATGGGGCTGTAAAAGTGTTTTGGAAGAGGCTGCCTGTATTTCACTGGCTACGGGAGTTAGGAGAAAAACATAAAGAAAAAGGCAAATTAAAGAGGGGAAAATAGTGCTCATTAAGAGCCTCAAATGGTGCTCACCTTCCCTTTAAAGTTTAAGGAACTATGTTTAAAATCCAGGCAGGACAAGATCTAAGTCCCGAAATATTAATCCGAGTATACCCGGGTACAAACCCAGCTGGTGTTCCTTGGTGCGGCCACCTGAACACACAACAGGAACGTTGCTGTGACCAAGTGGTGACATCTTAACAACGCGCCGAGAACCCGAAAATAGGAGCCGGGGCAACATAAACTTCAGTTCTAATCTTCCGAATGTGCAATTACCAAATAAATTTCCAACAAAGCCCGAAATTTACACGTGAGCAAAGACAACATGCAAACGTTTGGAAGGCGTTTGAGCAGATCAGAGGTGATGAGGAAAGCCAATTAAAAATGTTGCTGCGTGCCCCTCCCTTCAACTAAAAACAAAAATCTGTATTAGGATTACGCGAATTCTTCGCCACCCTGCTTAAATATGTTTATTGATAGAATTACATTTAAAAACCTTTATGGTTTTAAAGAAAATCAGTCTTACTGAACGTTACTATCTACAAGGAAACTGCATTTAGAGGAGGAATTTAGCTGCGAGCGACGGGTTGATTTAAGACGTGTTTATCCCCACAGCAGTGTGTTAGGAACATGCATATAGTGTAATTTTACCTCCAGGGCCACACTTTTTATGGTTCGCCGAAATCAGCTCCAGTGTAATGCCAACAAGTACAGCAGTTAAGTTCCTGCGGTCTCAGATGATGATGTTGTACGGACATTAAAATGAACACGGTGATAACACGGCCTCAAACACAGCGATTTAGTTTTTCGCTCTAAATCAAGGCATCTACTAACCATCAAAATCACCAAAAGAACACTTGGAAGAGAAAAAATTGCCTCGAAGAAGAAATATTTGTGACACCACTCAGCCCTTTTTTTGCAGCTATGTGTTTGTAGCTATTTCTTCTATTCTCTCTCATCTATTTAGACTGTGATGTCCTCAGGCCAGAACTAAACCTTCGCTCATTTTTGCCACAGCCTGGCTCAGCGGGGCTCTGATCCTAACTGGCTCTTTACGCCCTGCTCTAATTTAATAAACAGCGATAACAGCCCTAGAAACGGGACTGTTAAACCAGTAGAGCAACCTGCCATAGCAAAGACTCGCACTAATGAATGCTTTTAATAAGAATGAACATGAGGAATGATACAGTAGGTTGGAGGATCAGATGCAGAGTATGAGATTATGGTCCCTGGGCAGTTCAACACGTGGACGGTCCTCACAGCCCCAACAAACTTGACGAAAAACTGCTGTAAATTGCCCCAGGAGAGATATATGTGTAAATATATCTATCTATATATATATATGGTTTAGGCAGCAGAAGATTGACAAGTTCATATACCCTACCAATGCCTGGCATGCTGTTAGCTTTACAGGATGTAAAGTACTACACAAAATTACTTGAAGTAGCATCAATGTCCAAAACGTCCCAGGTTTGAACACACCATCCTAAGGGTCAGTTTTGCTGCACTTAGCATGGACTGGCCTGGAAAACCCAGCAAAATCCTGTCCTACCTGGGAGATGTGGCTGCGAGTACTGAAAACGCTACAAATCCAACATTACTTTCTCAACCTTATGTTCTTAATTACTTCTGGTGATTTTATGGCCGATTTGGAATTTTGAAAAAATAACATTTTTCCTTTTTTTTTTTTTAGCTTTTTAGGATAATATAGATGCTACATTTAAAATTAAGGGGATTGCAGCTAATTAAGCACAGGTGCAATGGCACTTTCCTTCCCCGTTGACTTCCTGGTGTTTCCTAAGTCACATCATAAAAAGAGCTGGCACATTATTAAAGTCATTAGTAGTCATTATTCCTCTTCTAAGCTTATCAGTTAACCACATTTTAATCTCAGTTTAATCTCCTACAGAAACACATATTACAGAAAAAAAAAAAATGGGGAAAAAGTACAATAAATAATATTAGCAAAAAGACTTTGGAATTCCAAAGGATAATAATCCCAATCTGAATTTGGAGCTTATTTTCATTCATTTCTTGAAAAAAAAACCCAAACTTTGAAACAGTTGTCAGAGGAAAGTGTCATTATATACACGATCACATAGCTTTACAGGTATGGATTGCTTATAAAATTAAAATAACTGTAATAATAAAGACTGATTTGTGGAGATGCTACAGTAGCAGTTAATATTCCAGTGTTGAAGTTGGGCATCTGCTTTGAACTCTTGTCTCCCAAACCCTTTTTATTTCTACAGGCATTAAAAGACAACGGAACTGCTAAATTTTTCTATAGCACCAGCTGGACTCTTACAGATCTACACAGTTTAATTAGACACAACTTCTGTAAGTAGCACTGATAGCTTGCGTATCCTGGTATTTTATCGTATAGACCTCAAAACTCTCAAAGGGTGTTGAAAAGCATCTCGTGACTTCTTGCATGAGAAGGTGAGCACGGTTACACTCTGTGAACTCTCCTGGAATGACCATTGGCCATATGGTTGCTCATGACCACAGGTACTTGGTGAGAGAGGCTGTTCAATCCAGCCCAGTGTTAATAACTCATCCAGAACTATCAAGCAACAAATTGTCCGGCACAAGCAAACCGCAACACTTGCCAGAGAGCCCTGCTCATGGTATTCACACTAACCTGGGGTATTTGTGCGTTTTTTAAGGCTTTTGCAAACCATAAGTTGTGCCGAGACCACGAGCAGTGTAATCCAAGGTAATTAGGTTGCTGGTGAGGAGGCAGCAGCACCTCTGAGATAGGAAAGGAAAAAGAACCCACAGTAAGGCTTGCTCAAAGTGTGCGAAACGGATGAATGGAGGAAAAAACGGTAGTTTCGTTCTTCTTGTGTGAGACACTGCAAACTTCAGTCCCACTTTGCAGTATCTCTGCTATCCATTCAGTTTCATTTGCAGTCTATCAGGAAAACACATCCAAACAGGGCAAGTATCTGAACTAAGTGCTATCAAGGTGTTATTGCCTGCCCTGAGGACTGAGGAAAAAACCCAAACCTCCAAAAATTTCATGCTTCTCGTCACCTATTCTGACAGGAAGGGGGAAATCCTTTCCAACCACAAAAAGGCACTTAGCCTAGCACAGAAAGGTCGTATTCAAACTATGGGAGAGAAGAAACTTTCTTCCCAGCACAAACCAGTCCTCTTGGAAGGAAACTAAATGGTTTACACTTCAATTTGACCTCAGTGAGTTTAGGAGCCAGTGTCCCGCTTTCCATAAGCCCGAGGACCTTCTGCCCTAAATGACAGCACAGCTTCTCTTACTTTTGTTGGACTAGGAAAATGGCCAGAATGAGAGCAGGGACACGTCCTGAGCAGTAAAAGCAGTGGGTTATGCTCGGCCTATGCCGTGGTTTAACCCAGACTAGCAATAAAACCACAATAGCTCCTCGCTCGCACCCTACTCCCCAACCCCAAACAGGGGAGAGAACGGAAAGGGAATGAGAAACTTGCACTGAGATAAACACAGTTTAATAAAATAACAAAATACCAATACACTACTAGTAAATATATATATAAATATATATTTATATATATAAATATATATAAATATATATAAATATATATAAAATAAATAGAAATAGGATATAAAATACCTAAACTCTGCTACTGTTTCATAGCGTTTTCCTAGAGTTTTCCTTCTACTGCAGACAAGGTTGAGAGCAGTAATACATGTAGGAACCAACACATGTGGGTTCCTGTCCTATAGGACAGGAACCAAACCTCCGTGCTCACAACTGCCCTTCAGAGGAGCTTGAACAGTCAGTTTTCTGGACTAGGTTGGATATAACAAGGTGAATACCTCCAGAAGCACCTTTTCAAAGTGCTAGTGGCCTCAAATATGACATTTGCAAAGTTCAATAGTCTTATGGGTAACCGGGGGATAGACCTGTGTCATGAGCACTGATCCTTCGTAGGGATCCAGAAAATAACCTATATCTTGATTACGGAGAAATTAAACTGGATGACTTGGATGGACGGCAAAAAGGACAGAGACAGAGGAGGCCACGGAAAGAAAAGAGAAACACGTTATCTTATCACAGAGCTGAGATTTTAGCCTTGCATTGCTAAATATTCTGCACAACAGTGGCCAAGCCTGTAATTCTGAACACAGTCTACAGAGCAAAACTGAAACTCCAGGTGGAAACATATTAATGGTTCTGGTACACAAAGCTCTAGTACACATTCTATGGTCCTGGCTTCATATATGTGACTTGTGCTTTTTAAAGACCATATTGTTCACATACAGGGCTTTCTTCAGGACTGTTTTCAGTTACCAAAGAGCATTGAAATATTCTGTTAGCAGCACAGTTTGTAAAATCTTTGCAATATACCATCCTGAGTCCACGTGATCAAAAGATCAACACCTGCATACAACAGTGTGAGAAGGGAAATTAAAGACTAAGAGATAGCGAGACCAACATGTTTAAAGTTACTACGATCGTGAAGGTACAGAAGGCTGAACATATTTGTAAATTGAGGCAAAACCAAAGAGACTCTTCAAAGCACTACCAGAGGTCTTTATAAACAGTGATAGTCCAGAGAAGACGACAACCAAAAGCATGCCCACACAGCAAGAAGGCAACTCCAAAACAAATCAGTTTAACATAATGTTCCCCATTTCAAGTGGGTAAGAAACTCAAAGAAGCCTCATAACACATATCAAAACTTGGCGAAGATGAGGAAGAGCTGATCCTCCAGTGAACTTTCCATAGCAGAGACAACCAGGTACAGCAGATCACAACTTGGCAGCTTCTCTCCTAACACCTACATCCCAACCCAGAGGAGCTGCTTGCAAAATGTCTCCTCAAGGCTGGATTATATGCTAAAATCATATTAAAGAAATGGCGTAGGCCTGTGCGATTTGTGACCTTTCGCTTCTGAACGGGCACCTCTCTGTGGTCCTGGAAATCGTCACCGTGCTCAGGGGGTCCCAGCAGATGTGAGCAGCCCCTCGGCTGGGGTGAACCACAAAGTCTTCTGAAGAAAATCCAGTGCCACATGTCCCTCTCTTCTCCCACACGTGCATCACTCACGACCAAAACTCCAATAACCCCGTGAAATGTTTGGTGTGGTTAACACATGATGAAGAATAAAGCACGTGTGACATGACGAAGGATAAACTGCGTGCAAGTCATCGATGTTATAACCACTCGTATGACGGAGGACAGATTACAAGACCTCAGAAAACCTAAGCTGTCCACACCACTGCCTGCTCCTACAAAGCTCTAGCAGATTTCTGGGAACAAAAAAAATGAAACCGAGCAAATTACTGCTTAAATATATTATTCTGGGGTGGACCAGATCCAGCTGGATGGATCTGAGGTTTCCCACATCATGTTCCTCATTCACAGCTGTTCAAAACACAAACAGAACCCCACCACCACTGCTACTACTCATTACTGCCTTCCACTACTCCAGGGACTCAATGTGAATGAATCCCACAATGTCAGGGGTTGAAGGGCCCTGGAAAGCTCATCCAGTGCAATCCCCCCATGGAGCAGGAACACCCAGATGAGGTTACACAGGAAGGTGTCCAGGCGGGTTGGAATGTCTGCACAGAAGGAGACTCCACAACCCCCTGGGCAGCCTGGGCCAGGCTCTGACACCCTCACCCCCAACAAGTTTCTTCTCATCTTTCAGTGGAACCTCCTGTGTTCCAGTTTGTACCCATTGCCCCTTGTCCTGTCACTGGCTGTCACCCAGAAGAGCCTGGCTCCATCCTCCTGACACTGCCCCTTTCCATATTGATCCCCAGCAATGAGTCCCCCCTCAGTCTCCTCTTGTCCAGCTCCAGAGCCCCAGCTCCCTCAGCCTTTCCTCACACGGGAGATGCTCCACTCCCTGCAGCATCTTGGTGGCTGCGCTGGACTCTCTGCAGCAGTTCCCTGTCCTGCTGGAACTGAGGGGCCACAGCTGGACACAATATTCCAGGTGTGGATGAAGACAGAACCGCTCTCCCAAAGCCAACGCAGACCAATTCCCACCACGAGTGAGATGGGTTGGCAATGACACCCTCACCTTCTGCCTCCAAAATGTCAACCTGTGAAATGACACTCACCAAACACCTCATCAGATCACCTGTTTTCATTAATTTTTAAAGACCGTTCTCAAAGCGCATGAAAGTGCATGGAGAGTAAGAAAATCTAATGGCAATAATTTTGTTTGTACAGTTTTATTAGTGGCCAGGCTTTTTAGGATAATATAGATGTTACACTTAAAATTAAGGGGATTGCAGCTAATTAAACATAGGTGTGATGGCACTTTCCCTCTC
Source organism: Streptopelia decaocto (assembly GCF_964273445.1). Lineage (NCBI taxonomy): Eukaryota > Metazoa > Chordata > Aves > Columbiformes > Columbidae > Streptopelia > Streptopelia decaocto. The sequence continues at coordinate 1,849,740 of NC_138657.1, read as the reverse complement.
AGTTGACTTCCTGGTGTTTCGTAAGTCGTATCATAAAAAGAGCTGGTACATTATTAGTGTCATTAGTAGTTATTATTCCTCTTCTAAGCTTATCAGTTAACCACACTTTAATCTCAGTTTAATCTCCTACAGAAACACATATTACAGAAAAAAAAAAAAAAAAGGGAAAAAGTACAATAAAAATATTAGCAACAAAGACTTTGGAATTCCAAAGGATAATCCCAATCTGAGTTTGGAGCTTATTTTCATTCATTTCTTGAAAATACAAAATCTTTGAAACAGTTTGACGAAATTACAGTTGTCAGAGGAAAGTGTCGTTCTGTACATGATCACATAGCTTTACAAGTACGGATTGCTTATAAAATTAAAATAACTGTAATAATTAATAGTGATTTACGGAGATACTACACTAGCAGTTGAATATTCTAGTGTTGATGTCGGGCATCTGCTTTGAACTCTTGTCTCCCAAAAACTTAGTTCTGTTGTGTTTTTTCATTCTGATTTTTTTTTTCTTGCTCAGAAACCACAGAAGTCTGACCATCTCCACCTTCTACAATAACGATTTGCTATTCTTTGAGCTGAAGCAAAGAAAAACGCAAGGTTTTAATTTTCCTGTAGAGAACGCAGAAGCAATTCAACCTCAGGTTCACTTGGCAATTCCCACCCTGTGACAGAACTGCATGTAAAATAACAGTTAACACTACTGAGAAATCCACATACGGAACAAAATCAACCTCATTTGCCTTTGTTCTTTTATTCCTTAAAGCAACATGTTTGATTTGACTTTGTAGAGTACAGCAAGAGATTCACCACCTCTGTCAACTATCAATTCGGACCTGACATGACCAGCTACAACCTCATAAATCTAATTTTCTCAAAAAATGGATCTTTCAGGGGTATAGAAAGGATACTATTTTTTAATTCAGCCCAAGAGATTAGGCCCTTCAGCACCACTAGTATTTTCTAAGAACTTCAAGGCAGCGTACTCAAGTTGAAGGTTTTAATCACTAATCAAATATAAACAAGTATGAACCACCAGAAGCAATGCGATCACAAGTAACGCATTGTCTTGTTTTATAAGACTTTTCTCCTCATTGGTAAGAAGCAGGTTAAAGCAAAACCAGAAAATAAGCATGAGAGGGAAACACAATCCTTATAACATATAGTAGTCTGCACACAACTTTTTCCTCTTTGCAAGTGGAAGAGCAACAAAATTCAGGGAAACAAATGCAGAATGAATTCCGAGTGCCTGCCCTGCGGCAAATCTCCAGTGGTGGGACTGACCCCAGCCTTGCTACCGTAGCTTTGCTTGAATGAGCTTTATTTTGACCCCCGAGTGACAAACCTGCCAATAAGCAACAATGAGAGATGCAAAGGAACTTTTTGACATCGTGCTCTTGGACAGACTTACCTAAGAACGGGGACAAACAACAAAAAATCCACCATCCCCACGCCAGAACAAAAAAATCCCAAAAGCTGAATGGACTTTCTAAAGGCTCTGTTCACTTTAAAAATAAAAGAGAAAAAAATCAATGGCATTTTAAAAATCCACAAAAGACCTCGCTTGGATTATAGTGTGGGAGAACAATTCATTAAGATGGAATTGACATTACCTCTAAGGGATTTCTTGCTTTTCCTACTGAAAGCAATTCAATTCAATCTTAACACTGGGTGTGATATTCTGGATTCCGAGCTGACTGATCACAAATAGGATCTCAAGATCTTTTGAGAGAATTAAGTAAAAAACAATGGGGATTTGTCACGAATGCAGCATATACTGTTGATGTGATTTGACCCAATGTTTTGTTACACGGTCTTTGCTGACACCTGTTGGTTTATTTTTTGTTTTTCTTATTTTTTCCTTTTTAAGGAAAGCATCTCTGACTTTATAAATTGCTTGGCAATTATCTGGCTTCAGAAATGGCTTAATTACATAGCTCATCTTATGGAAATTCTTAATTCTCATAAAACATGCACACATAAACATATATATGTATTAGTACTAAGCAGGGACGTCAGTCAAGCACCTTGCGCTATAAGCAATTACACATCAGCAGAAAGCGTGACCTCTGTCCCCAAGCTGAGATTGGAAACAAAAGGATGAAAAGGCTGCAAAACAGAGAAGGAAGCTTTAAAAAGCCTAAAAGAATAACAGAGGAACAAATATAAACCAGGTTTACAAACACACTTCAATATTCCAACTCAATAACTAAAATTTAGGATTGTTGTATCTAAATTTCACGTTAGAAATTAGTTATGAAAAGGGATCTGGAAGAAAGAGCAGCAGCGGTTTTGATTATACGAAGTATTACTGAAAAAAATGTATTTTAGGTGGAGAGGTGGTGCTACGCAGTTTTGAAAGGTTAAAAACCCATGCCAAACCCAACTGACATATCAGATTAACATAGTTAAAGCACACCAGCTTTTGTAGTCACAGACAAAAAAGTCACTGATGTGTCAAGCATCTCATTTTGCCACCTTTGATTCCTCAGCAAAAATGACCAGATAAATATTCACAGATGGACTGAAGGCTTAATTTTATGTAAATCCAGAGCAGAACTCAAATTAACACCTTCTTTCCACAGCAAGATGTCTTAACCATTTTGCCACTGTGCTCCAGAACAGTAGCGGGTCAAAATAAATTGGATTTACATACATTTAGCTAAAAAGGGCTGCGGCGCTGACCGTTAGCAGAAGTTCTTTTTAACTTTTCTTGGCATAAATAAATAGTAGTCGATACTCTCAGGAACGCAAACCACAGATATGTTTATAGTTTCACCATTAAATAATACCTGCTGCCTCTTTTCCCTAGGTCAAGTAAATCAAATGGATCGCACCAGGGTCATTAACTCACCGCATATTTAGGCAGCAAACCTGGGGCCCTCAGTTGCTTTTTTGGGTGAAAGACAAAAAACAGCAGTAAACTTCTAAGAGAAATGGGTTTCTTTCTGCTTTTCTGATCTGTGGTTATGACACCTGGTACACGTAAAATCCCAACGCTTTTGCTCTTGTATAAAATACAGGAAACTATCTAATTTAACAATTAAATAAATCATTATATAAAGTGTCTTTATTAAATCAAATTTGGAATGCTTAATTGATGTGCTTTTTCTACTCTATTTTGAAAACAATCCTAGGTGGAAGAAACATTCTTGGTAACCAGGGTTTGTAAAATAAACTTCACAGCCCACACTACTTCACTTACAATAAGAGGACAGTGTGTAAGAATATTGTTAGTTATGTTGGTGATGCCCCAAAAGCATTTCCTGTGAAATTATGACTCAAAAACTAACGTAGTCAATCATCAGTGTGGTTCTTCTCATTAAGCTACATGGGCACAAGTACAGGGACAAGAGGAAAAACAGCAAACGGCACAGATCTGTACACCAGTTTACCACGTTTTAATGAATTTTACCTGTTTACTTTGTCTAGGAAGGAAACACGTCTTAGTCCAACCACCAAGACACAGTCCAGTTACATATAAAAGTGCTTAACAAGAAAGTGGTTAAGAAGGATCACAATCCATTACTTTATGCAAAATTCAAATATTAGCTTGTGTCTTGGACCTGCTGAACGCAAATATTATGAGAAGAAAAGTTCGTTTGGTTTGGTTATTTTCTGTCAAACGAGGCATTTGTTAAGCTCTAATGGAAATTTTTCATTAAAGTAGTATAATGCTTAGCATGTCCAACTAATTAAGCAGCTATTTCGAGAAAGTCTGAGAGGCGATGAAACAGGCTGTGTCGGGAAATATTGTGTAAGAACCTGTTCTGATGTCCATTTATAAACCGCCTGTCCAGGACTGGTTCATGTTCATGTTGGTGTTTGCTGGTTTCCCAACAGAAGTTTGCACGATAGGATCCTTTGGGCTTCTGTAGGCGAGCGGTATAAAATAGAATAGCCACAATTGATCAGACAGGTGGTTCCCACCATCTAATTTTCCATACAATGGCTATCAACAACAAATAGATCAAGAAGGAAGTAACGACAATTCCTACTGAACAATTATTTCAAAATACTGCCTGAAAAGGAAAGTGTATTTTTTTATTATTTCACAGAAACATTAAGTAAGCATCTTATTACAGATTTTAAAAAGTGTACATCAACAGTAAGCAGCACGACTGTAATTATACCACAATCATCAGCCTGGAGAGTTCTGTGCAAAGTTCTGTGTTTGGTGAAAGGGCATTACAAACAGAAAGACACATGAAACCATCTTAATTCAGCAAATATCAGATAAAGAGAAAACAAGCAACAGTCAGGGGAATAAAATGAAAAGGTGGGATCATGAATCAGGATTCTGCCCAAAAGCAACTTGTTCTATGACAAGAAAATCTGCTCCAATTATCTCTACACCACGAGAGCAGAGCAGACAATGCGCACTGAGGATGACCTGCCCTCCAACAAACACAAAACCATATTTATTGCTCTGTACAACATGTGATCATGTACTGATGGTTTGACTTCATGGACACTGCTGTTGTCTGTCAATAATATGCATGATGGGCACACAGGCCAATGAACATTCCTCATTTGTTCTGCTCAAGGCCTAATCCAGACAGAAGAGGCAGGAGGAGACCAGCAGGTCACCACAGTTGTCACAGTTGTCACATTATCACCTACAGTTTGCCTACAACCTTAAAATCATGGAATCATAGAATGTCCTGCGCTGGAAGGACCCACCAGGCTCATGGAGTTCAACTCCTGTCCCTGCACAGGACACCCCACAGGTCACCCCGTGTGTCTGAGGACATTGTCCAGTCTCTTCTTGAACACTGTCAGGTTGGGGCCAGGACACCTCCCTGGGGAGCCTGTTCAGTGTCCAGCACCTCTGGGGGAAGAACCTTTTCCTCATGACCCACTGACCCCCCCTGGCACATCTGCTGCCGTTCCCTGGGCTCTGTCACTGTCACAGAGCAGAGCTCAGCCTGCCCCTCCTGCTCCTGCTGAGGAACCTGCAGCCCATGAGCTCTGCGCTCAGTCTGCTCTGCTCCAGCTGAGCAAACCCAGGGACTGCAGCCGCTCCTCATACGGCTTCATCTCCAGATCTTCACCAGCTTCGTAGTCCTCTTCTCTATGCTTCTCCTCCATTTTCCTGTTCCACAAACTCAGGACCAAGTCGCAAACCTGGGACGACCTCTTGGCCAGTGTTCACAAGGTGACTCTGATCTGGTGGAGGCTCCTGGGCGCTTCGTCACACACGACAGCAGGTCCTGCTGCACCTGTGACCCAGGTTTGGGAAGCTGCTCTTGCAGATGGCTCCTGGAGAAGCAGAGCTTGCAGAGGACAAACGGGCACAGAGTGAAACACAGGAGGCTCCATCTCAACATGAGGAGAAACTTGTTTGCTGGAGGTGCCAGCAAGGTGCGGAGTCTCCTTCTGTGAGCCATTCCAACCCCTGGGATCCTGTGTGATCTGCTGTGACCCTGCGTGAGCAGGGCTGGGATGGGGATCTACAGAGGTCCCCTCAAGCCCAACCAGCCTGGGATTTGGTGACAAGCAGCACTGGGAGCTCCCAGCAAGACCCACAACAACCCACGGACAACAGCAAGAAACAGGCAGACAGCAACCCACAGCTTGCCATGAAAATCCCATTTTTGTCCCTTAACTGACAGCAGGGACCAAGCCTTCTCTTCATTTAATGAAATGAAAGCTTTGCGTTTTTTAAACAGCAAAATGCCTCCGCTGATACTGGAAACAATTACTGCTGCTCCTTTTGATAGTCAGCCAAATGCTCTGGTTTTGGCTGGGTTGAGGGGAAATGAATATTGTGGCTTCTCCTGCTATTTGTGCTGCTGGCTAATGTGCCTTATTTCCCCAACACAATATTCCCAAAATTATGAGTTGTAATGAAGGATCAAGAACATATGCATTCCTGAATATGGGAAATCAGCCCAAAATTACGTTACTACAATCTAAGTTAGGACTGTTTCTGTTACTGAATGTAGCCTGCTCAAAAAAAATCTTTCCGAAATGATACAAAAAATGTGCATTGCCACACTTTTCACCTGACAATTTCCTTAATTTCTGATTGTTTTACCCATATTATCTCTAGGGTTACGGGCTATTTTTACATCAAAAATTATTTGTAGGTCATTTAACACTACAGCCAAATCAATTCTGCTTTCTAATATACCTGACAATATCCTCAACTTGTTTCCTGTAGAGGTGAAAATGTAAGCCCACGAAACTTATAAACACAAGAATACACTATTTCACCAAAGATTCCAACTTTCTAAAAGACAGCGTAAGAAATGATATTTTTAAAATCTTAGGCAGACTGTGAACTGAAATGAGAATTGTCCTACGGAAAGACAAACCAACACCATCTTATGGGTTTACTTTGGAATTATTCAATGGTACTGCATCAGCATACAGAGAAATTTGTTCCATGAGGAAATATTAATGACATATTTACTACTTTGCAGTTTTTGCTTACTGATGTAGAACTGATCAAACGTGAAGCCCTATACTTGCAACTCAACATGCACCTTGATCATTTCCACAAGCTGATTTCAACGCATCTGCTGGGGAAATCATTCAAATTTCATCTACCTACAAGTCTGAAGATATATTTGCACACTAGACTTCACCACGACCAAGGGCACCGAATTACGCTGACCTCTGCAGGAGCTGATCAGACCGCTCATTTAATGATTAATCTTTATGTGGTCCCATCCAAAGTAGCATTTGGTGCTCTCTGATGTTCCCAAAATACCTTAAGTGAGAAAAGGTGACACTGTAAACTGAATAGAAAATGAGAGGTCTGTTCCTGGCTGACTGCTATGGGCACAAGCTCACATTATCAAACAAGCTGCTGCCTTTTCTATCATAAATTGATCTCAAGGCACACACTCAAAGTGTTTTTCTGCCAAACACAATGGAACTGAGCAACGGCATATACGCTACCAGGTAATACTTTTACAAGCGTATCATGACTTGATAAAGTATAAGAGTTGGTGGAAGGCGATGTGGCCTCTGAAACCGAAACCTCAAACGGCAGAGGAGACCCGGAGCAGGTGGTGGGATCCATACTTATAGCAGCACTGTATAGCTTTGATATGGCGACGTCCTTCTTCGAGTCTGCGTCACGGGCTGAATGGCTGTGTGAGATTTGTAGCGCTCCTTCTCAAGTGTCCGTACGGTACTTAACAAAACTCTGGTGAATTGTTGCATCTGCCCAGCTCGCAAAACTCAGAAAACAGCACATTTTCTCACGGCCGTAGGAGCCCAGTCCCATCCACCCACGGTCATTTCTCTCCCACTTCACGGGGGAAAGTTTCATCTGGGTCTCCTTTCTCCAACTCAGCATGCAGAGAGGCGTCTGTAGCAAACATTCCTGATTAGGTGCTCCTGCTCAGAGGCAGACTGCAATTTTTGATTCCTGATAAAACCTGGAATCTGCTCATGCTTTGAGCAGGGAAGTTGACTGCAGAATCCTCAGAAGTGCAACCAAAATTATTCTATGATTGTAAGACAATAAGCAGTACCACTAGTAAGCATACCCAAGATATCAATACCACCTTGTGCTGATTTTGGCTGGGATAGTTAAATTTCTCCATAGTAGCTTGTGGGGGGGTATATTCTGGATTTGTGCCTCGAACAGTGTTGGTAACACTGGGATGTTTTAGTTACTGCTGAGCTTATCTTCTGATAAGGTGTTTGTCTTCCCAAGTCACCTTTATTTCTAATGGAGCTTTCCTGGCTGAACACCCACTGCAGCTACAAAGGCACAAAAGACATTGATCTAATTATCCGGAACTCCAGAATGCATGATTTTTGACTGCTTGGGGAGAGCGTGCGTCTCCTCTAAAGATGAACCAAGTAGGTTTCTTCATCGCTCACAAAGGTCAATAAGTAAATGGACAAAAAGACACAGCTCCTTTTCACATCAATAGGTTTAGCCACAGGTGAATTCTTGCAGCCCTTGGCTGGACAGTGTTACACCCACGTTGATATCCATAACAAAACATCATGGTCCACAGCCACTATTATAATATTAATAGCACAGGCCAGCATGAGCTTCACAAACATGTATGGATCACAATGATCAAACCTTTTAGACATATAAAAGAAGTGTAAAATAGAAATTTAAAAAGTAAAATGTATAAATGTATTAAATGTATCTTATACATATGACAGAGATACTTGCTTCTGTCCTTTTGCACATGTGATATTTACTGTAATTATTTTTTGTATGGTGTGTGATCCTGGTCAGTCATTTGGGGGGCAGAAACCTCTGACAGGTGCATTCATGACACTGACTGCTGCCATCATCCCACGTAGAACTGGAGAAGGATTAACGAGTTCTGTTGCATCTTGGCCACTTATTGAAATCACATTCTGGCCATTCACTTCTTTTACGCGTGTTCACTTTGAGTCTTGTTCCTTTCACAGAAATAGCAACATGTGTACACATATAAATGGATGTAAAGACACTAAGGACCTCAGTCTGCGTCTCTTCGGTGCTGGGTGTGCTGGGTACACTATTTTCCAGTGAACAGTTGGACTTCTGTGAAAAGCATACCCTTTCTGCAAAAAAAACACCCAAAAAAAGCCAAATCCCTCCCTAAATGAAAGATCTATGAAGTTTTAAGCTGAAGAAAAACCCACAAAGAACCTGTGCAACCATGGGCATTGTGTCCTGACATCTCTGACACTTCATTCTGTCTCAACAAAAGCAATTCCTGTCCTAGAGGTTCATCGTTTCTATTTTGCTGACAGCTGCTTCCCCCACCGTCATTGTCCACCTGAAGTTTCATGCACAGGTTCTTAACGAGTACACAGAACATTTGGTTTAAAGCTCAGACGCTAAAAGCCACCATAAGTCAGCAGTAACAGAAACGTTCACTTCCAGAATTTGAGATGCATTTCCACAATATCAAGTGGAGCAGGATTAAACATTTGTTTCAACAAAAACGGTAAAAAAACCCAAACACATTTTTTGAACAGCTGAGATAATCTGTAACAATTTTTATATATTTAATGACATAGAAGAAGCTGAGTATCAAACCCAGGATGATCAGGCAGAAAGAACACTCGGCACTTTTCAAGTACTTTCATTTAAAAATTTCTTCTGGTTACCTGCCCTGAATATTTTCATTTTGCTTGAACTTCCTGCCTTAGCACAACCTTCATAAACTACGAGTATTTTCCTTCTTTCTTTTATATGAAAGATGGTGCATCCAACTACAGTAACACTCCTTTTGTGCCTGTTGTACCAACACTATCTGAAAACAAAATACTCAGACTCCATTCTTCATTTAACTTCATATTTTTTGTATTTTTCTAACCAGCTTCATGCATCAAAAGTACACAGAACATCCAAAAAGGTGTCTCACCTAGAACTGCAGCTTACAGTGGATAAACACCACCTTCTATTACATTTAGCGTTTTCCCCTCTTGCTTAAACATCAGCTTTAAGATTTGCTGCACCTAAAATCTCATCAGCACGTGATGCAGGTACATGTCTAATGAACTAAAATAAATTGCATCTAAAATTGACTTCGGGTTATACAATTTTAAAAACACCGCTTTGAAATACATTTGACAAATTTATATGTACTTTAATGTGAAACTCTCACAGGCATTCTGACTGGGATAAATATATGGCAGGTTTTATCTTGAAAAGCTCACTTAGAATAGAGCCATATATACTGGAAATGAGGACAGAATTCCTGAATCTAGTAATTAAAAACATTTTTACATACTTTCTCCATCCTGTGTTACGGGGTGTCAGATCTACAGTGAAGTAAAATAAAGTTACTATATCTATATAATTTACACTACTGGAAAGGCTAAAAATCACATGCATCGTCCCACCCCCAGCTTCCCAGGTTAATTTAGTGAAAGGAGAAAAACCCTTTGTTTTTCTCCTCAAAGATCTTCCATATCTTATCATACACTCACACTCAAGGGGGGAACTCAAGGATTTGGCGGCTGCATTGGAAAGAGTAGAGTTACAACCACCCAAAAAGCATGGGAGGCAAACCTAGAAACCCTTAATTTGAGAAGAAATTTACACTATTTGTGGAGGACGACAATTGCTACAGACAGGACAGTGCGTGAGTTAAGAGAAATAACTGCATATTAAGCCCCTCAAAACCCTAAGTAACCAACCAATCGAACTGATAGTTGTAATACATCTCACAGCGCTAACTGGGTATTTCTGCTGCAGCCATCAACAGAAGATAACACACACCAAAATTCAGTTGTGATTGAGTTGATGAATCGAGCAGCTGGAGCATCTCAAAGTAATTTTAGGTTGTTTGCACATAGAGAAATACAACGCTCTATTGATTTATAATTGAATTTTTTTCCTTTCAAGTTATTCCTATTAAGGACCGACGCAGCTGATACAGCTTTATTAAAAAGTACCGCTATTCTGCTGAATTTTAATAAAAATATTCCCGGAAAACGGAAAGATGCAGGTCTCCTGTTGAAGACACAGAAAGTGTTAAACTCTTTTTCTCAGTGAAGCTGAAAATCCTGTGAAAGAGAAGTAACTCTTCTGGAGTTCTGCAACTAAAGTGAAACAAAGATACTTCAGAAAAGAGGCTTAATGAACACAGTGATCTACATATCTCTGGTTTTCTGAAAAGTCCTGCGAAAACAGCAGGAAAATGCTTTGTCTTTCGTAGAAACTTTTAATATCACTGATGGAAACAAGACCTGAACATTCACAGGACAAAGGTGAAACAACCGGTTGCATCACACATACTACTTATATTCTGCCCAAGGGTTATTTCAATATAATTTTTTCTACTCACCTTCACGTTGGCAAAACAACAGGTTTTGTCACTACTTTGACAAAAAATAAGCCAACTATACCCCATCTTCCTTGCTGCAAACTCCCTGTTGATTTTGGAGTTCGCTACTCTATTCATTGTTTTTAAAGGGGGAATAAGACCAATGATAATTCAATTTTATTTTGCTGTGCAATGGATCTTGGTTATTTTTTTTTTCTGATAAGAAAAAGGAGAAATATGGGAATGGGCACATTTAGATAAAATGTGGATTAGCTGTATTTTTCATTTCAGCTACATCAAAATGGTTGGTACAAAAGTTTATTAAGAACTGAGAGTCTAAACTTTTGCATATAAACCCAGGATGGCAAGAATGGTTCTAATTGAACTAAAGCTGCTGAAGGTTTTATTTTTAAAAAGCTCATGATTAACTCATTGAAACACTCCCCCTACTTCAATTTTTGTCTTCTTTCTAACAATTAGCACCATTCTTTGAATTGCAGCAACTTGCAAGTGCTTTATAAACAACCATCTGCCTTATTGTATCTTCTCTGCTTTTCACTGTTTATCAATTTAAAAATGTAAAACACATTTATCAACACATTTATCAACAATGTAACAAATTCCCATCTGGGTTTATGAGATGCTCATAATTTCTTTCAAGAATCATGCTAACAATAATTATGAAACTATCTCCGAACCTTTCGAGTACTGTCATGTTACTGTGATGAACCAACCTACTGCCAACTGCTGCCTACAAACTACAAGAGTTCACTGAAGCACATCTGACATAATCATTCCAGTAAAAAGTCTTCACAAACGGCAGATTTTGAAAGCGGACTTAGCATATGCAAATGAATATACTGCATGCAACAAAGATTCGTATTTAAATTTAAATTTCCTTAGGTATTATTAAGTGGCCTTCGATCCCTGATAAGCTGTCTGTCCGTCCAACTCACCCACCAAAAAGCAACGCTGCAGATAAACAGATTGTTAAAAACTGATATATTTCTGAAATTCTAAAGACAGCACACGTACACGATTTAGATTCTTCTGCGCTGCCCTGATAGCATTTTCTTTTTGTTATCAAAAGCACTGGTTCAAAAATGAGTGAGGTAAAAGGACGGGAACCTTATGGAAATATATGACTTTCGGCTTAGGAACTACTATTAGAAAGAAAATCAACACTCTGCCCCATTTTCAGGTGCTTTATCTAGTTCGCTTGAAGCCTTCTACATCATGTTTCTGTTTCACACTTCCCTATCACAAATGGAAAATACTAAGTTAGTATGAAAAACACATGTAACCAATAATGGACGGATTCCTGAAGAACTGCATTTATAATGGACCTCAGTGTCCAAAATGTGACTGGTGTCATTTAGGCTCTTCCTTCAACAGGTACATTCAAAAAGTCTCTATTCCATGTGGATTCTTCTCTGTTTAATAAGAAACAAGATCACACTTTAACTTACTTTGAAAAACTTTTCCAGTCTCTCTCTTCTGCTCAGCTATTTTTGCCCAAACAGTACTAACTCTTTTTGTTACATTTCTTCCATGGTAAATTTTGCAAAAGCAAAAACCTTCTGCAACATTAATTAGTAGATGGGGCACGACATGCACAGAACTAGCACTGTCATACGGCTTCCAGAGGAGATCACCCAAAATGGGATTTAACCACTTCCAGAAACAATGATATTTCAGTTGGATGCATTCACCCTACTTGTGAAACAAGACATAAAGTTAAGAAGAGTTCGGTAGGTTTTCAGAGAGGATTTTTGCGTGACCATGAAAGTTGAGCCTTACTTGACTGTAATACAAGACACTGAAAAAATTCTGTTGGCATATGCTCAATGGACACCTATTAAATATTTGGCATCTAATCCCTTTGAACAGAAGAACATCTCCAAAGAATCCCATGAAAGCAAATGTCCATGAACCCACCTATATATTAGATCTCTATCAATTTATTTTGTCCTCTCAATAAGACAAATTTTTCCAACCACTAAGTAACTAACAGCAAATACATAACAATAAGTCAAGGTACACAAACATAATTTTGATTAATCCATGGTGCGAAGCATATAATTTATTACATTAAAGTCTCACTAGCCAGGAAAAACCTGGAATGTTTACTGATAAACTGTCTGTGCAAAGAAACTGAAACTAGAGTGTGAGGATTTCTACTAATCATCTGCAAATTTTATTTGGAACTTGATCCCGCAGCCCTTATTCACAAGATCAGACCTATTGAGTTTATTCACATGAGCTTCGGTTGCAAGATTGGACCTTAAGTACTATCAGGTGCACGTGCAGCCTATCATCAGATTTTGGTTTATTCATGTAAGAAGCTACCCTTTCAAATGCAGACTACTTAATGCTTCCTTCTTCATTAACTTACATGTCCTCTTCTGCTGCTCTACGCTTTCATTTGTGCTATGTAAATAGCTTCTTTCTCTCAGTCATCCAAACAAATAATGCTCTTTGCAACCAGGGAGGAAATTAGTAGCAGGTGAACGCTTAGTTTTTAAATTATGTTGAGACCAAGCTGTTCTTTAACTTGAAGGAGATCTGGAAAAAAAAACATCCCATTTTACTACTTAGCGATCTTAACTCTGGGTTGTCTTTGTCATAATCCTACATACTTATTTTCCATCCCCCTACACAAATATTAACCTTGATGGTTACCGCTTTAGGATGAGCTGGACATAACATTGTTCACGCACTTTAAACCAGTTTATTTAGTGGGACAAGCCTTCTCTGATGGTGTAAAATTAGCTGTATCTTATCATATGGGAAACGTAAGGAATTTCTGACTTATGTGTTCTATTTCTTCGCTTTCTGTACCTGTTCTACATAAATATAAGGTATTTTCTTGTGCTACGGTGTGTTAACCGTGAAAAATATTTACCAGTCCAATTTGGCTTATTTAAAGACATGGGTAGCCAAGTAAACAGTACAGCACAGGTAAAACTCTCTTCATTATTGATGGCGCTAACAAAATCATCTGCAAATATTAAATGTCCTTCAAGCAATCAGCAAATTATAATCACCCCGTGCTAAAGCTGTAAGAGAGGCACAGAAGGACCGACAAAAACTAATGCCAGAGACACTATGGTGACTGCAAGAACATGGAAGGAGAAAACGTCAATGTAATCTTTCTCATATGAGATTTCATTATCAACACAACCTATGTTACAGGCAAAAGGTAAAATCCCAGCAGCAGAATTTACTAGCAATTTATTTGCAATTCCAGCTACTTTCAGCGTCACAATCAAGGAGGTGCTGAACTGGCTGGTGCCAATTTCAGTAGCCATAATATCAATTGGGAGTGCAATATAAACGATAAACACAGACATCTACTTAAAATACAAATAAACACACATCGTGTGAGCCTAATGTTGAGTTTAACCTAGAATCCAAGTCTCCATAACTCCTGGCCAGAAAGAGAAACATAAATAATTCAACCTTGAACTGAATGGCATGTCTGCAACAACTGAACTGTTGTCACAAAATTGTTCTCAATCGTACTTCAAACTTGCCACATGGATTACTCGGCAGTTAGAAGCAGCTGCAACACCACGTTCTGTGCACTTCTGTTGCCATTTTAATTTTTAAAAAGCAAATGGAGAGGCTCTCCACAAAATTCAATGCCGCAATAGCAATGACTGAACCAGAATCACAGAATTATGAACAGTTCACTAAATTGTCTATTAGGAGCACATATCAAGAGGCTGCAGAACAAATTGTGCGCCTGAAATAACAGATCAATGAATGAAGAATAAAGAGATGTAAGAAGTGGAGATGTTGACGAACCATTGTAATTTGTGAGGAATCAATTTCCATACAGCCAGAGTAATGGCAGAACATCACAGACAGTGAATTCATTACTTTCGACAGAAAAAAAATATCATGGATTACCAAGAAAGAGAGAATGACGCTGTAACATAAGGCCAGGAAGTACAGCCACTTCTTAAAATTAGTAAAACACAATAAAAGCAGCCCACAATATATATGTACAGTAAAAACAAAAAAAAATAGTCTTGGACAGGATGGGTAAATCCTTTAAAAATCAGAAAATCACTATACAATGACTGAGTTAACAATGGAAACACTGAATACTCAAAACGCTTGTGCCTGATGATACAAGTCTAGCCTATTTATCATCTCACTGTAAGCCCAGTTACCTGCGTGTTCGGCCACAAACACATATTAGAGAGCTCCTAAAGCCATAGGATGACTTTTCAAAGCAAAGGCTTAAGACCAGGTATTACTACATCACCTTATGACTTGTGTGGGCTGCTGCTTCATCAGCTACTGCAGTTTGCTGAGCACATCTTGGCCTAGACTACAAAACAGCTAATCAGAAGATAGTGTGTCGCTTCTGCACTACCCAACACCTGTATCAGCGTGTACATCTACATGTGCCAACCCATGGCACAAGAGGAGGTTTTATCGATGTGAACCAGGGGTCTTGCTGGTCAGTACGCCCTGTGTTCTCAAATAACTACAGAAACACTCGTGCCAAAAACCGGCAAGGGAGCATTTATAAATTTGTGGCTTCTTGGAAGAACTGTGTAGTGTCAAGCACCTAGTACATAACAGACTGAAACAACATAAGTTTCTTCTTTCTCTAAAAACACAAAACATATAAACAACTTAAAATGATTAACCCTGTCAAGTTCCTGACCTCAAACCCTCCTTGAATTTACCTGCCAATACAAAGTGCATTTTCAAAGATGAGTCAAACCTGAACACAGAAGACAACTGTAACTCAGGCGAAAGGCACAAGACATCACAGACGCAAGGCACCGACCCTACGAACACACCCCAACTGCTGGTTAACCAAAAATCACAAAGGTTGTTCACACTGCTATGCGTTTGAGCTGCGGCATTAACTATTCAGATGCACGAAATGAGGGATTTGATGACGTTGCCACTCATACAAGAAGGTGTGGTGGCACAGGAGGCTCCATGGAGACATACTAATCCTCATAGTTGTGTCTTGTCCAACTCATTTACTTGGAAAACGTGAGTATTTGAACAATATAGACACAAGCAAAGGTCTGCGCACACAGACCATGGAATAGGTACCAATCTCTTTCCTTTTGGAATCTATCGAATCACTTAGACAATGCAACAGATCAGGCAACAGCGCATTCCTTGTTTTGGAAAAATACATAGAGTTGTGCTGAAAGGGCGTGACGAGCAGCAGCATTAGCCCCATCATCTCCTGCCTTGCCACAGTTCTTGCAGGAGTGAGGAGGTAAAAAGCAAAGCTCCTCGATGCCCAGAAGAGCTCTGGCAGGACACAGCACTGCTCAACAGCTGGGCAGCTGCAGCACATCCAGCTGTTCCAGAGCAAAACGGGGCTCAGCAAGGCACAGAGCACCAGCCACCACTCAGTGGACGTCAAGGACAAGTGACAAGCTATTCCTGTTAATTCAGATGGGCAGAGACTTCTGCCACGAGCTCCTCTCTTGAGCCTCCATGCTCGGTGTCTACAGACACTCCCAGAGCCTATGCTGCTATAACACAGAAAAAGCCATGTAATCAGATATTTCTTCAGCTTTAACAAATGCACTCTCAGCAGCATGAGAAACTACATGAAACCATTTGGTGATAAATTTAAGTGTATACTTATTTATCCATCCAAGAAAGTCAATCAAGATGCTTTGTAATAGTTTGCAATAGTGCAGGACTAGCTGTCATTTCAGGCATTTCAGTTTTCTTTTTAGTGCCGAAAATGAGTTAACTTTCCTTCACGCAGTTGGAAACCTTTATTTTTCATAGCTAGTACGGTCATTGTTTGGATTTAGTTTGAGAAGAGTTAATGTTTTGAATTGATCTGGTCTGAGAGCCAAGGGCACTCTGAGCTCTGCAAACAGATGTGAGGCAGCGAGGAAGGGGATGGACAGACAGAGCTGGGCTGACACCCAGGCTGAGCAATCAGAGTGTTCCAGCCCATTAGTGTCATGCTTCAGATTTAAGGAGAGCCGGGATCTTCTGGTCGCTCTCTTGCATTCTCTTTGCTCTCAGAGACCTGTTTGGGGGGGGGTCTGTTCAGGACTTGCTTTAGTTGGGCTGCTTCCTGGGGCTGGCTGCTCAGCGCAGACAAAGTCTGTGAGGAATTGCATTGTGTATCTTTTATTTTATATCCTGTTTTATATATATGTATATTTACTAGTAGCACGTTGGTATTTTGTTATTTTATTGAACTGTGTTTATCTCAATGCAAGTTTCTCCCTTCCCTTTCGATTCTCTTCCCTATTTAAGGGGATAGGGAGACCTGCTTTCCTGGAGATTTCTAAACCCTCGCCTGCTCATTAAAAGCAGTGAATTAATTCCTTATTTTGCTTTACCTAATAAACTGTATCTCAGCCCACAAATTGTGAGTCGCTCCCCCACCCTACAGCAGCAGAGTGAGTAAGCAGCTCTGGGGCTGAGCTGCCCATGGGGGTAAACCGTGACAACAAGACAGTTTAAAACACAAAATGTCTAAACATGCAAAATCAAACATATCTCCAAGTAGGCTGAATTAATGTAACAGAATGAGGAAGTGGGGAATAAATGCATTTAATCATTGCTGAAACAATAATGGTAATGAAAGCAGACAAGCCATGAGGCTAAGGCAGTTCTCGATGACGTGTCACGGTGATTCCAAAAGAAACCACCAGGCAACATCATATAGTGTGTAAGAAAAAGACTCCATTGTGTGCACAGAACTGTGCAGCCCCTCTCTTGGGCTAAGGAGAGGTTGTGACAGCGCAAGGAAGACCTCAGCACATGGTTCTGCATTCACTGAGATCAGGTGCCCTTCTTCTCAAATCAGTGCTCTGGCTCCTAAAGTATTACAAAAAGCACGGCGCTGAAATTAATATCATTTTCACACAGAAAAGGAACCATGGTCAGTTGCTTCTACACCTACTACATCTATAACATCCCTACAAAAAGCCTAGGTAATACCAGTAGCATCCAAATGTGTAATTTATCAACAAAATACTTAATCAAGTAATCATCATATCTCTATGTAACCAACTTAGTGGCTCATAGTATCTCCTGGTAACATGAAAAAAACAGCCACTACATTTATCTTTAGCTAGCAAGTATTGTACCCAGAGCTTCACCTTGAGGACTAGAAAGTTAAAGAACATACTGCTCAGTATAACATTCTGTTTGTGTAATTTACATGACATTCTATTTTGAATACATATTAAAGTTAAATTGTAGTATACCTCACATCTAAGGCTACACAACAAATAATTACTGTTAGAGCATTAACATGCAACAAATCCCAAATAACTTTAGTTAATGACTGCAGCTTCACTAAATCCTTCTTAATATATATATAAGATTAAAAAGTATCATTTGTACACAGAAGCACAAAAACAAACAGTGCACCATAACATATACGTATGCATACACTAACGCAATTAATATACCTCTCCAAGAGCTTCATAGCGCTTTTGGTTCCATCTGTGCAAATCTTCACGATAATTAAATACAAACGGCTCCCCAGTTTTTATGTGTCTCAACTGCCCTTCTGTAAAAGAAACAAAATCACTACATTTTAATATACTTCTTTATTAAAAGTAAGACACATTTAACTGTTTAAAATTTTAAAGGAAGTCGACATCTAAAAATTTGGCTATTACGCATTCCTTCTTTTTTGGTTTTAGTATTTTTGAAGGGAAACAACTGTAGCAACACAACAAAATGCATTCCCCTTGAATGGCACATATTGCTAGATAAAGCTAACCACAAGTCATGACACTGAAATTACATGCAGATCTTAAATGCCAAACTGCTTCACAGATTTGCTATGGATTAACACCAAAATGTAAACATTAACAGTTAATATTTGATCTGCTGTGTCAATTAGTTGTAGCTACAAATCCCCTACTTAAGGAGAAATATGAGTACAAATTGGGCTGGATCCTGGAAGGAAAGGAAACATGCATTTTCAAGATCAACAGCATTCCAAGTTAATCTGAAAATAAAACACATCCGTTATTAAGGTAAATATCTCAACTCCTAGGCACCATGCAATCAATTAAGAGCTCCCAGGTTCAGGGTACGCTGAGATTACAGGAGTGGAACAAAGTAGAACACTTGATCAGAGCAAAACCACATGATATTCTTAGATTCCAACGCGACTTTCTGCAGTTGGCCTTGTTTACAGCAAAATTTTAGTAGCACGCACAATCACAGATGAAGCCACAGACTGAGCTAAAATAACAATAAAATGGCAACTTAGTAAAATGCAAACTGTGGAATACAGATACCTCACCAGCAATGTTTCAGCTTATTAGGTAAAACACCAGTTATGGTCTCAAAGCATCACAAAATTGCAGTAAATCAGAGAAACATTAAAAACAGGAATATGCATAAGTATCTGCTTTGAAAGCTGAGATGTCTGCATGATAAAAATAAGGTTTTTCCAAAAAAGATTTCTCCTTGAATAGTATGAAATTGCTGATGTAGTTCACACATTTTCAGGACCTTTACATTTTGATTCTTAATGTTTTAAATAAAATATTTAAGATCTGATATCTCTAATAGTTATGCTTATCTGACATTTTTTTTCCAGACCTGTCTCACCTCATATACAAGACACCAAGGAAATACTTCCCCCCCAGCTTCATATCCCTGTCTCAGCTCCAAATATCCTTCTTCTCCTATTTTCATCATAACTCCAACCTCAGTTGCTCCTTCTTAGCTAGTTACTCTTCAAGTTTCACATTCAATAGCACATGAAATTGCTCTTTCCATAAGTGAAGCAAGTATCTGGTACATTTTCAATTTGGCTTTCTGGAACCTTTGTCTTCTTCAGGTTCTCTAAATCTGCTAAAAATCTTCCTTGCCATTCCATCATAAAAAGAAGCACAATTATGACTAAGAGTACATGACTGAAGATTTCAATTAAATGTACAAAAGCAAAATGGAGATCTTTTTGCTTTGCTGACCAGTAGCATTTGTAATAGGTTTTTCTGCATTCTATGGAAATCACTCGGGCTGTGAGGTTAATGATGGAATATTTGATAACATCGCTGTAAAACATCATTCCCCAAAATTCAAATTTCAGCTCTTTTTATGAACCACACGTGAACCATTAACTCTGAAGTCAGTAAGGAAGGCAGTAGACACTGTGCAGATCTAAAAATAAGGAGCTGAAAAGTGACAGAGCTGAACCCCTCCCATCAAAGAGCGAGCATCACTTTCATGACACTTCTAGTCTCTAAGTACCTTCCTGTGAAAGCCATCAGGGTATTAAAAAGCTAAGTGTTGCATAAATGACTATCATTTAAAGGAAAGCTCTTTTTTTTTTTTTTTCTTTAAAAGTGGAAGATGTAAGACAGGCAGATTTAGAAACTAAAGTTCCCCTGCTCGCAGAACAGGCGCTGCAAAGAAGTAGAATTGTAAACGTCCTCATTTGTCCTACAGGTTTCAAACAGTCCTGAAAGAGCCGTTTCCTGGAGGCTGGTTTTACTTTACCTCCGAAGCTCATTTCTTGGCTGGATTTTAAAATGTATTCACTGGAAATTATAAATACTACTAAGTCATTTAACACACAAATTCAGCTAGCCGTAAGTACTTGTAGTCATCACACACTTAGCTGTAATGCAAAACCGTGACCTACACCAGAAGAGTAAGACACAGTCTATGATATTGCTCATCTCTCCATCAATATAAATAGGTGTTTCCCTGTTGGTATTAATGAAATAGCTGAGATAAATTATTATCTAAAAAACTACTTCTTTTCTATCCATAGAAATGAATCAGTACCTAAAACATTTCTTAATTGATTGGCCACTCCTTAATTTTGCTTTTTAATGCTAATGCTACAGAAATTACTTTCAGAATTTTTGTATCAACGCTTCTGTGGTAGAAAACAAGGAGTCATAAAGTATGCACAGTACGAAGCTATGGCATTGTATAAAATGAGGGAATTTTGGGACGATTTTATGAAATAAAAAACATTACTTAGCTAGATTTACAAGTCTGTTAACACAAAGGCTTAAAATTTTATCCTCAACAGAAAAGTGTGAAATTCTAATAGGGTCTTACAAGGTATAATTATGGTCCCGATAACCTCTCAACATTATTCTAAGCATAGCCTTTACAAAGCATATATGACTTACTTTCATTAAAAACGTACTCAAATCCTTCCAGAGTATCAGGAAATTCAAGTGGTGGCTCATCTTTTTTCATTAGTTCATCCAAGTCTATTCTAGACAATAAATCTAAAAAAGGAAAAGAAAAATTACATAATGCATGCTATGTCTTTTTCATTTCACTATTATCACTGACAAAATGTGTTTGTTCAGATCTGTAGATCTTAAGGGCAGAAGGACATCCTACATATTACTAAACATAGGATTTCATTATGGGAAATCTCATTGCAGATTCAAAGGCTGGGTGTCATTGTCAGTATATCTACTTTCTTATTTATTTACCTATCTATCTCTAATGTTGATCAAAAAATGTCCAGGGACTGAGAAGCTACCAAAGACACAGTGATTTGTTTCAATGATTCATTACCCTCAACGTTTTAACATGATTTTAACATGAGCTTACCTAGTTTCGATATCAAGTCATTGATACGTTCTTGTTTGTCTTCTTGAAGAGCTGAGATTATCAAACGCACGTCATCTCACAGGCTTTTACCAGCTGTGATCGCAAAGCTCCTTAACCTCCCCTTTGATACCAAAACAGACTGAGATATCTGAATCCTTCCCTCAGCCGCTATCCTTTAATAACTCTCAAGGTGGAGAAAACTGCTGTCCATTTTATAGCAAGCCATGACATACACATCACTTCAGGTTGGCATGGTATATCCTAGTACAGCCTGCATTCAGTAATGTACATACACTAAAATAAGCACAGCATTCTTTGCCCTAGATTTAAGGATCTACATGTAACCAGAAGTGAGCACATAGGGACATCTTTTGCGTACATCTAACTACTAAACAATTACCACACACAGATTATAGAGTACAATGATCTCTCCTCATTGCTCAACACCCACACCACCTGACGCTGTCCTTTTAACATACTTTCTGATTATTCATAAAAAAATCATTAAGAAATTAGTCAGCAGGATTCCACTGAAAATATTTCCCTGCTTCCTCCTAGATGAATTTGAAGACCACACAAACATTCGGTTCGGGAGTGATATGCTGGCTTTTCACTATTGTTGTTTCATAAATCGAGACACCACGTGCCACCAAGGAAATGCAGTCATTATTCTAAGTATATTGGTTTATTACTTTTACAGTCCAAAGTTGTAGCTCAAAGGAAAGAAAACAGTTTGAAAAGACTCAATTTCTTTGAACTTGCTTTGTTTGACATGAACTACACTTCCACTCTTTATTTACTTAAAATCATTATTTGAATAGGTTTTGTATCACTATTTTTGCTTAGTTTTGTCACCAGTGGCACGCCTATAGGTTAACCACATTATCTAAGCCCAGTATTGGTACTTTAATCCTTTGAAAAGCATAGAGCAGGGGTATCAAACTCATTTTCACCGGGGGCCACATCAGCCTCGTTGTTGCCTTCAAAGGGCTGAACGGAACCTCACGACTGTATAAATTTATACACTCTGGTCTATAGTATTTAAAATGCTCTGAAAATTAGCTTCAACATTCTTGAGAGTTCCTTGGCCTCTTCAGGTTCACATGATGTGCACTTGTTTGTCCATATGATAATCTCCACCAGCTCCTTCTTCTCTAAGTGGTTTAACTGGGTAAAACTGGAGAACCAAAGGCCGTCTTGTGCACCCACTGAAACTCAACATCTCTTCAATCCAGACTATGGTATCTGAGCATCTCTTTGGTATCTAAATAGCTATACAACGTTAGACATTGATTGGAAGATTTCTAAAAGTGGCTTTCTCAACCATAGCTCACTTCTACACCAAATCTGTTTAACAGCAAGCCCCAAGATGCTTAGTTCACATAAGCAATTTTATTTTCTTGCTCTTGTACATTGTCCTTTGGAAGTTCTGGAGGAACTGCTCTGGTCCTCAACCAAATCATAGGAGAAAAAAACCTTTGTCAAGTAAGTTTTGCACAACAGGATGTAAAAAAATGTGCCCTTTCTTCCTCTGTACAATGTCAAGGTAGTGAAACAGTCTCTAGCATGTTTTTCTCTCCTTGGTGAAGAGGCTCCAGTCACACCACATCTAGAATTTAATATTGCCAGAGTTTTCACGTGTTCTTACTGTGACCTATCTGGAAATATGCTTACGCAGAAGTGTCTGTTACTATATAATAAACTACTCATCTCCTGAGTAGCAAGGGCAATACTATATGAACCACATTAAGCTTATCTGCAGAACGTACAACTTGTGATTTACAGCTTCCATCAGAGTCACTATGGAAGACGGTACATGGTTTGTGCTCCAACCACCGACACAGCCACTTTCCTCTTCCGCAACCCACCTCTCAGGCTAAAATTAGCTAAATTAATTTAGCTAAAATTAGCTAAAATTAACAGTTTTTACAATTTTAAGATTCTTTCAGGACCTGATCCACCATTCTCACCCCAGATTGTGGACTTTCCAACCTTATTTGAGTCCAGCAGAGCCCAAAACTGAGCGATTTGCAGATCTTCTATAGCTCAATGGGAGTTCACTAGATTGCACGAATAAAACAAAGTCCTCACACTATTTTAAATGTGGAGTATTTCTTGGATAGCAATCCTTAATGAAGATCAAATCAACCTGAAGTACAAAATGGGAGTTTTATTTTTGCAAACATGAAGTATAATTTCCCCAAAATATACTCATTTGGCAGAATTAGTACCAGGTTCGAAAAAAGCACCATATAGGTTTTCGCCAAACACTTCACAAATACGCAGTTCTGGCCAAAGAAACACCATCTACCGTCACCATGTAACAGAACATAAATTTCTAATAATATTTAGGTGGAAATCCAGTTTTTATACTTGAGTTGCAAGGTATATTCTATTTCTTTTCTCTTTTGAAAGACAATTTGGAGAGTGAATGTGTGATGCAAACACTTTAAGCCAAATGTTTGGTGAGCTTACTTGTAGTTCTAACCAACTTCAAGTACTTACAAAATTGAAAAACACCATCTAAAAGATGCCATTTATTTAATTTATTTTTTTTTTCCTCAATAAAATTATTCCATTAAGTCACTTAAGTTCATTTATTTGTTCAAACACATAATACAAAGAAAACTTTATAAAACCAACATGGAAATTGGTGTCCTGGAAATGTTTTCCCTGCCAACATTCTCGTCAAAGAGATTTTTAAGAGCTGTAATATGGTTGCATAACTATAAAGCATAAATGGCATAGAAATTAAATGATAACTCCCAGAAACTGAGAACACAAAAGCACCAGTCAACTTTCTCAAAGGATAATTATGAAAATTTAAAAAATTAATGGATATCTTGTTCCGTAACACCTTACCACAGACCATTATTTTTTATATCATCCCATGAAAATACTGATAATGGACACACTATTAGACAAAAAGCATTAGCACAGATGGACTAACAGTCTCTTCCAGTACTGCAGTTCCCAGACTCTAACCCACAGTTATATCAGACTATTTTCCTTTCTTTAATAATTGTTTCTGAAATGTCAATATACATACAAAGAAAGCAAAAACACTCATACCCTTTAATGCAGTAGTCTTTTCTTTTTCATCTGGGGCTCCTTGCTGGAGCTGGGCCATCATTACCCAAACTGCAAACAGATTAAAAATACTGAGGTAAATGTACATTAATCCTGGAGGGACAACCTGAAAAAACAAGAAGTTGGAAATTAACAGATTTACTGACTTCGGTTTTGACAGATCTCATTTGCTGCTGCTTACATCACGAAAAACCCAGAACTTGTTCGAAAAGCAAAACTTCTCTGAGTATTATATACTCCTATAATATGTAAGGTAAAATTAAAATTAATTTCTTCTCCTTAAAAACTTATACTGGACAGTTTAAATTCTCAACATCAGCCCGAATTAAGACATTTTACAACAAAGTGTGACAATGATCAAACTTGATTTGGAGTCTAAGATTCAAGTTCACAAGAATGAACACCAACTTCTCCCTAATCCTAAAAAAATAATATCTATCAAAGTGATGCTTCTTTTTTTGTGATTCTAGTGTAACATCAGTAGATGATAGTAAGACTTTTGGAGAAGCACCACATCTCTATGTCAAAGGGAGATGATACAAGAAAAAAACAAAACACAATCAACAGAACTTCCACAATCTTTAAGGATTTTCTCCATCAATTAACTCCACGTCATTGTTCTCAATGTACTATACAGTTTTGTTTTAGTAGAACTACACAGGCCGCATAGTTGTGATTTCTACGCTACATTATCAGCACTGAAATGTATAGATTAAATGTCCAGCTATAGAACAAACCCAAACATATTCAAGGTGACAATTTATTTCTGATTTTCCCCTGTTGCACAGAAGGCCACTCAGACATTCAAATCTGCAATCTCTTTCATCTCGAATCTGATACCAAGGGAGCAAACTACCACATCACAATCACCACTTCCTCCTTCTCAATAAAAAGACTTCTGCATATTGAATTATCTTCCCCTTCATCTTTTTTATTTTTTCATTTTTTTTTGTTTTATCCGTCAGTCATTAATAATTTGTTTTATTCTTCTCCCCAATATACTTTATCATGGATGGGTTTGCATGAACTGTATCTCTGCAGTAATTTTAACTTTCAAACAAAGAGCAGTAGGATCCACCAACTGTACTCCTGACTCCCTGAAACTTACACTGGGTGTGAAAGTTGGTCCGATGATGGAGCAGTATTTGCCTGACCATCACCATCAAGAACCTAGAGAACTGAAGCCCTGACCGAAAGAACAGATGGACAATGACTTGGAGAGAGGCCCGAGGAGAAGCATTGTGTTGCACTGTTTTCTTCGATAAGGGGCGGCTGCTACTAACAATGGCGGCTGCGTGGACTTTGCCTGCTGCTTCAGCCAAAGGAGCCCCCGCCTCCTGAAAGCTGTTGTCGTGAGGGTCTCTGACCCAGGGACAACAGCTCCCGTCCAGAAGATGTGTTCTCACCTGCTGCCTCAGTCACACGTGTCCCTCACCTGCTCCCCCAAACAATGGCCAACGAAAAGGAGCATGGCCAGAAGCTCACCAAGGGTCCTGAGGTCACCCAATGGACCAGAGAGAGACCCCTGAATGCTGGACACGTAAGCACTGGCAAAAGAAATGTGTGACTCTTTCGAGCCTGCGCAGTATGAGCATGGGTTGCAAAATCAAGGTGGAGACTGGGCTGAAACAATGGGAGTGAGGGGGTGAAGAAACATAAGAGATGACTCCAGAGTGGACACCATTGAAGATCTTCCCACCAGAGGATCCCGACCCACGACAGAGGACCAGCCGGACTCCATGGGACCCGGAGACCAGAGGAGCTTCTGGAACTGGATGGTGAGAAACGCAACCTCATTTCTCATCTTTACTCTTACTTTTTCCCCGTTTGTTTTCCCTTTTCTTTTACTTACTCTCTCTATCGTGTGCCGCTTTATGGGCAAATTAATAAAGTAACACCACTTGATTGAATTATAACCCATTGGCATTTTGGTTGCCTTAATTTTGCACTCTGAGATCAAGGTAAAAGAACCATCACGAGTCCATTGCCGAATGGACCATGACACTTGGTAAGAAAGAACCCCAAAATGGTGTATTTTAAGTAACAGTGGTTCACTGTAAAGGCAGTAGAAAACAATTAAAAATAAAGCATAATAAAGACCAATTTTCTATTGTCTTTATAGCAAACCTATTACATGATACATTTTCTTGCAGATTAAGGAAAAATACAGCAATTGATGGAGATTATAGTTATTAACTAAGGAGAGGATATTCTGGAGGGCCTGGTGGGGATGGGGGGTTATTTGCTTGTTTTTTTAAGCCGGGGTTAAATAAAGTCCAATAATCCATTCTACAAGTTGGACCTACAGGAGACTTTGATGGGAAATGACAGTACACGGCCAAAAGTATTTTAAAGACTGAACTCCACCAGGAAAGCTCTGCTTAGATTGTGTGCTTGTTAAATTATGACATGACTCAACACAATTCATTTAAAATATGGATCTTTTGGCTAAGACTTTAATCACATTAGCACTCATAACAAAAGTAACCAACAAAAGTAACATCAAAACCACATTTTTTTTGTGTTTTCCACTCAATGTAAATATTAAAATTACTCAAATTTTGATTCATTCAAACGTGAATGGCATTAAAGACTTTTCAGAGACAAAAAGATCACCATATACAAAATCTCGCCCATCATCAGTTTGTACTGTTGCAGCAGAAAACCATGTACATTCAGGCAAATCATTTAGAAAAGAAGCTAACCCATTCCAGTTAAAGTTATTAGAAGAGCTAGAAAATGACAGCGATAGTGTTTTGTGATAGTCCAGATGAAAATTATTCTAGTCATACAAATTGGGTAGTGTTCCCGACACAATATTTGAAAATTCGTAATTGGGTATAGGTAAGCTAATGCAGTTACAAAGTACATACAGGTGCTCAAAGACTTGTTATTACCCCAGGGAAGAAACACAAAATTTATCTGAACAGCTTTACCTTTATAAACTACTCCACATCCCCCAATCAGATTAATCAATGCAGTGACCAAGAATCCCCAGCTTTCTTGATTCTACAAGGGAAGCCCTTCCTCTTCCTTTAACTGATGGAGATCCCGACACGGACGAAAGAGGAGATAACGTAACAGGTTCACTTATCCAATTAGAAGCACCAAAATAAATAAATACACAAATAAATTCCAGTCTAGCTTTGAGAGAGAAAGTTTCCAGCTCCTTTTGACAAAGTAGAAAACCATTACAGCAGCCACTGGAGGGAGGACTTGATATTAGAACGAGGATGAAAGAAGCATACAGTATTTTACGCGTTGTTTTTGTGAACACAGCATTTTGTTGAATCCCCTCACTGATATTTGTTTAAATGACAAACAAAAGAAATTAGATGAAAGGGCTGGATTTCCTTTCTTTGACAGACAGATGTCAAATGAACTAGAGTCTGATGGTACGGAAACGAACAGTGGGAAAATTATAAAGCTCTCTGAATGCTTGCTCATAGACAAATGCAGGAATTGCACTTTATTCTAGGCATCAGTTCAAGCCCCAGGGATCTTCAACTGTATACACTGACCACTCCATACAATTCACAAGTACCATCATCAAGTTTGTTGTAATAAATACAGATTATGTTAAACATTCTGTACAATTACTTAAACGATTCTTTTAAAAACACCTTTTCTGTGATTGTTTTTGGCACTAGATACAGCAAGCATGTTTCCCAAGAACAAGTTATTATTTAACCTGAAGAAATATTTACAGCAAGTAAGTTTATTGACAAGAGAATGCATATTTATTTTTATGCATCTTGCTTTCCCATGCAAACTTAAGGTATTATTTCACAATGTATCTTATGCATATTCTGTGCCTCTTCAACTCAATGCCCAGCAATACTTAAAATAACGTGACATCAGAAACAATTCTGGTTTCACATGAGAAAACAAAGCTGCATTTTCATAATACCCCTATTACTGCAACTACAGAACATGTAGTCATTAAATTAAAAACCAAACAAATAAACAAACTGCCAAACACAACAGGCCTTTGCACAGTTGAGGAAACATACATACATACTGCAAGTTCTTGTTTGGAAAGTGGTCCTGGAAGTTTGGACCACCAAGCTTTTGCTTGTGTAACAGTGCCAGTCTGCAAATCAAACTACACACTTTTATATTGCCATTCTGAAAAATATGCACATATACATAGGTATCTGCAGACTGCCATTATTTTTCATTGTGTAAATGCAGGTAGAAATGCGTTAAAAAAAGGTACTCTGTGATTTTGCTTTACATTAGCAGTACCTGAAATTAAGACAATGCTACATGGTACTAATGCTCCAAATTGGGCTAAAAATAATTGCAGTGCTAACCTACTGCAAGTGCAACATAAGAAGAAAACCCTCAAGTGTTTTCAAACAGCACAAGTCCATCAGGTTTATCTGGACATAATCTGACAGAACTCGTTGGAATGCATATTTTACTGCACTACTTTATTAGAATACACTTGAATTAGAGTCCTGATGTCTGTAAACTGAATGCCAAGCAAGCTAGGGACAAGTATGAGTTAGATTTTTGCAATGCAGCTGATGACCAAGACTCAGTTTTAATTCACATAGTGACAGTCTGGCTCTAGTCCCTTCTTTCTATTGGCTCAACAAAGAAGAAAACATATATATACTTTAATCTTAGTAGTATTCCGTGTCTAATTAGATCTTATCTATTCCTGCTTTCAGGGCACTACGGATGATAGCAGTAACAACTGTGTCAATTACAGCTGCACTTCACTTTCCTTCATTTGAAGGACCCTATTTTCAACTCATTACAGATTTGCCAAACTTCAGCTCTGAAAGCCAATTATTTCCAGTCTGCTTTAGACTAAACGGTTTTGAAAAAAGTTCAGCTAGAATGTCTACCTCTTGTATCAGAAGAAGGTTCAGAGGCAGTATCTTCTGGTCAGTTCGTTAATAAGCAGCTACAGCATCTCCAAGTTCTAGAGATGAGAGATTTAGCCAGAGGATCAGCTTAGCAGCGTGTGCCTCTTCAAGTCTGCCCAGATCTCCTCAACTAAAAATTTCTTTTTGCACACGTTTAAAATAGACTTATTAAGACATCAGAATTTCCAGAAAACATACCTATTTGCCTACAGCATTCTCCATACAGCTGCAAAAAGCCGGAGGGAAGATGCACAAGAAGGGTGTAATAAATGCTAGAAGAGCAGGATCTTTAACTACTAGAACACAAAGAAACTGTCGAAGATTCTGCAGTCCCTGAATCTTAGTACATCTTCGCGTTCTACCAATGGTGGAACCTGCTGATTAAGTACATGACTACAGCCAACACTAAAGGTTGATTTACTTGCACAGCAGCTGCCTTACAGTGTTACTTACCCTGCAAGCTCAAAAAGGAGAGGACTATGAGCTATATGCATTAGCATCCCCACCATGTCAGCAACTCCGTTGTTTATACAAAGCAGAATCAACATGATTCCACATGTTGAAATTTTAACTATTTCGGTTTAACTTTCCTGAAATGCTGGAAATGACCTTCATAAACATATGCAAGTAAACATGATCAAATAAACACGTCAAAAGAACGTGAAAAGAATCATAGAATGTCCTGAGTTGGAAGGAGCCACCAGGCTCATGGAGTCCAACTCCTGTCCCTGCAGTGACAACCCCACAGGTCACACCGTGTGTCTGAGGACGGTGTCCAGTCTCTTCTTGAACACTGTCAGGTTGGGCTCCCTAGGGAGCCTGTTCCAGTGTCCAGCACCTCTGGGTGAAGAACCTTTTCCTCTCCAGCATCTCGTCCCCCAGTCTGTCTGTACAGCCAGGGTTGCCGTGTCCCAGGTGCAAAATCCATCACTTTGCCCTGTTGAACTTCATGCGGCTGGTGAAAAGAGGCAGCACAACCTCAACACAGCCTCTGTGAGGTTTACAACGTGATAGCTGATATCACAGGGATGTTTTAGTTACTGCTGAGTAGCGTTAATGCAGAACCAAGGTCTTTTCTGCTCCTCATCTCACCCCACCAGCAACCAGGCTGGGGGTGCACAAGGAGTTGGGACAGCTGACCCAAAATGACAAAGAGATATTCCATACCATACAACGTCATGCTCAGCATATAAGCTAGGGGAATATACACTGTTCCGAGCATGGTGTTTGTCCTCCCAAGTCACCATTAGGCACGGTGGACCTCTGCTTCCCTGGAGATGGCTGAACACTTGCAACTCCTCATCTTGCTCTGCTTGAGCACGAGGCTATTAATTTCTCTATTAAATTGTCTCAACCCATGAGCTTTTTTCAGTTTTACCCTTCTGATTCTCTCTTCATCCCACTGTGGGGAGAGTGAGCGAGTAGCTATGGGAGGCTTGGCTGCCTAACAACAACACATAATACATTACTTTCTTAAATAGGCAGATTACCAATAATTAAGTGTATGGAGAACCCAACCTGATGGCAGATGGACAGTTATGTGATTCATCAGGCAAGCGATGCTGCAGACAGATCCTGACGAGTGCAGGAGAACACTGCCTGGGAGAACTGTGTTCATGGGAGGAATCTCACAGACTATTCAACTCCTCATAACCAAAACGTTCTCAGATAACCTCTTTTTGTATATTTCACCTTTTTTGGCCATTCAGCTGACTGATTTCCTTCAATGGAAGGACCATCAGATCCCTGTTTTAAGAAGAACTTTGAAGAACCTTCCTCAGCTTTCTCAACACCAGCACCCAAGTTGAGAGGACACGGATGAGTAGGACATTAATTTCAAAATACCTTTCACCACCATCTTCCTCTAGAAGACCAGTAAGAATCTTCCGTGAACAGCAGATGCTAGGGAAAATCTAAGGATTTAACATTTACGAAGAACGAAGACTCTCCCACTGAAGCCCTACAGAAAGCCTATGTAGCATGTGGGAGGTAACTAACGTATAAATATAGATATATACACACACATACTTTTTGCATATCCAGTGCAAGATTTGCACCGTGTTGTTCTGTTAGTGCATGGTGCTACATCTCAGCTGAGGAGGACAAAAACAAATGTTGAAGCAATATAATTATTTGGCAAACAGTTGTGTTTTTAACTACAGAATCAGATTCCCACTTTGTGTCTTTAACTACAGAATCAGATTTTCCTGTCAGTGTACATCGCAAGCATAAGTCACAAAGACTTGGCACAATATTCCTTTATAATATGCCTGAAATTGCTCTGTGATAGTTTTATTAAAAAAACCCCACACTCTCTTTTGGATGAGATTTTAAGATGATTGTACTAGACTGTTGGTTTTAATGGAATTCTGGCTTGGAAGGTGGGGTGGAGAAGACAGACTCTCAATAGCCTTATCTCTGTACATACTAAGCAGTTACAGGACAAAGCCAGAATTTTTAATCTTTTTTTTTAATGTCATCTTCTCTCAAGCAATCCCATGGGTCAGCTGGGAGAGAAAAAGGCCTCTGAACACAGAAAAACTTGAAGACTATTAAAAGAGCCTTCTCTTAGGAGAGACACCAAAGTAATTTGGAGGACAGCCGCTGAAGAAGAGAGAAAAAGAGAGACTGGAAAACTCCGGGGAAATAATTTCTGCTTAGGCTACCATCAAAGCTGCTAAAAAACCCAGACATATGCATATGTGTCTAGTAGTTTAAAATAACTCCTTTTCTCTCCCCCTTTGCGCTTAAGTAATACTGCAACTTTCAGAGGAACTGTCTGTCATTAACTGAAGACCCCTGAAAAGAAGACAAATTGGCTGGAAATGCGGTGAATCCTGGTCTGTAGCCCAGATTCTTGTACTCAGCAAGGTGTTTTCTAATTCTACTCCAGACCCTGTGCTGAGGAGTTACACAAAATGAGATTAGGGAAAGGTAAGAGGCGCACTCAGCTCTCTGTGACATAACTCTTTCCTCCAACGCCTTCCAGAAGGTGCACGTGCAAAGAATAAATATCACTACCCCACCTGAATGCTCTGCATCTAACGCAGACACTCTGATGACACAGAAATATCCAATACAGATGGATGCTACGCGGAATCAAATCATGCACAACCGCCATGAGCATGCAGGGCTACCCAGATACCTTATTTCAGAATTAGGCTAAAATACCCTGCATTCCCATAGTGTACGTAGCTTCTATTTCCAGTAGTGTCTGCCTCAGAAAGTTTGCGCTACAGCTCTGCCCACAGCTTCTCCTCTTGTGGGATGCCTGTTTCTTTGATTTTATCATTTCTCCCAGCTTTACTGATGCAGTACCTCTAACGTCTTTACTCTGCCCTCTACCTGAGAGGCAGCACGTGCTATTTGGCCAGCTGAACCAAGACATACTGCTTCATTTTGGTAGGGAGAGCAAATAGATCTGTGAAGCACATGCAGTCCACATTTGCTTCTGCTGGGTTGTCATAAAGCAGCACCACATTATAATATACATGTAAACAATATGAATAATGTAAACACTTTATTCTTTTAGTTGATTATTTAAGATTAACTTGATTTAAAATTCTGACTGCATCACGCTTGATTTTTAATTTTTTCACATCAGTAGATCTTGTTTTACTTTCTGCTACAAAACAATAAAAAGAACAAAGATGAAAAAGCAAAGCAAGTAAATTTCATT
Source organism: Streptopelia decaocto (assembly GCF_964273445.1). Taxonomy (NCBI): domain Eukaryota; kingdom Metazoa; phylum Chordata; class Aves; order Columbiformes; family Columbidae; genus Streptopelia; species Streptopelia decaocto. The sequence continues at coordinate 1,816,771 of NC_138657.1, read as the reverse complement.
TTCCTTACTGGTTCTACTGAAAATCTAACATTCACATTAAAAATATTCCATTAATTGCCTAAGTCAGTAACTGAAATCATACTTCTTCAGACATCTCTGCTACTGCCTAATCTGCAACCTCATTAGCTCAGCCCACAGCCAAGACTGCCAAATAACCTCATCACAGCGCAGTCTAGGTCAGAAAAGATCTCTGGAAATGATCCAGCCTCCAGCCTTCTGTCAGACCGTACTTCATTACGCCTTACATCAGGAAAGCCAGGGCACTGCCAACAGGAGCCTTCAATATTCCCAGTTAAGGATATCCCAGCATGCTTGTGATGAACTTCCTCCAGTGGTTAATCTTTCTAACAGATTTCTGGATACCCAACTGAAATTTCTCCTCTCACAACACATCCTTGAGAACAGAAAACTATTTCACCTCCGTAACTACCTTCTAGGTGTTGGATGGCTGATGAAATCTCTCCAAGCCTTCCCTCCTCTACAAACTTCCTTGAACCTTTCTCCAAATATCGAGTTCTCTGACATGCTAATCATCTTTCTAACATACTTATCAATCTGGTGCCCACTTGCTGGAGCTTCTCCAACTATTAATATATCTCTTGACCTCAGGGGACAAACCAGACAAAGCACCCTATGTCTGCTATTACCAATACAGCCAAGGACTCGTTCTGTCTTCTTTTGCCATATTGATGACTTTTATTTGCCATGCTATCAAGGAAAGTTACCCAAACACCGCCCTTGAAAAAATTAAATTCTACCTGTTACGGGAACCACCTCAATGAGGTTGAACAGATGTATCAAATGGTTCGGTTCAGCCTCCAGCTTAAACACTCCATCCTAGTAGTAACCACTACAACACCAGGGTAAAGAAACCTCCACTAATCATTCTAATCCAACCTGGTAGAATTACTTGTCTCTTTTGTGGAAAACATCAAATTTCCTACCAGTTTGAATGAATCTCTGCTAAGGAGAAGAAGCATCTTACATTTTGTAGGTTCAAAAGGTGTGACGGAGAAGAGTTCAGCCAAGTACTGCCAAACTCCTGCGTGCAGATGGAAGCAGCACGTGAGTAGGAAGAAAGAGACTGGAAATGCAACTTAGTTTGACAAAAAGCATCACTGGAAATGGATGATTTTTGCTTGGAAGGTTCACAGTTTCAGCTGAGACAGGCCCGAAAAATCGATCAGAATTAGTTCCTGTTAAGCAGACACCTTTTATTTCCTTCAGCTACCCCTCTCTAGACTGGTAACTCGTGCTTAACCACAGCAGTTCTTGCAGAAAGGCATCCACTCCCAAATTCATGTTATGAGGAGCTAAGGAGTCAATCATTTGCTGTGATAGTCTCAAAGGCTAGTCACTGCCTTTCCTACCTTATTTCCAGTTTTAATTACTCTGACTTCAGGTTTTAGTCACCGGTTATTACTATACCTTTGTATGTTAAGTTTTGTCTATTTTCCCCACACTTTTCATGTCCTAAAAACTGTTACTCACACCTTTTTCAGAAAGACCGTAAGTGCCTCACGATGTGGCTATTTTACTGATACTAAACAGCTTTGAAGTTTGAATGAAATATATCTTAGTACTCCCTTTACAAAATCTTGCATCTATTATATCAAAGCAGTAATTGTAATCAAGCAAACTCATTATCTCAGAGTTTATGCTGTCATATAATTATTTATTAATAGAATTTGCCACTAGAATCCCTCTGTTTTACCCAAGTTGTGACAGTCAGCTAAACAATCTATTACTGCCTGGATAGAACCACACTTTTCTAACAAATACTGCCACGCCACCAGCACTTTTCTCATTTCCAGGATTTCCTGGAAGAAAATACTCCAAGTATTACTTCAAATGAGCAACAAAGCACTTCGCTTAAAACCTCTTTTATCATTCTTTGGGTCAACTTTAATAAATTGTTGTTGCCTTTTCTGAGAGTGATTAACCAATAAATCACAGGAAGAAGCGACTCTGTAATTCTTTCAGACTGTGATTAGATGCCTTTTTAGAAGGAATGCTGCTGTTAAACACAACTTATTGATTTGAATAGCATGGTAGCTGAGAAATGTAACAGCTACAACAGAGTTTATCAATAAAAGAACAGCAATTGCAGGACGAGGGTAAACAATCCATTGCCTTATTCTGCCTTCATGTCACCTTATGATCAGATGGATAAGGCCTAACCCTAAAACATCATGTAAACAAAATACAAGTGTATTAAGGTCCGTCCATGTTAAAGTTCTTTTTATGTCAGCTTCTACAGCAGCTGATCACATTGCTTCCCTAGACTATAGGGAAATTAACACAATAAAACCAGGGTTACATTATACAGTGTGTCTTATGGAAAAACTACAAACCAGAATCAGCCTCATTGAGTGTAACAAGAGACTTCTGAAAAGCACATTACAGGTAATACAAACTTTTTCTCATTTAACTGATAATTTTCAATACAATTTGCAGTGAAATAGCACCACCCTTAAAGTATCCTTATGTAAACAAAGTTTCTTTTTTTGTGTGGTTTTTTTTTGTTTGTTTGTTTGTTTTTGTAATGAAATGAAAGCTGTATTGAGCATTATAAGGTCACATTAGTGGTATAAACTCAGGACAAAATTAATCTGTAAAGAAAAATATCACATCAACTACCAAGAACAATTACAGCACAGCAAAAAAGATACTGCAAGAATCCACAGGATAATGTAGCCAAGTCTTCAGCCCTTTATGTTTTTAACTTACTCCCAAATGAAAGCAGAACAAACACTTCAGTTACAACAGCTTAAAGATGAGAGTTAGTCTGAATAAGTGAAAACATTTTGTCCTAAATTCCTTGTGCTAGAGAAGGAAGAAAAAGGGAGAGAAGGAGAAGCCAAAATTTTCAGTCTCCATGCTTTGTTACTAAATTCGACTGTAAACCATGAAAAAGGACACGGAAAACAAAACAAAAACACACACAAGAAAATGAGGGGTAAAAGCAGATAGAAAGTAATTTTACAAAATCCCCACCCAAATCTTGCTACTAAAACATCAGCAGTGCCAGACAAATACACGCTCTTTTGATGTAAATTAAGCTTAGCAGACTTGGTACAAATCTGGAAGGTGACTCAAAAAAATCTGATGAAGATTAAAAACAAACACTGTGGTGAGAGGGACAAGGGACAGAGCACTGACCTTGGAGACATTCAAAACTAAAAGCACCTAAAAATTTAAGTATTATGAACTCCACATCCAGAATTATTTGAAATTAGGACTCAAGTGCCTTAAAACTAAGTCTAGGATAGCAGAAAAATATTATTTTTACATTCCCGGTAAAATTTATCTTAACTAGCCAGATATTTAAATACCATGAGAACTAGGTACAGGCTGCATAATAAACGGAAAGCATCTACCAAAATAAGTCTATACCTAAAAATCACTCAGTTTCAAAAAATTTCTCAATCTTCCAAGAACCAGCTGAAGCAAATTCCTCCATTGCAGTGGATATACCACTTGTGCTACTGTGTCTGAAACTTCACAAAACATAAAAAATATTATTTCAAGCTACTATAGTTTGGAATGGGGAAAAATCCACAATTTAGAGAAAGCAGAAAACATTTTCTAGAGTATCTCTAACATTGCTCAAAAGTTTAAAATGAGACCTGAATAAACAAATCAGTGAAGAAGATCCTTATTTCAAGAGTGGTCAAACACTGGAACAGGTGCCCAGAGAGGTTACAGAGTGTCAGCCAGTCTGTCATTCTGTAAAGATCAGAAAAATTAAAAGTGCACAATAAATGAATATGCAAAAAGTATGTGTGTATATATATATGTATTTATAGACGTTAGTTACCACCCACAATAGCAACAAACAGCTTGTAACAAGAGATGTGAGAATCATTATGTGCAATGTGTGGCTGAGAAAGAATTAAAACTCCTGATCTCAGGGGTTTCAGTTTTGTGTCCTCAGGAATTTCTTTCTGATTCTGATTCTTCAATTTGTGTGAAACAGCCAAAATTTACCATCACGAAACTGTCAAAACTATCAGGGCCACAGCCATGACAAATTTGTGAAAACTGAAAACATTGGATATTACTCATTCTATTGGCAACCATTCTTTTAAGTGCATTAAAACACCTTCAAGCTGGTTAAAATCACCCTGCAGATGAATAAAACCTTAAAAACTGTCCATATTCTGTTTCCATAGATGACAGCACACACTTAATATGTGTGCCTTCATTACCCAAAGACACTACCGAAACACTGTCAAGCCTATGGGTACCAGGAATTATAGAAATTAGGGTTGCCTGCACAAAGGTATTTTAGCAGCCATGCATTAAACTCCACTGTTGTAGTAAAAATAATGTGGAGAAAATATAAACAAACAGAATTCACCTCATTCTCTCCTACTTCTCTAAGTTAGTGTCCTCTATATCTAAGTTCCTGTCCAGTGTGGTCTCGCCTAAATTCTTTAAAAAAAATATCCATGATGAATATTCCACATCCTCCCTAAAGTTAAATTGTTTGCTAAGTTCACACTTAGGAAGTTCATGTCCTTTTCTCGTTGTAGCATCCCTTCCCATACCTGGGGAATGGTTTCATGTCTGTCTTAGCCTCCCCTAGTCTGAACAAATTACTCTTTTCACCTTTACACATTGCACTTTTTTTCCTAGGCTTCTAAAGATTCTTGTTGCTTTCCTGGAACACCCTCCCATGGGCTCAAACCGTTCCTTAAATGCAATGCCCAAAATGGACAAAGCACAAGCAATGTGGAGTAGAATTAAATTATCATGTGACTTGTTTAAATATGTCCCTTCTAACTATACATCCCAGAAGAATGATTACCCTTATTGCAACAGCATAGTGCTGCTGACGCATGTTCAGACTATGATTCACCTAAAAATCTGCGATTCCTTTTTCTAGAATTATTGCTATTTTGTATTTATGTAGAAAACTATCTAATCTAAGCACAGTACTTTGCATTTGTCCTTTTAAATGGCATTATTCCTTTTACGTTGTTTCTCTAATTTTTCTAAGCCATTTAAAATTCTAAATTTATTCTTCACAGAACTTGGATCTTCTCCCAGCCTGGCACTCTCTGTAAAATTAATAAATGTACTCTCTATGCGATCATCATCCAACTCATTAACAAAATGAAAGCACAATCACATTCGTTTTTTTCCACTGCACTTCTGCCTTTGTCAATGCGTAGAATGAAGGTGCCCACTTGGTAACAAACTACTAATTCTTCTGCCTGACCTTCCCCTCTTCAGCTTTAAGTATGTCCCTGATGTTCCTCCCATCCTTAGGTCCTTCTCCACACCCAAGTGCCTCTCAGCCATCCTCTCCTATTTCTCTGACAAGGTCCCAGTCCCACTTGGCTTCATTGCACCCCAAGAGGTTCTAGTGCCATCGCACTCCCTGCCCAAGCTGTCCTCATTCATCCTTTCATTTCAAGTGCCTTCACGGAGACGCTGCCAACTCTACGCCTTTCAAACTTGTCCTTGTCCACTCTGCTCCGGTCCCCTGGTTTCAGCCTGGAGAAGAGAAGGCTCCAGAGAGACCTTAGAGTAGCCTTCCAGTACCTAAAGGGGACCTACAAGAAAGAGGAGGAGGGACTTTTTTCAAGGGCAGGTAGTTACAGGACAAGGGGTGGTGGCTTTAAACTGAAAGAGGGTGGATTTAGATTAGATAGGAGGAAGCAATTCTTCTCCATGATGGTGGTGAGAGCCTGTCCCAGGTTGGCCAGAGAGGTGGTGGATGAACCATCCCTGGAGACATCCCAGGCCAGGCTGGACGGGGCTCTGAGCAACCTGAGCTGGTGAAGATGTCCCTGCACTGGGTGCAGGGTGACACTGGGCGGCACTGGGGGAGCTAGGAATGTCCTTTCAGCTCAAACCATCCTGTGATTCAATCATCCTGCCATTACAGACTGAGTATGGGAATAACAAAGGCTTTTAGAACTTTCCTCAGACCAAGCTCCCTGTTGTCCATGTGCAAGGGTCACCCTCACCACAGGCCAGGGCTGGAACACCCATGCTCGGTTGTTCTGTGGCGCTAGTAGGTGCATCCAAACAAGGAAAATGGCACAGCACGTTTTGTGCAGGTAGAATCATCCTAAAACTTGATACCTGGCACAAAAAAGTAGACCTTGCCAAGTATCATGTTTCTTATAAAAAAACACAGAGGTGCTGTAGCACAGCATCTTGTATACTGGAAGGGACCTTTGGGGGTCAACTTGTCCAACCTCTTGAAAAAGCAGGTGTTATCAGAACAGGCTGCTTAGGCACTTGTCCAGTCAGGCTTTGAACATGCTCAAGGATGTTGATTCCACAGCCTCTCTGGGCCCCATTCCCACGTTTGACCACCCTCAGGGTAAATTTATCAGGCATATATCTACCAACATTTCCCATAAAGTAAAACATTAAAATATATCTATCTGTTATTCTATACTGCTATAGAACAGCAGATAAATGCAATCTGGAACAGGCAAACAAATTTAAAATACTAGGTTATCTATACCATGTTCCTTTTCTGGAAAGCTATATGGTTTAATACTACCACACACACAAAGCTTTCTTATATTCCAGTTTGTAGTACTCTCTAAAGATCACAATTCTCAGAAGTTTTCTAAACAATGTTCTTTTAAGTGTTTCCTCAGGACTTCTCTGGGTGGGCAAAATCTGAGATTCTCAAAGGAACATGTGACTACCTTTGAAAAATTAAATTTCTGTCTGATACAAGCCAGGTATTAGTTTTCTTTCTCATCCCAAGAAAACGCAGGTAGTGGTTGGTATCATTAAGGAACGGATTACCCACCTCAGCATATTTTCATTCCTCCCTTGACCAACTACCTCAGACAGGCAAGAACTCGAACTTCTGGTTATTTTGGTGTGGTCCTCTCACAACTGCTCCTTAGAGATTTATCCTAATTTTTATGACTACTTAAATATTCACCAGAAAGAAAGACAGGGAGAATAGAACTATCAGAACAAAAAATTAATAGAAAATTTAAAAAAAAAAATAAAAAAGGAACTTTAATTGCCCACAGAATGATGTTGTGAAGATAATGAACAAGAACTTAAAGCACTCCTGCAGGAAGGTACATTCAATCTATCTGATATTAGTGAAGTTGGTGGGATGATTCACACGACTGTAATACTAGAAATCAAGAGATGTATAAACTATCTAGAAAGAGCAGCAATTGAGAACAAATGGTACTGTGTGCCAAAAATGTCATTGTCTGTTTCTGAGTCACTGACAACAGAAAATCATGTCTTAAGAAATAAAATACAAGTCAGGATACTAGCCGAGGCTTGCTACTGATAGGAAATCTCACAGTGGTTAAGCATCTAATGCATCTTGTTGGAAATAAAAGTTTCATTATCACAGTGGACATAACACCGAGTGAGATAACCTGGAGCTTTCATGCTGCCATTATCAGAACACGCTTGAAATTTCTAAAAATTGAGGACAATTTCTTATGCTGAGAAATGTTAAATCCAACCCAAGGGACAGCTGTGTTCGACTGCATCCGGACAGATAACAAGTACCCCACTGTGTCATAGAGAACAAACACAGAACAAAGACTGTTCTGCCCCCAGGTCTTAGAATCAAAGGACATATTCCCAAACACATCTCTGCAAAATGACTTAAGCGGTCCCACCCCCTGCCCATGCCACCCCCTCTGTGCTGCTGACAGAACCATTCCCAGCAATGCACAGTGAACCCGTTCAGCAAATCAGAGTTAAACCAGAACAGGGACCTGATCCGAGTTAAAACTACCTTGTTTTCTCCCCCCTCGCCCCCCCCCTTTTTATTTTAAGAGTATACTTTTAACTTATGAAGTCTGAGATTCAGTTCATCACCTGGTACAACTGAGGTGACAGAACAAGGCAGGAACATACATACAGCTGCTGCCTGAAAACTTTTTAGCCTGATTTGCCAACATGGGCAAGAAAGAAATACAGTCAAAGCGAACGAAAGCTTCAATAAGTGATCACTGTAATAGGCAATAGTTTATTCTTCTAAATTTCAAACTCTGCTATTCCAAAACACAACCATTTAAAATAAAGTATCAAGAAACCTCCACTACTTTTTGACTTATTGACTAGTACATATCAAACAAGAGTTTGAATTTATAATAGATTTGTTGATTTTGACAGCTCTGCTTGCTCTAAAATATTTCTCCTTGGCTTGGATGTGGGCAGCGATGTTGACACAGCTTGGGAGTTATCAACACACAGATACACAATTCCCAGTCGTTCAGATTTTATTTCGCAAGATTTAATTGTATGCTTCAGTAGGGAGATACTCTTCTACTCCACATATTATTGTTCTTCAAGAGAAATACAGACTGTGTGCATGAGCACGGCTATTTATCCTTCATTTCACCAAATTTCCACAACGCCTTTATATAATGGCTCTTTCGCTACCTAGTCTTCCTGTTAACCTGTTTCTCCTTTGAAAATACTTCCAGTTTTAATTCTGACTGTAGTGCCTGCTTACATTTAAATTTAGTCCACTTCCTCTACATCTTATTTCTTGAGATGGGTTTATAGAACACATGTTCTGCAAGAGAAATTACATGCTTATTTGTTAGAAAAAAGGCTAGAAGTTTTCCAGGTTGCCTGGCTCTACTGTAGTACTTAGGACAAGAAGGAAGAAAGTACAGAAATAATACGGTTTAGCATCTTCTTCAGTTAACCACAGAAACTGAGACCTGCATGTATTATACGCTAATGATACTATGCGCAAACATGACATTCACTCAAATGTGCATTTTGAGGCTTTGTGAAGCCTAGCAGGTGGAAGTCTAAAAGAAAATACAACCACTGCAGTATCTGTTGGGATTGGTCTTCGATGAAGCGTTCAAGACAACCTGCAGAGTACCTGGCACACGGACAACGTGATCCAAGTAGAATCGCCTTGTACATCTGCCCAGACACGCAGTTATTACTCTAAAATCCAAGACAGTTCTCCTTCGAGCACAGAGGTATACCACGGCTGCAAAGTACACCAGAGCTACTAACTCCCAGCATGTAGCTGGAATAAAACAAGAACGAGGTCCACTGTGCCTGTTCCTAAGTCAAAATATACCTTGTTTAAGGGATAACAAGAAACAGGAGAACCCATTTTTCCTGTGTCCCAGCAGGAGCTTTCGTCATGCACGCTCCATAAAGCTGACACGGTGAAGAAAGCTCAGTAGGCCAGCAGTGTATGTACACTGCAGCTGAAACATCCAGAGAATTCAAAACAAATATCTTAAAAGATTTAATTGCAAATGGAAAATGGCAACTTTATGAAGCTTATAATTCAGACAAATCCGGACTAGCTGTCTAGGGAAATAGTTCACAATTTCCAAAGCTATCTTCCTATTAAATTTCATATTTCTTATCTAAATCTTGGAGATGCCTAGGGGTATTTAAGAGTAATCAAGAAAATTTTCAATACAGTCAAAAATATTTTTCAGTATGTCCCTCTCAAAAAAATGTTTAGCTTAAACTTTGACCTGAGATTGGCAGTAAAAAAGAAAACTTCCTTCTGAACAAGTGATAATTAACACAAAAAAAACATATAAAGGCTTGAACAATGTCATCTGATGGCTCTGACTGCAAGTGCACAAGCACCAAGAAGCAAACACTAACATTCAGGATCACTGGTGCTTCAGGTACAGACTTGCCTCCAGTCAACACCAGAACTGGCTAATTTGCAGTCCAATTAACATGTACAGCCAATTCTTATTTTAACCATTACCTCTCCTTCTACAATAAAGAAAATTTTCTTTCTTATTTTCTGCCTTAGAAAAAAACATATTTGCTGACTGAACAGTTTCCCAAATCTACCACCATGCTAAATATATTGGTTTCAGCTAATGCTACAGTTGCTAAGACAACATTTATTTCAGGTAAATATTAAAAATCAATACTTCCAAGACTCAAATGTCTATATAGCAGGCTTAGCACAGAGAGGTCCCCTTCAGTTCCTTCTGGGCAACAGGTAGCTGGACAAATACAGGAACTGCAGTAGCTGTAAAGCAGAAACACTTGAAATTAGCCTGGCTCTACAGAGTTCATCCTTCCTCTTTGGACAGCTGCTCAACAGAACATGAACTGCAGTACCAGAGGTTCCATCAAGCAGGAATCGATAGTCTCCAGGAGAGTGTAATGGGAACATGAAGACTGCACAAGCCCACAAAACACACCATCCTCACCAGTAGTATCATTAATAATTAACTCGCAGCAGCAGACTGCTCAGGAAACTGGTAAAGGGCTTTCAACCAAAGCCAGTTCAAGTGCAAGTGATTCAGGCTGCAGGATCCATGACCTGATGAAGACGTATGACACAACGCTCTCCGAGGTCCTTTACTCCTCCTCCTTCCAGCCTCTCCGCTCCCGACCACAAAGTCCCACCAGTGCCAATGAGTGAGCTGATGCAATGAGAAAGGAGCATTTTATATCTCTAGTTCTGCGTCAGCTCGATCAGTTTCCTTGCCTGTCTCACAATGCAGGCAGCTGACCTCTCACACAACCAGGAGAGATGGGGCAGGGAGAGGAGAGCAGTGGGGACGTGATGTGAACAGGCTGTGAAACTGCACCCTGGGCACTCCCTGAGTGGGTCTGGAGCTGGAGGGAAACAACTTGTGGGTCTCAGACTAATTCCTAGAGTCAGCCATAAAACAAAGAACTGCCAAAAGTGGCACTAATAAGTATCTGAAGGTAGCTGAGCAGAAAGGTCAAGGATTATACAAAATCAGATGTTGTACCTTTTCACCTTCCAGGAAGACTCAGTTACATCACAAGAACAGCATAAGGACTTGTGCTGGTTTGACTGAAAGTGAGTTAATTTTCTTCATGCAATTAGAAATTTTTGGTTTTTGTAGCTAGCACAGTCATTGTTTGGATCTGGTTTGAGAACAAGAAGACAACACCCTGGGATAGAGTTAATGTTGTTCTTCAAGTAATTTTGCAGTGCCTTTGAGCTGGAGCCAAGAGAATGCAAAACCTTGCTGTTATCTTGGCTGGTCTGGGAGGTCACTCTGAGCCCACAGGTGTGGAGCAGCTGGAAAGGGACATGGATGACAAAGACCTTGGCTGACATCCAGGCTGATCAATGAGAATATTCCATCCCATTAACGTCAGGCTTTGAATTTAAGGAGAGACGGATTTTCTGGACAGGGATGGAGACTATTTCTGATTCTGCTCCATTTTGGTCGAGTTCTGTTTGGAAGTTTCTTTTAGTTTGACTTTTTGCCCTTCCAAAATCTGCTGTTCAGGACCAGGTTGCTTCTCCCAGGACTGGGTGCTTGGTGCAGATGGAGTTCATGAGGAATTGCATTTTATTAAACTGTGCTTATATTAGTCAACAAGTTCCCTCCTTCCCTTTGAATTCTCTCCCCTATTTGGGAAGGGGCAGGGAGAGTGAGTGAGGAGCTATTGTGGTTTTAAATTGCTAGCTTGGGTTAAATCATGACAGGACTACTGTAAGTAGTTCCATTAAGTTCCAGAGTCCTCACTCCGGTCTTCCTCTTGACAATAAAAAAAAAAAAAATATTGTACATATATATATATATGTGTGTACAAAACACAGCACTTAAAACACTGAAAAACACCCATGCAAAATAATCCGTTTTAAACCCATTAAATTGTACTTCAGGAACACCACTCAGTGCAAACCTGTGAAACTGATCCGCAGACTAAATACGTTTATGTACGACCACACTTATAAATAGAAAAAAATGTCTCTTCTACGGCACAAAATAAATTCATAGGGCAGCATTAAATTTCATAAGCAGATGCTTTCTTGCCCACTGTTAACCAATTTGTTTCAGTAAGTGAGTGGAAAAAATAAAAAAAGATATCCATTCATTCTTTGTATGTACGCTTTACTTCAAAGAATTCCAAGAATCTATTGTAAATCTAAAAAACTCCTCAGTCACCACAGCACATTGTTCCCCAAAGGAACAGTGGGTCAAATTCAAAGTACCAGCAACAGAGTCGCATTCAGAACTTTTTCTATAGAGCCTGGAATGGACAAAACCTCCAAAGTCAGCACTGAGTCTTCCGGGGAAGAAAAAATAAGGTTGTGAACTTAAAAGAAAAGAGACCAACAGATAAATCCCCACTGAGTAATTATAAGGAGAAGCTCTCCCAAACATTAGCTAACTAGTACATAAAAGGCAATTCAGTAAAAACCACAGTCAAGTCAACTAGCAGATTAACATATAGTCATAATTGGCTACAACCACTTAAAAAGCAATCTGAAGAAAACAGACAAAATCCAGGTACTGGTGAGAAAACGCCAATAATTAAAGGTATTTCAGCGAGGCAGACAGCACTCTGAGCGTGCACTATGCTTCTGAAATGATGATGCCCTTGTCCGCCTCCAGCTGCTCAGTACTGTTGGCCTGCTGGAGGTTTTCATCTCATTCCTGCACCTACCAGCATCCGCTAACCTATTTCAGACAGAAAGAGTCAGGTCAGCTTAAACACCATGAATATTACATCTGTCTTAACCCACCACATTTTGACTGAGTCGTGCTGGGAGTGCTCAGACCAACACTGGGGGTGGCAGATCCGACCCTGAGCAGCCGGGCTGGCAGCAAGTAACGGCAGCGACCTCAGCAAGGGGCAGAGCTGTCACCTGGGGCTTCTGATACAGCTGTCTTATGAAGAACAGTACTCTCGAGAGCAAACAAGGATTACTTCCTTTTTTGAAAGAAAGCAAAATAGCATTTAAAACACTCAGAACACCAGATCTGTTCAACCTCAAACCCAGAGGAGCACATGAAGATGTTCTTACTGTACTTTACATTGTTATCACCCTGTGATACCCTACAAGCCATTAAGGCATTGCCCTACACAAGAGCATATTTACCTATGCCTACATGATTACAAAATAACTAATTTTAACATGACACAGGCATTCTCTAACCTATATGCTATCATCAGGCAGATTTACCGCGGGTTGCTGCCCTCTTTCACCCACAGTCTGATTAATGATTCCAAGAAAACATTAGAAATCGCCAAAAAGACCCCATCTTTTTGCTGTACTAGTATTCTTTATGCTTCTTCGCAGGCAGATGTTGCCACCACCCAACTTTTTACTGCGTCACCAAATCAAAGTGCAGTTAAGGCCTAAGGTATACAGTTAGCCTTGTAATTCTTGTTGATTTTCTAATACCTTTTTTTTCCAATGAAGGTATGTCCTGATCAAGATGCTACCTGCTAATTCAAACATACTACCTCGGCTAAAAACTCCATGCACAAGTAGTGTAAAGCGGATGCTTCATTTTGAGAAGACTGCTTAAGGGCAAGCTTACCTGAGACCAAGCAGCTTGGCTCACACAACACCAAAGCTAACTATCTGGAAAGAAAGCGGTACATTTCTATCAAAAGCTTCCGTATTCAACTTCAAAAGAAAAAATAATCCAATAATTCTTTAAAAAGCAAAGTGCAAACTGTGTTTTTTGAAAGGAACTGTAGATGTGCAACATCTGGTGGTTCAGAATAACACATATTGAGTCAATCTCATTGCCAAACCAAGACCAAGTATCAGTAACAATTTACAATGAAAAATTGTCTCCCCACATTTATGTCTGGTTAGCTCAGAAATGCCAAATATTTCACGCCACTTTCTAAGCTGTCAGACCAACTACAAGAAACTCCACTCCAAAAATAAGTTGTCAATCACAAATAAGTAGGAAGCAAAACTCAGAATGAAAATTACCACTCAAGCCGGGCTATATTATTAAGCCTGGAGAATTATGCTCACGCAGTAACTTTTTGTTATTTATGGCGGTACAGAAAGTCTGCATTAGGTAACAGGGAAAACTGACAAGTCCTGTTTTGTGGAAGCATCTGACAGAACCAGAAAGCTGGAGCAAAGACTGTGAGTGTACACTTTGAACAAAAAAAAATGCTTTAAATTATGTAGAAAAACAGAAAACATTATTGCTATCCTCTATTTCTGGTTCATTTCCCACCCTCCAGCAGCTCAGAAGGTGCAAACACGTGGTATGAGGGGGCCGGTCCCAGGACGATGGTGACACGGTGTCCATATCCCTTGTTAACTCGGATTTTACCAGGGTGGGTGGCACCGATATCACAGAATCCCAGGATGTCAGGGGTTGGGAGGGACTCAAAAGCTCCTCCAGTGCAATCCCCCCATGGAGCAGGAACACCCAGATGAGGTTACACAGGAAGGTGTCCAGGCGGGTTGGAATGTCTGCACAGAAGGAGACTCCACAACCCCCTGGGCAGCCTGGGCCAGGCTCTGACACCCTCACCCCCAACAAGTTGCTTCTCAAATTTAAGTGGAACCTCCTGTGTTCCAGTTTGCACCCATTGCCCCTTGTCCTGTCCCTGGTTGTCACCAGCAGAGCCTGGCTCCATCCTCCTGACACTCCCCCTTTCCATATTGATCCCCGTGAATGAGTCCCCCCTCAGTCTCCTCTTGTCCAGCTCCAGAGCCCCAGCTCCCTCAGCCTTTCCTCACACGGGAGATGCTCCACTCCCTGCAGCATCTTGGTGGCTGCGCTGGACTCTCTGCAGCAGTTCCGTGTCCTGCTGGAACTGAGGGGCCACAGCTGGACACAATATTCCAGATCTGCTGTTAAACCCGGAGCGGCGGGACGCGCAGAGCCCGGGGGGGGCGGCCAGCAAAGGGCGGACGCCGCCAGCACGCGAGGCCCCGCGGGCCGGGCTGTGAGGAGAGGCCGCGTCCGCCGCCCGCCCGCCCCGCCCCCGCCCCCCCCGCTCCCCGGGCCGGGCCGCAGCACGTACCTGGCGCCCGTGGCCGCGGGGCGGGGCGCGCGCGGCGCTGCCACCGGGAACGCGCGGCCGCTCCGGCTCCGGGCGCGGCGGCGGCGTCCGCCCCCCCTCCGGCTGCACTTCCGGGGTCCGCGCGCGGTGACGTCAGCGCCCGGGGCGCGGCGGGGAACCCGGAAGTGGAGTGGGCAGCGCGATGGCGGCCGCGGGGCCTCAGGCCGCGCTTTGGATAGTGTGTTCAGTTCCGGGCCCCTCACGCCAAGAAAGGCCTTGGGGTGCTGGAGCGAGTGGAGAGAAGGGAACGGAGCTGGTGAGGGGCTGGAGCACAAGTGTGATGGAGCGGCTGAGGGACCTGGGGGTTCAGCTGGAGAACAGGAGCTGAGGGGAGACCTTCTGATCTCTGAACTGCCTGAAAGGAGCTTGGAGCCAGGGGGGTCGGGCTCTGCTCCCCAGGAACAAGCGCCAGGAGCAGAGGAAACGGCCTCAAGTTGCCCAGGGGAGGTTGAGGTTGGATGTGGGAACAATTTCTCCCCCAAAGGGCTGTGGGGCATTGAACAGGCTGCCCAGGGCAGTGCTGGAGTCAGGACATGGGGCAGTGATCGATTTAGGTTATTGCTGGACTCTATCCTGACAGTCTCTTCCAACTGAAATGATTCTTTGAGTCCCCCTTAGCTTAGGAGTTTGTGGAAATGTAAAATTTGAGGTAAATTTTTTCATGTTGGGTGTTTCAGGCGCCTTCAGAAATACAGGAGGATTGGCCTGTGCTGAACCACCAACCAGTACGAGCCACCCTGGCACCCTCGTTCAGCAGAGCAAGAGGCGTCGAATTATAGAATTATGGAACGGTTTGTGTTGCAGGGCCCTCCCCAGCTCCCCAGCCCCCCTGCCATGAGCAGGGACATCTTCACCAGCTCAGGTTGCTCAGAGCCCCGTCCAGCCTGGCCTGGGATGTCTCCAGGGATGGTTCATCCACCACCTCTCTGGCCAACCTGGACCCTTGTTGAGTTTCAGTTTCAGGGGTGGCTTTTTTTTGCTGCCTTGAGAAGCTTTCTAGGTTTGGTAGAACAACTGCTGAAAACTGGCATTTTGCAGATGGTCAGTGGAGGTTTCCACCTGTCTTGTTTCCTGTCCCAAGGACAAGCCAAACAGGCAGTGCACCATGCATGCTACTGAAATGTTCCACCCCTTCTTACCTCCTGGACATCGCTGATGGCCAAATCCTGAACTGGAGCCATGGACCTATGAGGGAGAAGATAAAACGTTTCTCATCCAGGTTGCTCCCAGCTGCTCTACCTGTTACAACCAAAAGCAGCAAGTGTGTGTGTTTTGCTCTCAGTGTCTTTCTGCAACACCCAAGGAACGAATAAGTAAAATATTTTTCTTCTTCAATGCATTAGCTATTATGATGTCATGGAGAACTTGTCCACATTTTACAAATTATATTTGGTATTTTTGTTGTCCCTAAAGTGAGGGTTCTTCACCTGGCATGCAGTAAGACAACCTACACACAGAGCCAAGATATTTGTTTTTCTTTCAGTTCCACAGATTTGGGTGCTGGGCATTTAACAGAGCCAGCACACCCTTAGTTTCGATTCATCTCATATTTATGGTAACAAGATGCAGCGGGTTGGTGAATAACAATTTCCTTTTCCGCCCGTGACTACAGATTCTCATGTTTATGCATTTGGCTTCATGTTTAAAACATTTAGGAAGGTATTCTAATTAGCATGCTCATTGTTCACAAAGGGGCGTGTATTTTAGTATTATAATTATCTAACGTAGTTGAAGATACACCTTTATCTGATTTTCGCTCCAAATTCATGCACATATATGTAAGTTGGCAACCAAAATGGCAAAGCAGAAATTCAGTTGTTCTCCTCTTGGGGCTTTCTCTGCTGTTCTTCAAGGTGAGGTTCTTTTCATGGTTTCAACACAGACCTACATAATTGTTCACTTCCTAACTTTTAGCCCTATCTTTTCGATGTCATTTTGAATTGAGCTGCTTGTATTGAAAGTATTTTTCCCTGTATTTTCACTGTTAGAAAAGAAGTGGTGCTTAGATGTTTGTCTTTTGGTGGGACATTTGGAACGCCAAACGACAGAGCTGTGACTGAGGTCTGATCCATCAGGTCTGACTGTTACCTGCAGCAGAACCAAAGAACTCTGGGCTGGGGGAGGATATCAAGGAAATCGTTTCATGACCATTTTTTGGTAACTGCATTGACTTAAGCAACCCTACCCCTCCACCCAAACTTCAGGCCAGCTGTCATCGGAAGTAGTGCTGGGTTGCAAAAGTGAAGTTGACCAGTTGTCAGTATTTTTTGTTGGGTTATTTTTAATTTGGATCCATTTCTCAACCTGGTTCACCATCATTCTCCATCTCCTGCAGTCTGAATAAAGGAAACAAAAAAGAAAGCATCCAAACAACAACAGAAATGAACTAGTAGAATCTTGGCCTCAGAAACAAGTTTCAGGGGCAGCTTGCATGAGCAGGACAGCTAAAAATGGTGCCTGTCTGTGATGTTTGTACAGCTCTTTATAATTACAGATCTTGGGAAGGATTCAGGGAGGAAAAGTTTATCAAAATGAGGAGGGTGTAGCATTTTTTTGGAGATGCTTGACAAGCGAAGAACTATTGAGCATAGATCTGAAACTCTTCGTATTATGAAGAGGTGGGACATTGAAAGGGCATGTCTCCAAGTCTCGTTAGAGGACCAGCCCCAAATTCCAAACATCAGCAGTGAAGAGGAAACAGAGGTAGTGTGGGGTAAATGGTCATTTGCTGGAAGCTGCGCTTTTATCTTCTGTTTGCATGTAGAACTGTGGCATTCTGGTGTCTTTATAGTGATGTACAGTAACATCAGTAATACCTAAAAAGATGGAGTGTTTTGATTCTTTTTCAAAATCTTCGCTTTCTTCTTCAGTTATCTATCACACCTCATGCGACACCATTCATAGGCGGCTGCATATATGTTGCTTAAGCCTATACCTATTCTATACCTATTTTTTCATTGCTTGTTGACTGTCAAGGAAGGTTCTTGAGTTCAGTTTCCAGAAATCTGAAGCATGATCATTTACATCTGAAATAGGTGGAAGCTGTGATTTGCCTACACAAAGTGCTGTAGAACATCAGATGGGTTACAAGTCAGGTCTGCGTTAGTTTCGATTGAGCATCCAAGACTATTAAAACTGCTTTGCCTCAGTTCCAGTTAAAATGTCATTTACTTAAGTGGATTATGTGACGGTAAGTTAAAGTTTGAAGCACTCAGTTGTGGTAGAAATGAGTTCTGTAAAATATTTTTCGAAACTAGGGTTTTACCCATGTCTGGTACATGGAGATGTATTTCAAAGAACAGAGGGGAAAACAGGCATTGAACTGTTGGTTATTACATTAGCACTGCTCATCCCGTGTGGCATGTGAAACGACAGCACCCTGCAAAAAGAGTATGTGGTTGTGTAATTAAATCTGTCTCGGGCTGTTGTTAATGACTGCCACTGTGTCTCGAGTCTGTGGGAGGTTACAGACCTAGTTAAAACTGGATTCAGCATTTGTTATCTTGTCCTTCAAATCCTATGACTGTAAAGGAAGGGTAGGGAACACGAAGAGGTTAAAAGCACATAGAAATAAAACATCCTTTTGTACAAATTCTTTCCAAATAAGGTGGATTGCACCAACTCGCACCCAGCCGGGATTGACTCCCCCTCAGACTGTCTGGTTACTCAATCCTGTACGATTTGACAGATTTTGACACACTTGTGAGCGCAGGTACGAATAGAAAGTGGGGTAAGTTTCAGAGTGGTGCTGCCCAGAGCAGGTCACGGCATTCCAGTATGATCACCATCTCTTACACAAATCAACAACCCTGTTTGCATCCAAAACGAGGTAAAAGAATTGATTCCCCATGGAGATATTAGTGAAAGTGGAGATGTTGATAATTCAGACCAGAATTACTTGGTTAAGGTGGTTTTGGAGTGGCTAAAGAGGAGACTGTAGAAGCCTAAGCTGAAAGGCAGTTATCAGGTAGGGGAGAAATGAGCAGAAATGTTCTTTGGGGACTGTCGTCAGGTTTTGGACATATGTGCAATATAGTCATTAATGAGACAGAGATAAGAACTTGACCTGCATCCATTAAATTTGCCGCTAAGTTGAACGGTATTATAAATAATGATCTTGACTAGCGTGAGAGAAATGGGATGAAATTTAACAGCATAAAGCTCATAATCAGGCACTGAAAGAACAGAAAACCTTTGCTATGACCTCATTAGTTAGTATAACAAAGAGGAAAGAGGTCTCTTGTGGGGACATTAAGATTTCTTGAAGATGTTGAGAGACTTGATTTTCTCTGTCTTGCCACAACAGTTAAGCCAATAGTCACTTGTTTACGGATCTGAGAGGCGTTCCCCTTTTTTCTGGTATGAACTAGCCGTCTACCATGTGTTTGCCTGGACTTGATCCCTAAAGGAGTCCTTTCTCTCACTATGCCTTTGTTTTTTCCCTCCCTAAATATAAACAGCAAAACAAAGGCCAGTGACTGTGTTCCTTTCCCATGAAACAAATAGGAAACTGAATTTGAAAGAGAGGGAGTTTCAAAGAGAAAAATGGTCAACTGCTAGTCATGTGAAACAGCGGCGACACTGCACTGAAAACAGCACAGAGGGGGAACAATCAAAAATCAAACGCGGAAACAAGACCCAAAGACTAAAGACTTTCAAGAAAGCCACTAAATGAATGATCCCTTGGAAAGAAGGGGCCTGGGATGTGCTGGGAAGGTGAGATGAACTGGTTGTGTGACCCGGACGAGCAGCTCTGCGAGTGTCTGCAGCGGCGAGACCACAAAACCTGTTCTCACCGAGGGAGCATGAAACGTTCAGTGCTGCCAGTATGAAAATACTGCCTTTTTTTTTAAATTTAGAGGCAAAAAAAGCAATGCGAAAGAACCGTATTGAACATGCGAGAAGTTATTTTAAGACTTCATCATCATATCTAAAGAGGAGCACACCAGGGGAACCAAATATTTGTCGCGTCTGTGACAAGTGATCATGGTCTGAAGACAGTTCTTATTACAGGAACACAAATACTGCTTTAACAAGGCTTATTTCAAATGGCTGAAAAAAAAAATGTCAAGTCTCATCAACTCAAAAAAATGAACAGAAAAGCTGAATGAAAATATTATGAATGAAGTCATTTTGAACCCCAAAATGTGAGCTTCCGCTGTTTAATACTGTAGCTTAGTGCAAACGGGGAAGAAGCTCTTACAGCCGTAAATACAAATGCAGAATAAACAGGCAAAAAGGGAATTTGGTAATGGATACCAAAGAAGTTATGGATTATTTGAAACTTAAGTGAGGAAAGAGTGAAAGCACAAATGGGAAAAATGCAGTGTTTTTTAATTCCCCTTCTCTGTAACACAGTCTTCACGGTGGGCTTTTTGTGGTCCTGGACTTTATTTGTTTCTATTGATTTTATTTACATTTTCTGTCTTTTTAAAAGCTGCCTGCGAAACTTCAACTGGCAGAAAGAATCTGAGACATAAAGCAAGATAGGACAAGAAATTCGGAATGACAGGAGGTGCCTTTTTTTTTTTTTTTATTTCCTATTTTCTTTATACCACCCGCTCACAATTAAAACTTCATCTCCTCCAGATGTCACACAGAAGGTGGGCATGATTTTAGAAGCAGCTGATAGATGATTGTAGCAAGGAGGATGTCTTGATTTTAACAGCGATCCTGCAGTGCAGCTTTCATAAGCAGTTGTTAAATGCTCCTGTGGTTCGGTGCCGGTGGAACACTGCAGCCCTTTCTTCAGAATTACCTACATTTCTGCTTCCAGCACTTGACAATGCAAAGTATTAACATCTTCAGTTCTCAGACAGATTTCTGCTGGGTAGGAGCAGGTGAAACCTCACAAACGCAGTTCAGACAGGGGCACCCGGCCATGCTGGGGCCGGTCGCTGTTATTTTACGTGGGTTGGATTCGCGTTTGCAGTAAATGTGAAGCAGTCTGTTTATTCCACTTGAGCTTTGCGCTGAATCCTGGAATTGAAGCGTTCGGTCTGGTTTAGGAATCCTTTGCTGTGGGAAACATGCAAAGATTATCAGTAGAGAAGAATCCTGTGGAAAAGTGCGTTGTACTTTCACTGTGTCCTACTGAGCGTCTCATTTCACCTCCTTTATAAAAATCACAAGATATTACTTAACGCTGAGCAACGCGTTTGCACAAGAGGCCTCGCGACCGAGCAGCTTCAACCCAGCTCTTGTCATACACAGGTCTGGAAAACATATACATTTTTTTAATCTTAAAAATGAATTTTTTTTTTTTTTTTTTTTTTTTTGTCAATGAAAACTATTATTTCCAGAGGTTAAAAAATAAATACGTAGTCTTGTCATCTAGCAGTTGCATTTAAAAGTAGCAACCTTTAGGTTGTGTGATGCTTGGGAAAAGTTATCTTGTGTCTTCTGGGCCACAAAGATTCTTTCTGATACTAATTCCAAAAGAAAATATAGTGTGAAAACAAAACAACTCTTAAGGATTCCTTTTGTGGTTTGTTTTCATTCATTCTTCTGGCTTGATGTTGATGGAATAGGCTTTTTGATTACCGTGCATAAATACTGAGAATGCGCTTCATGAAAAATAAAAATACACTAGCTTTCCCGACAAAGATGATATGTTACCTTTTGTAAAACACTTTTCACAAGAATTATATAAGAAACTTTTTAAAAAGTGAAATGCTGAGAACTCATGAAAAACCAGCTTTGTTCTGGAGTGTTCTGCAAGACTGAAAAGCCTTTCTTTTGGCCTGAAAATTTTCTTTAATTCAAAATTCTTATTTTGCTTGTTGTTTACACCCCGAATCTGTTTCTATGTCTTATTCCTGGATAATTTATTTTGGTTCCTGCTATTGTGCCAAAAGTATGATACACAAATATTCTCAAATTTGTCTTTAGCAGTTTTTGCTGAAACTCGAACATACATAAATCTGTCATGACATTCACTCTTATGCTTCGTTATATGTTCTTGAGAGTTTTTACAGTCTGTTATGTCTTTGTTTTTCACTTACTGCTCTTGCATTTGTTGTAAAGATTAAATATACGTGATCTATATTTCAAGTTACCACTCCTAATTCTTTGGTCCTGTATATAGTTCAAAGAAATGCCAGACTGGTATGAAAAGTTTTGGCGCAATGAAACAAAGATTGAAAGCAATGCTATTGACAGAACTTTATGGTCTGTGTTCTACTATTTACTCTGCAGATATATGGGTTTACGATGTAAACCTTGCAAAGTTATTTCACCGCTGTTACATGTGCAAACAATTTAATTGTACTTTGGATTTTGAAATATTGGCTCTCAATATATGATTGCATGATTTATTTTTGCAAGAGTGTACTTAGCGTACCTATAATTTTTCTGTGCCAAACTATCAATCCCTCAACTCCACAAATGATTTTTGAATAAATTATGCATGTAAGAGCAGATGACTGCTCCAGGGTATTATATAACTTTTTAAAAAAAATTGTACAACTGTCATCTAAACAATTTGTGCACACATAAAATGCAAAACCCAGCACATGTACCTTTTCCGTTATGTAGCTTAACTGCACCTTTTGGAGCTCGATTTGGAAGAGTGAGATCCCTGAAAAGGCACAGCACGTAAGATTCTTCCCACTTCTAACCATGGAAGGAGTGTTTTATCAGTGAGAGACCTGATGAAGTTGAACTGAGAAATAATGATAGACCATTTTAGCAGAGAGATTTAGATTTAATTGTTTTCTGTAGTGCCTATAGCCATTGATGGGCACTTTTTACAATGACTAAACTCACAAAGTACTTTGCTACTGGCCCTTTTTGTGACTTCATCAATGCCCAGACTGCTTGTGCCGATTGTCACTTACTGGCCAATCATCATTCTGGATGGAAAGAAACCAAAACAGCAACAAAAAAAATAAATTAACATAATAATATAAGCATAATAATTAACAAACAATCTCTTGACCGTCCTGTCCTCTCCTTAAAACAAAAGAAGCTCCTGTGAAACATCTTGGTATGTCTCACCCTGAGGCTTGTCAGCTGGGTATTTGTCTGCGCAAATGTCAAAGAATGTTGGGTTAAAATGCAAAATCTTTAACCAAAAAAGTGACTGCTGGGTTTGGAGAACTACTGCTCTGCCTATACCAGATATCCTTTGGGACAGTTAATCACTTTCTATGTATTTAGTACATTGCTGTGTATGGCGCGGTCGTGGCCTCATCTGGGAACGGCAGGAACAGTCATAAAACTGGAGAAAACCGACAGACTGAGCCAAAATTGGGTGAGGAGGGGAGGGAAGGAAAACAAAAGGTCGGTTTTGGTTCACAAATGCAAGAACTGCACCAGGACCTTTAAAAGATGGAAAATTGAACTGCATTCTCTGGCTCGTTAGCTTGGAGGTGTCTGTGCTCTGATACGCACGTCTGGTGGAGCTTCGGTCTGGTTCAGCAACGTCAGTTCATGGGTAGTTGTCAGAAATATTGAAGGTTAATTATTTGTCTGCAGAGGAGGCCAGATGATTAACATCACACATTTGCATTGCGTTAATGCAACAACCTCCATCGGTCCGCCCATTCATCCCTTTCTCTCACTCTAGTCAAATTTGGGATCCTCCCAAAGCCACATCTAGTTTGCTGTAGGAACTACTCTGTTTGCTAGTCCACACGCCAGAACAAAAACCACCTGCCATTTCGATCCCTTACTTCCCAATGTTCGTTCCATCCTCTAGAGAGAAAGCGTAACCTTAATCCACATAATAAAACCCGCTTAAGACATATTTATTATTTAGAACAACAAGATACCAATGGAGAGCCCAGAACATTGATTGGGTAGTGAGGTGGACTGTGAACTGGCTGAAGGGAAGAAGCCAGAGAGTCGTGGTCAATGGGGCAGAGTCCAGTTGAGGCCTGGATCTAGTGCAGAGCCTCGCGGGGTAGTGCTGGGGCCAGTACTATTCAATATATTCATCAATGATTTGGATGAGAGAATAGAGTGACCGTCAGCAAGTTTGCTGATGACACCAAGCTGGGAGGAGTGGGTGACACTGGAAGCTGTGCTGCCATCAGAGACCTGGACAGGCTGGGGAGCTGGGCGGGGAAAAATTTAATGAAATATAACAAGGGCAAGTGTAGAGTCTTGAATCTGGGCAGGAACAACCCCAGGTTCCAGTATAAATTGGGGAATGACCTGTTGGAGACCAGTGTAGGGGAAAGGGACCTGGGGGTCCTGGGGACAGCAGGGTGACCATGAGCCAGCACTGGGCCCTTGTGGCCAGGAAGCCAATGGGACCTGGGGTGGGTTAGAAGGGGGTGGTCAGTAGGTCAGAGAGGTTCTCCTGCCCCTCTGCTCTGCCCTGGGGAGACCACACCTGGAATCTTGTGTCCAGTTGTGGCCCCTCAGTTCCAGCAGGACAGGGAACTGCTGCAGAGAGTCCAGCGCAGCCACCAAGATGCTGCAGGGAGTGGAGCATCTCCCGTGTGAGGAAAGGCTGAGGGAGCTGGGGCTCTGGAGCTGGACAAGAGGAGACTGAGGGGGGACTCATTCCTGGGGATCAATATGGAAAGGGGGAGTGTCAGGAGGATGGAGCCAGGCTCTTCTGGGTGACAACCAGTGACAGGACAAGGGGCAATGGGTGCAAACTGGAACACAGGAGGTTCCACTTAAATGTGAGAAGCAACTTGTTGGGGGTGAGGGTGGCAGAGCCTGGCCCAGGCTGCCCAGGGGGTTGTGGAGTCTCCTTCTCTGCAGACATTCCAACCCGCCTGGACACCTTCCTGTGTAACCTCATCTGGGTGTTCCTGCTCCATGGGGGGATTGCACTGGATGAGCTTTCCAGGGCCCTTCCAACCCCTGACATTCTGGGATTCTGTGACATATGGAACAACTCCTTAAAGGTGCTTTTTCTGGAATATCAGAGAGGTGAAATTCCGAGTGGAAATGACTACTGCATTTCTTGAATTATAACCTTGCAGGTGGTTGGTCTGAATTTTACATTTATTAGGTTCTTGGTTCTCTAAGAGCGTGTATCAGGTTAAAGAATGCATAGGTTTTATTGATATGTAGGTAGGTGTTTGTAGGTTGTGAAAACAGATGTGCTATGAATTTCCAAGTGTAAATTAAAAGTTCAGAGAACTTAAAGGAAATAAAACCTGGGGCAAAACACATTAGTTTTAGTAAAAAGCATAAATAACTCACGGACAGCAACGCATACAAATAGCTCCCAGTATCACGTGTAACACAGGTAGCTTAGAACAATGCAAAAACATCGATATTACAAAATGCATGTGGGATATTAGGAGCAGAAGTGTTCAGACAACCTTAAATCTGAAATTATTAACCACATAGGACCTCTAACACTTTAAGTCTTTATGAGTTAGGCTAGAAAATGAATTATCTATCCACGTATAACTGAGTGCCAGCAGTGCCCACATCCTAAATTATAATAAAAATTAATCAGTAGGTTTTTAAAGGATTCCTGAAAGACAATATTGAGGTGGAAAACAAAACAGAGTCAAGATGACACATGAAGATCTATTTGATACTATTTCTTTATCTAAATATCCAAATGTTAGTAGACTTTTTACATGGAAAACATAGATTATGGGACAAAAAATGAAGTACTTGCACATTAGGTAATTACAAAGTTTTTTAAATTTAAATTTACAAAATTTACCGAAGTTACTTGTGTAAAGTTATTGCTGTCCTCTCGTGAATCCATCTAGTGACAAAATATATATTTGACCATATCATTAACACTTATTTTAAGGAACACATCTGGGTGTATTGCTAACCATTGATCGTTCCCTAATGCATGAGTCCTTGTTTTACAACGTGATCACCATTATGTGGTTCAGAGAAGAGATGTAACTCAGGGCTGTTGTAGACATTGAGATGTCTATTGATGCCTTGGCCAATTTACTGCAGAAACTGGGTAACGAGCTGTTTTACTTTGCTTTCTTCAGTAGGAAACATTATAAAGTATCTCCTCAGAGATGGTTGCAACCTACTAGCAGCTGAAGTTGTCACAAATCTGAAGGACTTGATCTGGTAGTCATCAAATTTGCACTGGCCATGACTTGAGTGTCTCCTTGTCAGCTTAGGGATGGTTGTGTACTAAATGCAGACCTAAAATCTTAATTAGTATCATCACTTTATGCCATTAGTACTTGGAAATTGCCATTTCTTCCTGCGACACTTGTTATAGAATCAGTTTTTCAGAAAAAAAAGAAGAAAGGGTTTGGATTTATTTTTGCTGTTTTGCATGATTCCTTGACTTTTAGAATGTTTTTTTCGCTAGCTCCGTATAATTGTTTCACTTACTGCGATAATAACTGGCAGTCTATTCTCAAGTGCTGTTGTAGAGAGGAATAATCTGGTTCCTCCACCATCTTTCTGATGGGTATTACAAGGCCCTCAGTGATACTCAACCCGCTCAAGACCTTGTGTGCTTTTCTTGTACTGACTAGGAGTCCAAAAGTAGAGGAAAAAGCAAGTTTGCCCTTCCCCATTTCCTCGGCATTGCACTTAAAATAGGTTTAGAGCTTCTGTTTCCACCTGCGCTATTTCCAACGCGGTTTTGCACCAGCCGAGACCTCCGCAAGATCTATATGCTCATGTAGGCCATCAGGTTACTCTCCCATTTCACGCCTAATTGGGCAACGCGTCTAATTCCTCAGTCTTTGAATAGTCTTTGAATAGTGTCTGTCACTAAAAAGAGAAAAATCGCACGTATTTTTAAGGAGTTCCAATAAAGTAGTTTTATACCAGCATATAATTGGTATGTTACCCTGGCTGAGAGGGAAACGGGGTATTTCTGCCAGAGGAAGCTAATTGGAAGGAGCAGCCTCGCGCCTGCCCGGCACCGCTGTGAGGATGCAGAGATTAATCGGGGAACATCCTTTGCCGCGGCGCCAATTTCCAGAACAAACAGCTTTGTTGCCTGTGGTCTCTCCAAAAACCCTTTCCTAAAGTAAAGCGCGATCTACGGGGCACTGTTCGTCAGGACAGCAGTCGCTAAAAGGCAGGGCTATGTCTTAGTGCCTGGCTTTTCCCAAAATTCGCTCTCTCTCCTGTCCTCCTTCAGTTTCATTGGCGTTAATGCTGTCTCGGTTTTGCCCAGATTCTAATTTTATCAGCCGCCTTTCAAAAGTAGCAAGATGTTAAGATTTGGAGCACCCTCAACAGGATAATAAACAAATGTAATTAGAGATATTCCATGCCATGAAGTCTCCCATTTAAGCCCGTTTCATAAAAAGAGCTAAACATAATAAAACCTTAAAGGAGAATTAGGTGTAAGCATTAATGATACCGCACAGTTACCTGGTTTGTGCTATCTGACCCAATTCATTATTATAAATATAACAGTTTCCCTTTAAGCTGACTCGGCTGAGCCATGAGGACAGATTTTTCCCATTCAGAAAGGTCTGTTGTGCACAATAGGCTTTAATTCTTATTTCTGACGACCTTTCCAGGAGCAGTTAACGTGCTTGGATTGCAGTGGTTGCACAGCTCAGGTCCCACACTTAGGAGATCAAATCGGGCTCCAGTTGCCTTCATTTACTGAGGATAAATGTAAATATGAGACACTCTTGGACCAACAAAGAGCCAGGACATAAAATACAAAAGCAAAACACTGCAGCTTTATCAACCCATCACACAAAATGAAATTAATCCTAAGCCCATTTTAGAATCAGCAGAACTTAAGAATATGGAACTACTGTTTTATTAAGAAAAGCCAAAGAAAGCAGCAATCTGTTGTACTAATTTTAGTCCTAATTTTACACACCTCACAATGTAAAAATGATCAGTTCTTTCAAATGTCTTTCATTTTCCTTCAATTAAGGGTTTAACTTTAAAGTAAGCAGTCTTGATTAATTAATGGTGTGTCATTTAGCAATCTTATACAACTGTTATTATTACTGTAATTTCAGTGAAAAAATGTGAATGTTGCAAAAGTACCTATTCAGCATAAGTGATGTTGCCAAAATGATGGGTTTTTATACCCCGAAGGTCAGTTAATAGAATCACTACATTTCCAACCAAACAACCTCTGCTGTTTCTCAGTAAGGACCAAGGAACAAGTTCAGTCCCAAACCCACATTCAGATACTCTAAAAGATGTACATATAGAAAGAGATTTGGACAAGAAAAACATCCAAATCAAATACTGTGCAAAGGTTCAGCTTTTATTCTGGCTGGTTATTCTGTCTTGTCAGGTCCACGTTGGTGAAGATTATAAATATACTCCTGCTAAGAAAGACAACATTTTCCTAGTGCTACCCAATGGATTACTGCTGAATTAATCTGGCAGGGTGAGAAGGGAGGAAGGGGCATAAAGAATTTCTTTTTAAAAAAAAAAAATATATATATATATATATATATATATATTTATATGACTGTTTACAGCTTATTCCAGAACCAGGTATGTTGTGAATTTAAAGGATAACAACCAGTTTGGAATAACTCCCCATTTCAGAGCGAGGGTTGTTACTCTGTGTTCACTTATGTCACTCACAAAGCTCATCCTATTCAGAATAAGTGTTTCCCAGAAGCGGAATTTGCTGTATGTGACCACACAAAAAGCGGTGTGCAACAGATTTTCATAAAATAGGAAAGAATATTCTAAACCCCAGCTTTTGTGTTCACTAACAGTTTATTATTGTGGCTTGGAGCATGTGTGCCTCATAGTGACAATACCGTACCTGCCGTCATAGGCAATCCCTGCAGCCATGGGTTCGGTCTTAAGACCACAGTTAGTCTTCAAAGGTGAAATAGAAAGCAAAGATAAAGTTTTTACACTTCATCGCTTCTTTATGATCTGAAATGGCCACATCAGCAGCAGAGGGAAAAGTCTGGTTTATTCTTTAAATAATACTTTTAGCATTTTTTAAGTACCGGTGCCTCAAAGCCCTTTTGTTGCTTTGGAGTTGCAAGATGGACCAGTCCCCATCTTCATTGTAAATGGTTTGCTATTATATATACATGATAAAAAAAAAAAATAACAGGAGCAATTAAGAGGAGGAAAAACTGCATTAGTGAAATGGTTACCCATGCTGCTGGTGAAGTTTTTGGGAAAAAAATGTGTCTTCCTCCTATTCGAGTGGCCCGAATTATGTCCATAGTGGCATCTATACGATGTGATGCGAACAGGAGCAGCTGCAGCTCAGATTGCAGCCTGAACAAGACCCGGCCAGGGCCCTTCATCAGCCATTCCCTTGGACCTCCAGGGCAAGAAACAAACGGAAAAGTGATGGATAATTTCTGCAGAGCTACGGAGATATTAACCGCACCTTGTGTATGAAAATTACTGTCACAACAGCCACCTAACTCGGCTGTTTTTAGTCTTTGGGGAACGAGTTTTACTGAAAAGAAGAACATTTAATATTTGGAAAATCTGAATATCAGACAGGGCTTACTCTGAAGATCAAATTGTACCATGTTTATCAGAAATAAATATCGCGTTCTTTATCATTTTCTCAGTTCGCTATTAGGATGGTCCTTCGAGCGCTGCCTGCGGATAATTCTTCTAAATCAAAAGATGCATAAAAAGATGCATAAAAAGATACATCTCCAAACTTCCGATGCTGCTAATAAGCTTCTCTATAATGTGTCTTTTAAGCCATAACACACACCAGATGCCAAGTCAGGGTTTGCAAGGGCGATAAAGCTGGTGCAGCTTTGCTTGGGACTAATGGCCACGGGCGCTCATCCTGGCGCAACTCGCAGCGCTGCAGACCCGTGGCCAAAACCCGCGCTTTTTCCATAAATTTGGGCTGATTTAATGGCAGGACCAACTGGAACACAAGTGTGAAGGGAGAGAAAAGGTCCTTGAGCGACACCAACCGTGGTCTAAATGGTAGGTAGAACCATATCATGGGTGTTTGCTTAGCGTGTGTCCAAAGCTGCATTATTTCAGAGCGAGTTTTACGTTTCCAAAGGAGTTCTGGGTTTGCCATGCAGGTTTATGCCTCCTCAGTATCGAGATACACCTGCCTTGTTCTATGACATTTTCATGTATTTTTGCTCGCCTTACGCATGTGTGAACAATCGCTGCCTGGTTGGGGTGACTGGACAGTAACAGAGGAACATTATTTAGTTTAAAACTCCTACTCAAGGTACATATTCCTGAGCTTTCTAGTCTTGTCAATTATAACTAAGCCATTAAGTTAATCATGTTGAATCCAGAAAAAGGTGCTACCCGAAACCTGTCAGGGTAATTGTTCTTTATCCGCTGAAGTAGGAGTGCTCTGTGTCAAGTAAACATTTTTCAAGTGTTCCACCATAACCTTCTCCTCATCTTCAATATCTGCACCTTCTTGCATCTCCCACCTGAAAGAAAAATAGTTTTTATTAATTTTTTGTGTGTTTTAAGCCAGGCTTTAGAACAAGCAAGCGACCACCGGAGAAAAACTGGAAAAGCCATTGCGCATTTGGGAAGCCGAGCACGTGTTCTCAGCGCCGCGAGTCCGCGGTGAAAACTCAAACACCGCCCGACATCCAGCCCAAATATTTAATGTGAGTGGTCGCTGTCCTCTCGCAGTGAGGATAATGTATTGCAAAATACCACAAAACTGACCGGCTTTGTTTCTTTAACCATCAGGTACACCCATCACACCAAAACCCATCACATTCTTCCCTTTCTCCGTGTGAACACTCAATTCTAGTTTAGGATAAAGTCCTAATACCATTAAAACGGAAAAAGTGAAAAATATGAAGATGATTTTGCCTTTTTTTTTTTTTTTTTTTTGTAGTTAATTAAATATAAAACCTTAAGAGTCACACAGCATTCCCTTGCAGAAAATCAGGATAATAAATGCAGAAATAGTGCTGATACACCGTCAGCTAAACTTTGTATCGCTCTAATTATGCCTAGATAATGCTCAGTAATGTGGCTCTATCTCTTTTACAAATTCGTGGATATTTAAGAGTTTGATATCCCTCTAATATTAATCTCTTTCTGTTCTAAGTAGATAATACAGCATAGGCTCCCAGTTCAGACCAGCTGAAGACAAAAGGTAAAGCATGAATGCTGAACACAGAAATCATATTTTCAAGTGTTAAATCCAGTAGATTATAAATGAGCCATAGGATGATCCTGTAAAGTAGGAGACGTGTAGAGAAGCAGCGGAACAAAGGCTGCTTTTAGGAAACCGATGTCAGGAGCAATACTTTAATCCTGTCCCCACACTTATTAGGTTCTCATTCAGACTGCGAAAACCAGAAGCCGTGTACAAGTTTAGATTGGTGAATAAATCAAATATAATGCAGAATGGTGGGAAGCGTATATTGCTTTCACCATATTTATTTGCTAAAAAAGAGGACCGTCATTACTGGCGATAAAGCACGGTGTGCGCTTCTTGTAACTGTATTTAAAAGCTTACAAAAAAACCAGAAAAAGAGCAAGTGCTCTGTAGTACAATCTGATTGCTAAAACACAGTTAGGAAAAAGATATTCAATGAACATGTATAAATTAGCATATATACATCATGCCTTTACCTTAAAACCTGAATCTGACAACCCACATTACTGCCTGGAGTGAGGAAGCATCAGAACAAGCAAAGTATACTATGAATAAAATTATAAATACCGCATGTCTATGATCAAAGTTTTGCAATAATTAACTTCCTATTACTCCATACTCCTGTCATACTTAACCTAATCTGAATATTAACATTAGGTGCAATTAATTGCTACTGTGTCTGTCTGCTTCATTCTCATCCCAGGTGAACGCTGTTAAACTGGGCGACTGGTTTCCCTTCTTCCTTTTGCTAATGTACCTTTTCGAACACAGGAAGAAGTTGTGCGAGCCTTAATTTGAATTTATGGTCCTCAGAGCCATTCCAAAACACCACTTTACCAGTCAAATTGATTCATTTTTAATTAGTTTGATTTGTTGCGTATTTCTAAGTAGAGGAGCTGTTTGCTGAGAAGGACGACAACTGGAAATGCTAAACGTGATACATTCAAAACAGTTATTGCTGGAGGTATAACTGGGAAATCTGGCAGTCTTGGCTAATGGAAGCTTAGCAATAAATCAGCAGATTCCTTTTAAAGATAGTGACTTCATACTTGTCAGCACATTTCATTGAATCTTTAAACGCTAGTGTTGGTAAAAATCTTCAATGTCATCCAGTTTGGACATTCTTTACTGTTCACTTTATAACAAGTTATTACTAATACATTACATTATCATTTTATCAAAAAGCAGGCTATTTTTAAAGCATTTAAGCAGGTCCAATGAGGATTAAAGTGCCTTCTATGCATTCGCTTAGTGGTATCCATGAATTAAAGAACTATGAAATGAGCCTGACAAACACGTGGTCCCTCAGCTAATTTTCCCCTCTCGTGTTTGAAGTCTGGGGACAATATCACCTTTAAAAAGACAGAAAGCAAGAAGGCCAGAACGTATCTTTGCTGTTCTCAACGGGATGAGAAACCACTTGGTTGTGTTCAAGTGGAAGAAGAGTCAAGATTACTATTCAAAAATTTGTCCAAAGTGGAACATGTTTTTACCAGCATATCTAAAATGTGCGGTGATTGTTTTGGCAATAGTAATTGGTACAAATCCAACTAGCCAGTTCAAGTAATGTGGATGTGAATGAAATTACCATCATGAATTACTTTTGAAATGCAAGGTTCGCCAGTGGGACAGCCAACCTGCTCACCTCTCTTATTTTAAGTTATTAGTAACGTAGCTCTTAGAGAAACGTTCCAAATCTGTTGTATTTTAATCTGGCTATATCTCAGAAGAATTAATAAAATCAGCACTTTGAAAGGGCACTGGAATTATTTGAACCAATCCATCGTATCACCATCTACGTTTTTGCTTAGAGTTCATACAATATGATGAGTCCAAGTGCCCAGAAAGCCCAACTTCCACTATATTCCTCATATTTAAAAGAAAACATACATTTAGAATAAAATGTCATCGCTTTTGTAATCTTCAGGGTAGCACTGCAAGTTTTCCGGCCAATACTGCTTGTGCACTTACAGAATTAAACATTTGAAATCTGTTTTCAAAATTCACTGAAATCTCGAATAATGCAGAAGGCATATTGTGTGTACATTGCCTAAAAACTTGTCTCTGAATGCCGTTCCTTTCCGTGTTGAATGTGGCTAAATAAAGGAAAAACATGTAGCAATGCATCCATGTGCTATCCCTATAATTAATATCAATACACCATTTATATAAATAGATATAGAGGGCTGAGCAGAGATAAATATATTTTTGTGCCATGGTGATACACTTGCTGCTTTGATTTTCTGTCGCGATATTGCGTTTATGTCGTAAATTGTGGAATTATTCCTATGATGGCACCTTTGAAAAACCGTAATAGGGGCTATATGTTACATTTAGGTGCTTGTTAGAGATCAAAAGGAAGAACATGCTGTTGATACCAAAGCAGTAGTATATTAAATCAGAAATAAAACACACACAGTAGCATGTATGTAGGATTACCAAAAGTGACAACGACTTTACCTGTAGCAGATTGCCACATTTTAGGAAATTTCATTAAGTTTAATAGATACTCTTTAATTAGTTACTAAGTTTGCTATTACGGGTCATTATTTAAAACAGTGTGTGGAGATTATAGGGTAAAAAATATGTAAAAAATTAAAAGCAAGAATAAACATGAACAAAATTGAAATAAAACATAAGAAGGCTTTTCAACTCAGATGTATTTTGAACTGTGAAAGATTTCCTTATTAATATTATTTGAGAGACTAACCATGCCCTTTCCTTACGCTTACACAAAACAATGTCTAAAAAGCGAACAGTTGACAGAGTTTTCTGGTGGTATTTTATTTATTGCTAATAGTGCTTATGCAATATTTTGATACCTGTTGAACTTCTCAATGTCTTGAAAAATGTTGTATCACACGTAACTACACGGAAGGAACAAGATACAAAGGAAACCAATGACACCATTGTTATTTCCCATGGAAAAGCTAATATCTCAGGTCCGCTTGTATGGAAGTGCTGGGAAATGATGAAGCATTAACTGATAGCCAAAAACATGCATTTCCATATTGAATTATAGCAATATTTAATAATTGCTCTGCAACAGCAATGGGTTTGACACTGAGCTAAGAAGATGACATAATTCACATATAATCTATTAGTAAACCAGATGCAGACAGTGCCATTCAAACACCCTAACATGGGTAAATATTCAGACTTCAAGCATCGCAAACTCTTAAGCTTATCTGTTTTTAATGTGAATTACCACTGTTTTCAAGAGGAATTTTGATAAAAACACAAGGAGAGAGGGTCTTCTGTCAAGTATTATGTAAGAAGGCAAGAGTGAGGGAAAAAAAACACAAAAAAGGTGCTTGAACTTAACTTACATTCCCGTTTATGTGGTTTGTCATTTCATGTAACTTACAATAAAATATTTTCCACATATTCACCTTCAATTTCTTCAATAAACAGTTTTGCTGTAATTTTCCAACCTCTGCCTAAACACATTTATTTATAAACAACACTGTAAACTGAAGGAGGCGAAAGAAAGCAATAGTTTGTGCATAAACAACTAACTGATGCAATTTTGTGAAATTGAGATGGAATTCATCCCATTGTTTAATGGGTGCAGATATTCTGCACGGGACTTCACCCCCATACGCGCTGCCAGCTGTGGCATATTCTTGTAGGGTATATATTATAAATTTAAATGTACGTGTTTATTCTATTCCAAAATAAACTTACACATTAACTGTATTAGAAGATTGCCAAGAAAGTCAGTAGTGTTCTCTACACCGGGCAGAGAAATCGTGCAGTTAAATAAAATACAATATCTTGCTGCCAGCTCATAGAGCATTTTAATTAATTACTTTTGTGCTTCCTGAAGTGCACGAGAGACACAACTGCGGATTAAGCTATTTCAGGCAGCGAAACGATTGTTTTATCAATGTCTAGCATGTTATACTTCACCACCAGACAAGAAATCTCAGCAGCTGGTATGTTGTTTGACATTTTTAAGTAATAGAACATACATCTCTGCAAGTTTCACTTCATATTTCGGTTGTGTTACAAACACACTTTTTGTAGCACGAGGAATCATAGACCGTGAAATGCATTTTATATCAGTGTTAGACAGCCCACTAAATCCAGTGTTTGTCCGTAATCTCAAGTCCTGAAAAATCATGGAGTTTCTATGGCAATGTTTTATTGGTTTTTTAATGTTAATATTGAATTCAAAGGGAAGTATCCGGTAGGTTAATCAGATTGAATTTGATTAATTTTTCTTTAAGACTGTGACTGACATTTAGACTCTTTAAATGTTAACAGTTCCAAAGACACCTACTTCGTTTCAGTGATTTGTGTAGCGTTTTCTTCAGATTCTTAATCTCTCTCGAATTCTTCTACTGGACACGTAATCCCCATAGGACACACGTACACAACTGCTGCACAGCTGGGCAATGTGATGGTGCGAAGATCCTGGTGGTGATGTTCACACCGAAATCACACCAACCGGGACAACATCGCTCTGTCTACCTCATGCAAAACAATCCACGCCTCTTCCTCCATCCAAAATAAACAACAGACCCATGCGGTGGAAAGTCATGTTGCCTTCAGGAAGAAATCTGTGTGAAAATCAGTGTCCTTCACCAGAAAAAATAAAAAATGGAAATTTCTGCACAATTTTGCTAAGTTCCTCTTTCTTACATATACACAAGCATTAAAACCATAAATAGTAATTTTCCCCAACAGTTAAATGAATTCATCTATTTCTTAGAGGACATAGAGAAAGATGCCACGAGAATTACTATTTATGGTTTTAATTATCTGTATGGCACAAGAATGGGAGTGAGGGGAAAAAAACCTACAGGACGATGCCACTATATGGGATCAAAAGTGACCAAAAGAAGAGCCAGGATTTTGAAGTAGTGAAGAAATCCGTACATGGGAAACGTTTCATAAAGCAAGTTCTGACTCAGAGGTTAACCTGTCCCGGCTATGAAGTTAAGACATTTGAAGGATATTCAAGAAGTTTTGAACTGAAATAGAAATTTCACAACTGTTGGAACGAAATGATGAAAGACGGTTTTCCAGGGCGAGAACACGGCTACAAAGGATGTTGTCAAGGGCAGCCAAAGGCACACAGTAAAAATCTCAGCAGGTTTCCAGCTGTAATAAGAAAGGAGAGATTGTATTTACCCAGTTCCCCTCCCCGTTATTGGTGTTTGCTGTCCCACATCTTCAAAAAAACAGTGAAGACTCACAGACACCAAGTTGCAGACAGCAGGAGCGTCTTGTAATGGGATGACCCTTTCTCTTAGGTCTTTCTTTTAATTTAACCGTTTTCATTCATAATTCTAAACCAGCAGAAAATTGGAAAGTTCTATATCCTCAGCATTTCAGTTGGTTCTTTAAAAAAAAATCATTTAGTTAAATTTCCATTATTGCAACTCAACTGCATAGCTTTAAATAATGGACGTTTAAATTAGGCTTATACTGACTGAGCTTGGTTGAAGTTGTCACCATATCCTGTTCTGAAGACAGACCAGTTTATTAGCTTTCTGCACTGACAGAACTTTCTAAATTCTATTTTCAGTTTTATGAGATTTCCCATTTTATACACAACTCGTATTCTACTCCTTTAGGTCCAACACCATTTACGTCGCAATAAAGTTGATGTTGTAGCTAGTGCGTCAAAAAATGGAAAGATGCCCTTAGTAATGTTTTGATAAGTGTTTCCAGCTTGGGTGAGAAAACACATTTATGTGTAGTCATATATGTGTATATAGGACATGAATTAATTAATGGTAACGATATAGACTGATAAAGAAAAGGGAATGTACCGAACAATTAATAGAAGACTAATTATACAAGCACAACTAGTGTGAAATGAAACCAGAAGTTTCAGGCACTTAGATATTTAATCCCTAGAGCAAATTAGGATTGTATTGTGCATAAATCCTAAAGTAAGAAAGGGATACAAAAGAGAGAAATTGCAAAGTTTTGCTCCACATTGATCTAATCCACTAATATTCCTGTTTTGTGATGTGAAGTGGATGCTGGCACATTCCCCGAGCTGGCAGGTTTAGGGAACGTATCTGCCACTCTATCCTTTGCCTTTTAATAAATACATTCTTTTAAATCCTAACCAGTGAAAAATTTGGCTGAAAGATCTTGAATAACAGGTCAGATTTTAAATAACCTGTTCGTTGTCAAATTATTTTAATTAAGGTGAGCCTTATAAATTTAAATCCAATGTGGAAGCATTTGGTTCCAATGTTTTAGAATAAATAATGTTTTTATCCAAAATAATATTTCAATATGGATTTTAAATAATATTTCACAAAGTATTCTCTTTTTTTACCCAAACCGATATTTTCAGCTTTTCCAATATCTGTAAAATATTTCATGTTTAAAACAAGTCACTTTGTGTTTTTTTGCTGTTGATTCATAAATAATTTAAACAAATAAAACCCCAAACCCTAATAACAATATACAGCTACATATTACTGGACTTGTGCTTTACTCAGATTTGGACCAAAACACATTTTCCGTTAGTTCAACTCCTTAGGAACTTAAGCAAAGTTTACTCACAAAGGATAATTTCTCATAATGACATTCACAGATATAATCATGCTAATAATAATAATGCTAAGATCATAATAATAATAATGCTAATAATAATCATGCTAATAATAATAATGCCCACCCTATAATAATGCTAAGATCACATGTGCTTGTTGCCTACAGACTTTATCCTCTCCCCCTGCTTTTGCTTCTTCTCCAGATGATCCCCAAAACCTCTAGTGCACAACTGACATTTCTCATGACTCTCTGAATTAAGAAGACTCCATGCTTGGTTGTGCAAATGCGTACATTTCAAATGTATATGCATATAGCTTACATATATACATATATATATACGTATACAAGTAACAGGGTAACAGTGCAGGCATTCAAGAGGGCAGATGCTATAGAAGAAGGGGATCAACGATACTACGTCTAAGCTAAGTGGATGGAGGTGAATATTCAAAGAATTTCGCGTTTTCAATAATTTTGAATAACTTTGTAATCTTATAAAATGAATTTAATGATTTCGAGCGTTAATAAATACATTTTTTCAGGAACACCAAGAGGCCAAATTCACAAAAGGAAGGATCTTATGATCAGAGTGCCGGCCACATTTCCCGTCAGTGAATGTGAGTTTTACCTGCACGTGATTACGTGGCAGAGCTTAGGAACCAAAAATGCATCTACAGAAAATACCCTGCTCTTCAGATCATGCACTACTTGTTCCCCCTCTTCACCCCTCCCCTTTTTATTTCAATTTACAAAGGCTTTCCATAATGGATGTTGAAAACCCACCCTAAATACTTTAAAAGATTAAGCTTTCAAATGTGGTTACTCTGGCATATGTATGTTCCGTAAATACAAACACAAGATATATCTGCTGAGAAATTATATTTGATAATTTGACAGCTTTGTGGCTTAGGAATATAAAAAATGCATATTTTGTCAACAAGATACTTACTCCATTTGTTAAGAAGGGGCTACTATGACAGCATAGAGAAAGGAATATTTTGAAAACACAGATTATTATAGGAGTAATATAATCCCCTATTTTTCTTAGTGCATTGATTAAAAAAAAAAATATTAATATTCTTTCTTTTAGAAGAATTCTACTCAGTTCATAACAGGAAATAAAAATGCAATCTAAGCAGAACAAGTAGGGGAGCCAGGAAGCTGATTTTCACTAGCACCTAGAGGTTCTACTCACTTTGAGGAAACGATGGGCTGCTGAGAAATCTTACGTCCTTTTATGCTCACACCAAAGAAAAAGCCATTCCTGCCCAGCCAGAATCCCCCTGTCTCCCATTAGGACCAGGCATGTCCCATCCTGGGGCGCTGTAGGCACCTGAGGTTGGTGTTCATCTAGAGGAGGTTCACCATGGCCATGTCCTGCTGGAGTTGGAGTATGTCCAAGGACTCTCTGACCTCTTCAGGCAACCTGGCCCAGCGTTTGATCACCCTTGGAGTAAAATAAGTTTTTCCTTACTCTTAGAGTCATAGAATCATTTATGTTGGAAGAGGCCCTCAGGATCATCGAGTCCAACCACAACCATAATGTAACTCTGGCACTAAACCATGTCCCTGAGAACCTCATGTCCGTCTGTCCAACCCTCCAGGGATGGTGACTCCAGCACTGCCCTGGGCAGCCTGTTCCAATGCCCCACAGCCCTTTGGGGAAGAAGTTGTTCCCACATCCAACCTCAACCTCCCCTGGCGCAATTTCTATGTGGGATTATGGAGAGTTGTAGACAAATGGCAATGACAGCACTGAGATGCTCCCCATTCTGCAAGCGGATCAGATGTGTTTGTGTGGTACCAGCTCAAGGGAGGGAGGTCATACCTGCCGTGATGAGGGCAGGCTTTAAATTGCTCAGATAGCAGTTTTGGCATTTTACACATTCTAAACCTTCAGCTTGCAGTTTGAATAATCCTTGAATATAGTATATTTATACATGATATGAAAAGTAGAGAGCACCTTATGGAAAATGCTGACAGTAATCCAACACAGAATATCACAAGATGGTGCACAAGAAAAATTGCGTTAAAGGGAATATAATCACAATAACATAGAGAAGTAAAGTAATAATCAAGGCTGCACCTCGAATCCTGGAGTCAGTTTTGGGCCCCTCACGCCAAGAAAGGCCTTGGGGTGCTGGAGCGAGTGGAGAGAAGGGAACGGAGCTGGTGAGGGGCTGGAGCACAAGTGTGATGGAGCGGCTGAGGGACCTGGGGGTTCAGCTGGAGAACAGGAGCTGAGGGGAGACCTTCTGATCTCTGAACTGCCTGAAAGGAGCTTGGAGCCAGGGGGGTCGGGCTCTGCTCCCCAGGAACAAGCGCCAGGAGCAGAGGAAACGGCCTCAAGTTGCACCAGGGGAGGTTGAGGTTGGATGTGGGAACAATTTCTTCCCCAAAGGGCTGTGGGGCATTGAACAGGCTGCCCAGGGCAGTGCTGGAGTCACCATCCCTGGAGGGGTTGGACAGATGGGTCGTGTCTGAGTTAGGTTATGGTTGGAGCTGATGATCTTGAGAGCCTCTTCTAACCAAAATGATTCTCTATGTTTCAATATAATCCAGCTGCCACCAGGATATACCTATTTCCGTCCTGGCAGGTATATTTCCTGGTATGACTATATGCTTTTCTGTAGAGCTCCTTGGGAAGGGGTAGTCAATGAGAAAAGTGTCCCAGGCTTGGTGGTGTGGGAGACGGGGTTCCCTGGGTGTCCTGGCATCCTGCCCAGCTCACAGCTTCATTAAGGGATAATTCCCTCATCCAGACGGCAGCGGTCACAGTTCTCTGCCGTGTGTCAAATGCTCCTACTAGTGAATGAAACCTCCTGTGTCCAGCTCTGGGTCCTCAGGACAGGACAAACGTGGACCTGCTGGAGAGGGGCCAGAGCAGCCCCAGGAATGACCCGAGGCTGGAACAGCTCTGCTGGGGACAGGGGAGAGAGCTGGGCTGTTCAGCTGGAGAACAGAAGCTCCGGGAGACCTTAGGGATGCTGAAGGGAGTGGAGCATCTCCCATGTGAGGAAAGGCTGAGGGAGCTGGGGCTCTGGAGCTGGACAAGAGGACACTGAGGGGGGACTCAGTCCTGGGGATCAATATGGAAAGG
Source organism: Streptopelia decaocto (assembly GCF_964273445.1). Classification (NCBI taxonomy): domain Eukaryota; kingdom Metazoa; phylum Chordata; class Aves; order Columbiformes; family Columbidae; genus Streptopelia; species Streptopelia decaocto. Next base: position 1,776,368 of record NC_138657.1, on the reverse strand, counting down.
GGGAGTGTCAGGAGGATGGAGCCAGGCTCTTCTGGTGACAACCAGTGACAGGACAAGGGGCAATGGGTGCAAACTGGAACACAAAAGGTTCCACTTAAATGTGAGAAGAAACTTGTTGGGGTGAGGGTGGCAGAGCCTGGAACAGGCTGCCCAGGGGGGTTGTGGAGTCTCCTTCTGTGCAGACATTCCAACCCGCCTGGACACCTTCCTGTGTAACCTCATCTGGGTGTTCCTGCTCCATGGGGGGATTGCACTGGATGGGCTTTCCAGGGCCCTTCCAACCCCTGACATTCTGGGATTCTGTGATTCTTAGTGTGGCTTTTCCAGACTTAAAAGGGGCCCATGAGAAAGATGGGACAGACTTTTCAGCAGGGCCTGTTGTCACAGGACAAGGGGTGATGGTTTAAACTAAAGGAGGGAGATTCAGGCTGGACATGAGGAAGGAATTGTTGTCCTGAGGGTGGTGAGAGCCTGTGCCAGGTACCCAGAGAGGTGTTGGATGAACCATCCCTGAGACATCCCAGGCCAGGCTGGACGGGGCTCTGAGCACCCTGAGCTGGTGCAGATGTCCCTGTCATGGCAGGGGGGACTGGGGGAGCTGGGAAGGTCCTGTCAACCCAAACCATCCTGTGATTCTATGATTAACTTCCCAGGGCTTTGGATGAGCCCGTAGGAATATCTAACTCCTTCACAGGAGCCACCTGTACCCTGAGAAAAGGAAAGACGTTGCCTTTACATTACTTTATCCATGCAGGTCTATCCCTGTGCAGAAAAATCAAAGTGATTATAACTTTTTTGATAGACGAAATACTGAATTACACTGGCCAAAATCAGACGTTTGTACTGCACATCAGTCCTTCATTTCCTTGTCTGACACTCGCAGGGTAAATGTTGTCCCTCCAATGCTGAGCAGCATGTGAGTAGTGCCTGTATGTCCTATATAGAAAAAAGATGTCTAGAATAATAAAATCTATGATAATTTTTTGAGCTCTGAAGCACATTTTTGAAAGCACATTTTTATGGAAACTGTGCACTAAACGGCACGACCATTAATGGCTAATACTGAGTCAGGATGAATTCTCTAATGGTAGAGATTTGGAAAGAATATTCCAAAAATAAAGCAAAATAAGAGGCCAGGATAAATTGTCTGGTTTCCATTATTAAATACAAAAAAATGACTTGAAAAAGCCTGGAAGCCTAGCGGCTGTTTCTTATTTTATTTTCAAAACTTTTTAGTAACTGGTTGGATAACCCTGTCTCACCCTTCCCGAGGATCAATGGGGCCAGACTGAAAATGCAACAACCAATTGATGCAGAGATACCATCCCAACGAAGAATAAAATAATCTGTAGATAAGAATCTACATAGCCTAAAATATCCATTTCAGACTAATGAAGAGGTGAATAAACAAATTCAGAGGAGCAGATGAAGACGCATAAACAGGACCTGTGCCGCAGTGTGTTTCATTGTTGGCCATTTAGTTCTTTCACTGTTGTACTGCAAATTAAATTAATGAATAAATAAATATATGTTCATGTTTGGGAACTGAAAAAAATGTGATTTTCCCCAGTTGACTCCATGCAGAATAATATTTGTGTAACTATTATTTACAGGCAGAAATGGGAAAACTACAAGAAGGTACGTGAAAAGAGGACTGAAAATATTGGAAATCAGACATGTACACCAAGATCTTGCAAGCAAGGTGAGAGCTGAGCAAATTCCCCCATAACTCCCGGAATAAATTGTCAAAGAGCTTTTCTCTCCCTGCTCAGCTCACATCCACCCCTTTACCTGCTGTTGACTGGAAAAAGCTGGAGAAACAAAGGCAAATTTCATCTAGTTTCGATCAATTACAAAGCCTGGTGACTCTACAGAAAAGGGTGCTGAGCTCTGGAGTGTAAAACTGATCTTGAGGAAGCCATCTATAAAAGTTAACTCCACGAAGCTGTGTATTAAATACATTTTAAAATAATGTTGATTAATGAATTTGCTCAACTTGTGTACACTGCAAATCTTTTTTAAACCACAGCCCTGGAAATCTTTTAACTGTCAGTAGCGTTTACGATATTTCAACATACATATTTAGAATAGTTGTTAAATAGGGGTTGATTAAACAGAAATGAAAACATCTTAATATACCTCATATTTACTGTAGCTTTTTTCCACTCCTCCATTCCTTGGAAAGTTAAATACCGCTGTGCAAATAAAGTGTATGTGGCTCTAGTTTTCAAATTTATCCAGTAGAATAATTTTATTTATAATATTTGCTCTACTAATGCAAGCAGTGATTGAGGAATTTTCCTCTACTTAATATAAATACTAAATATAAATCCTATATAAATATAAATCCTATTAAATTATTTTTCATTAATTTGTTAGTGTTGCAATAGCCAAAACCTTGTGGTACAAAATGAAAAAAACCAACAACCCAAACATGAATATAATATGATAAATCATCTGAGCAGAACAGATCTAATATTGACTTGGTATGTCCTCCAGTGAAGACTTAATTCATTTCGGGCTAGTGAGAATAATATTTGGCAAATTACTTGACGCTTTCTGCTGGCATTGTTTTACAGGGTACATAAGCTAAGGATGGCGTTATTCAACAGATAGAGCAAAAAGTCAGTTTTACCGCTTGTTGCATAAAATGCAGATGAAAAAGGCAACGCAGGAAAGCACGAGCATCATGCAAAGACTTGGTTCAGACACGTAGATTCAGTTGAATGGCACAGGTTTGTTGTCTCTATCATCTAAATGATATTTATTCCCACTGATGGATGGAAACGGGAACTTGCTTGGGATTACGTGCAGATAGATCTGCAACCAGGAGACTCATGGAGACATATGTTCGCAACTCGTTCTGACGCAGAAAACACCAGTTTGGTGAATGTTTTATTTTTATGGCTATATACCCACTTTTACATCATTTTCTAAAGGAAAACACATTTAAAAGCCAGAAACCAACAAAATGCCTTCAGATGGCTTAAGAGGCTGCCTATCAATTAATGCCATTTTCAGCATCTGAAACAGGAATCTGTAGCCTATTAACTTCTCTGCAGCTGCTTATACATTTCAGAGAGCGTGATGCTAAGCAGCAGCGTTGGATCAACCCTGATTAGGATAGATCTGAGGCAGAAAAGAGTTAAAAAATGTAATAGTTCGTTGTGATATTTGAACTCCCGGTAATGCACTTTTCATTTTTCTAAAAATCAGAAATCAGCACAAAGTTCAGTGCTTTCAGAAAAAGAACAATTCCTGCATAAGGAGCTGCCAAAGAAATAAAGAGATGATGGATATTACAATAAATGAGACCATGAAGCCAAAGGTAGCGCAATGTTTCTCTCGTTTTGAAATTCTAATTCTCTCAATATTTCTGCTCAAGGCAAACAGCATTCTTACTACATATTTGTGGGGCATCACGTGAACTTTATTCCAGTATAAAATATTGAGAGAAGAAATTGTTGAAAATGTATTTAAATTGTTTTAATTATTCAGTGTTTTAAAATAAGAATTATAGATTTAGAAATTACACAGAGCTGTGGGATCATAAAACCGGCACTTGCAATGTCTATTTCATCCTAACCAGCAGTTTTTCTGCTCCTGAAGCATCTGCAATCCCTGGATATGGCCGAAAACATGAAGACGGAGGTGTAAAAACATGCTTTTTCTGCCCACTTACAGCATTTTGTAGTGACTGAGTCACTTCTGAGATAAAGAGATGAAGCGCTTGTAGTGGCTGCTGCAACATCTTCACGAGCATAAGAACCTTCGGTAGGTCAAGCACAAGATGACTATAGGCCCGGCTCATTTTGATCCTACACTCATACAAATTGTAGTTAAATAAATGCCAATCCTACACTTTCTACCTCACACACTCACCACCAATCTTTTAACACCCCTACTCTGGATATGCGCACACATTAGTGTTTAAAACCCAACTGCGGTGCTGCAGAAAACAAACTCAAAGCAATGTCAAAGAGACTCTCACCTCACTCTTATAAAGGATGAATAATAAGAGAAAAGGGTATTTATGTAGAATTTCATTCTATGCCTTGACGTTTCTTTTCGTTGTAAAGCCACGCACCCTAAAATCCACATGGAAAATTTATAGGAAGATATAGATATTGTGGAAGAGAGAAAAACTGGGCAAGTATCTGTAGAAAAAAATTACGATGGAATCTGTGTAAAACACGTTTAGTTTCACAAAATTGAAAATTCACAAAATTGAAAATTCACAAAATCAAAAATTCATAAAATCGAAAATTCATAAAATCGCGACAAAGCAGAAGAGACGAAGTTTACGCACATTGCATCGTATAAGTTTTGGCCATGTTTGTGCCAAGAATGAGCTCCTCTCTTCATCAAATCCACAACTGTGGATGTAAATTCTGTAGCTGCGTGAAGCCAAATTGGAAGTGGCAGCATCAGTGACAACGCGAAACAGGCAAAAGGAAAAGGCAGGAGCATGGAAAGAGGCACAAGCAGCCCCCCTCTCATCGGCAAAGCTGCCAGGCTTGCAAACAGCTTCCTTGAACCATTTATAAACCACGAATATTGACACCTGCAGAAAAACAAGGCGCAAACCTTAGAACAGGGATTTAGAAGAGTATTTATCTTGGAGAAAGATATTAAATAGCTGAAAAGATAGAAAAATGGAAAAAGTAAATGATGCAGTTTTTTCAAAGCTGAAAACGTTTTAACAGTCCCGTGGAACTAGCTGAAATCACAAAGCATGGAAGTCAAAATAACATGGGTATGTACACAGAAAGTAGAATGAAACGAAACCATAGAAAGAGTAAAAGAGTTCCCAGATAACAGATACCATAAATAAACCTTCAACAAGATGTTAATACTGTTTAAAAGCTTGTTTTCATGAGAAACATACGGAACACCTAAAGGAAGCAATTACGAGATTCAGATATGCTAACCTTTAATATATTCACAGAAGTTTTATATTAATGGTATAAATAGCACAGATTTATTTATTTAAGCCATTAGAAAAAATAGGTGAAATAGGTGGCGATTCTGGGTTGGTATTCTCAATATACAAAAATGGGTTTGCAGATCATAAGGCTGTTGAGCACCCAAAAATCAGTGTTTGCTAGACAGACACACCAGCTGTGCAAATGACAGGTCAAAGACTATGATTTGATTTAAACTCGTAACAATTTTTCGTTAAAATAATATTATTTTAAGTCCAGGAGGGCCACAATTAAGTGGGCTCATGGAAAATCATATTAAAAATTTTAAGTGTGCTTCAACATTTAAATAAAAACCCAAACAAAACAAAACCAAACAAAATAAAACACACAAAAAAACCCCAAACAAATAAACAAACCCAAAGACAATGTTGTAGCAGAACTATATTTGTTACTAATAAAATGCACAGCCAGTGCATGGCAAAATAGAATCAGCACATGCTGGAACGTTGTGTAGGAATCCGAGAACCAAATTACTTGACTATACAATAAATTATGTTCAAAATAAAAAGTCTAAATACTTGTAAGAAGAGTCCAATAGATATATAGAATGACAGAATTTAAAGGATCTTTAGCCTTCCCATATGCCAGTACACATGTGAGATATGAAGATGACAACACATAGATGATATTATAAAAGTATCTTGCAAAGCATGAGTGCAAGTGAACTTCCTACTTAACAGACACTGAATGAACAACAGTCGGTTAATAGAACAGGACAAATTTTCATGTTGTTTTGCAAAAGGAGGAGGAAAATTTCTGAGCCTCACGCTGGTGACACAAAACGGAGTTTGTATTAACTCCTGGCTAACGCTGCAGATGGAAACGCACACGCAGATCCATATAAAGCTACGAATTACGAGCTCGATTTGCTGGATGTGGGCGAATATTTCAAGCAAGTCTCATTGCACGTTTACCCTCCTTTTAAAGTCTTTTCTGGGTAAGACACTAAAGCTTTGAGCTCATGGCCAGCAAACTACAAGCCAAAGGAGATCAGAATTGTTGATGGATGTTACATTATAGTCAAGTATTTTTTCCCCCGAAGTAGTCATTAAAAAAATAAATATAAAATCTGCGAATTGTGGGGAAATGCAACCTCCAGCAGAAGAGATTTGTCTGATTTTGCAGGTATTGCAGTCCCAAGAAGTTCCTGTTCGCCACTTTCTTTAGGCTCGTTGTGCCAATATTAGCTCATCTATTCTGTGTTAAAGACTCAACTCAGTTTTCGTTAATAAAAACATACATCCGAAAACACAAAAGCAACGTAACGACAATTTATGAGATTACGCTGGAGCTCACGTGTGCTGTTGAACAACGAACCATACGGCTCAGCACGTGACAGCCCGTGGTCTTCATGTAAGTTGTCCGATAAAGTACACGATGCATTAAAAAGCCCATTTTTTCCCCCCATTTTAACTACTAGTTCTATAACCTCCTTATTTTCCTAAATTTGCTGAGCCCCTCTCTTTTCTTTATGTTGTGGTAGCGAAGCAGATTGCTGATAGCACAATACCTAGTGCAACGTGTCTTCTGCACGTCTTGCGGGTAATTTCCTCAAACACAAAAGACACAACACGTATAGGACAGACCTGGTCTGCAATTTACTTCTGGATAGCAAATTATCAATTTAGTCACTTCTCTAACAAAACCAAATAATTTTCCTCTCTTAGATTGATTTTTAACTGTGCTATTACAATATTATCCAATACTACTAGTATCATGCATATTTAATTTTATTTCAGAGATAAAACATTTTGTGGAAAGAAGAGGAGGATAAACTGACACAAAATGAAACAATTCTTCATGTTAAAAATAACCGGCATGAAAACACAGTTGCGAGGAAGGTAAATTATAAAGTATGCATTTATCCAATCATTTTAAATACCATAATTACACTGACTGCTCATCAAAAGACTTTTAAGACTCATTAAAATTATAAAACATTTCTAATTAAATCCATATTTAAATGAAGTTTCTATAACGAATCTACGTGGTACTTTAAATCAAACAAAAAAGTTCTGGTGAAAAAACCAATTAATTGAAGTTTTTGTGAGAATTACAGCTTAATGACGGGGGCACAGCAGTTGCCTTTTAGTTAAAATTGAAGATTACTGTGCCGTACCCATCTTTAGGCCAAACTTGTCCAGAAAATAATAAATCTTCATGAAATTTCACATGCCAAATATTATTATAGTACACAATAAGTTGGGTATTTTTAATTGTAACTTTCCAACTTAACAACTGATGCAAGTGGCTCTCAGTGTTAACATTACTTTATATCTTGTTTAATCAATGTGATCAAAGGGGAAGAGGACCTGTCTTCTTATTAGTCAGAACCATCCTGAAGCACGAACGTCCACTCTTATGCACTCTTGGTCACCACATTTTACCAATTTCACCTGCTGACATGGGACCTTTTTTGCCAGCCAAGGCACTGGAAAACAGGGATTTTGTCCATTTTTGACCATTGGGATGGTCCATCAATGCTCATGTAGGACCACCCCAATGTACCCTTATTATTTCAGATCACGTCTCCAGTCCTTGAGGATTTACATTGGGCTGCCTCTTCTGATCTCAAATGGCTTTACCATTTCTACTTATATCAACAGCCCTGCTCATTTCATTCTTCCTGGTGGTGTCACTCTGGTGTGAGATTAATTGTCTGCTAAAGCTCTTTATTGTCTTATGTTCAGTCGACTGGTGGACCTTCACAAGACCCTGGTCTCCAGCCAGCTAAAGCTGCTCAATGCCGTATGCAAACATTCTCCATCAGTCTGAATTCATTGTTATCCACCATCAAAGCCGGAAGGGACCTCTAGAAGTCAAACCCACTCAAAAGAGATGTGACTAGATCAGGTCCATGCCCACTGAAGTCCTGGACTCCTCTAAGGATGGAGATGGCTTCCTTATTAGAGCGCTAGCAAAGCGGCTCTTCAGCTTTCTGTATGGAGGTTTCCAATGGCACAAGAAACCCATATATTTTTCTCCAAACAGCCACATAGACAAATGTATATTTATTGGATGCAAAAGCAATGCACAGGAAGATTACAATGCCCCAAAGTTCAGTCTTCTAAAATATGCACTCTGGTTTTCCCTGAAGAAGTAAAGGAGATAATCCTTCAATCCAGCTTTTTCCATGCGCTCTACTTATTCTCTTTGTTGCAATTTATTTCCTTAGATGTAAAGAGACATGATGTTTATACGGATCAACTTGGGCAGTTTTACTCTGCTATGATAGTGGTGACTAAAGAGATGTTTCCTCTGTCCTCTCCATCCCTCCTGGTCATGGTTTCTCTATCACTGGACTGCACTTCAGATGGGATAATCTGGCGGGGCAGAGAGTAATTTCCAGAACTTAACTAACTCCAAAAGAATGATTTTTAACGAGGAATCTCATGAAAAAGGTGGATGCTGTGAGAGGCCAGAAGCCTTCTGCAGCTGTCCCGTATTCCAGCAGCAAGAGCTCTGCCCACCCTGAGTGAAAGGGACACTACCTGTAATAGCAGATCTCATTAAATGCTCATATTTATCATTTTCTGCCATTTAAGAGAAAAATAAAGGTGACGTGCAGAGTAAACAGTGTCGCTGCAGGGTTTTCACTCTACGTTACTTGCAAACTATGCAACTACTGCTTTAATAAAGGATATTTACTTTGTCATTCCCCCCCACATCCATCCATCCATGTTTGAAATTGCTGCCCTTGGTATTCCTTTTTACTTTTCCCTTTATTTTTCACCAGTTTTTTGTCCAGGATGCTCATGGGGCAAACAGGCAACAAGTTAGACCTGTCTCCCCCTTACACACCTTCTTATTACGAACAGGGTGACAGAAATGGCACAGTTTAGCACAAAAATAACTACAGATATGAAGAAACAAAAAGGAGCTGCAGTTCCAGCAAGCAACTCTTGCGATAGACCACATAAATTCTACTGTACACAGAAATAAAAGACCTTTTTGAACCCTCCTAGTGATTAATTAGAAAGCATGTCTTACAGATTTTTCTCTCAGGTGTAGTAACCTCGTGGACCTTACCATTAAGAACTAATAAATAAATGCTTGGTTAAGCACAAACTGGTTGATAGGCAGTGAAAAAGAGTGATGATCTTGGTTTTTATGCAAGGCAGTTATCCTGCCATGTTACCTTAGAGGGCAAAATAATACCAAATAAAAATAAAATTTTCAAGTGCCTGGTATAATGAATTATTTAGAAAAATTCATTACTATATTTCCAATATTAATGCAACATGCAGGAAGTACAAAGCTGAAGTTACATACAGGGTACGCTGTTTTCACACCATTTTTAGATTAGTTGCACTAAAAATCTGAAACGAAAACAGAAACAAAACCTACAAATATTATTACCTGGTATAAAGAAATGACATGTCTTTTATGCCATCATATGCCCGCATATTGAAAGATAATGTGGGGTTTTTTTACCTTTAAAACCATTGTATTTGCAGTGTGAAAGGATCACAGTGTGATGCAATTACCTTACAGGAGGGAAGGAGATAATATGTCCCTTTAAAGGAGGCTTGACCATACATAAAATATAACGAAACAATTAATTTTTCTCACAGATTACTTAGCACATTAAACACTATATACTTGCCTCTGTATTGCACACATTATGTTAATAAACCATCATCACACTTGTATTTTTTTACACAAATCTCCTGATGTAATACAGACAGGAAATTTGAGACGCACTAAAACACACAATAACTCTATTTCTGCCCCCTCTGTTTTGCATTTTCTTAAGTAAGTTATAACTTAAGATGATTAGAAGAGGTATAAATATAACTCATGGACGCTTAAATTGCCCAATATGTATTTGCTCATTAAATGTGAAATGCTCCATCCGCATCAGTCGATACGAGGGAGGCGCGGGAGGCAAAGGAGGCGCTATCGCAGATTATTTTCTTCTGGAGAGGCTTCTACTTTATAGTTTTTCTGAAGATAAAAGGAACTTTGCCCCTTTGGTTGTTTCTTCCCTCTTTTCTCCCTCCAGGGCAATGGACAATGCGAGAAGAAAGTGCAAAACCCCACAACATCAGAAGTGATGCTTAGCTGGTCAGGTCAGGACGCTGCCATTGAGAGGATTGAGGGATCACTGCTTAAGAGGATATCTGACTTTAAATACAGACAGCAGAATTTCTTAGGAAACAAAAATCATATTGAAAAAAGGAGAGAGTGCAGTAAAATGTATGCAAAACCCCTAGAGTCAGATCTCAATACTATTTTAATTTTTTTTTTTTCAATACAAATAAAATATAAATAGACTCCATAAAATAAACGAGGCAGGCTTTTCATATCCTGCAAAATAAAATATCCGTCAGTATTCTGAAACAGCATGAGGTGTCAGATGCTAAGCACATCAGTGGGCCTTGGAAAAAAGTAAATTTAAATAAGATATGAACTGCGTTATGCACTGGTAGGAAGCACATAAATTAATTTGACCTGTCAGCTGAAAGTTGAAGGGGGTGTGCCCGAGCTTAAATAAATCCTCACGCTGCTTTTGCTAATTAACATCTGTAAAAATCGACCCCTACCAATAGCAGCCTTAATATTTCACTTAACCTGTCTAAAGTTCATCATTCTTCCAAGCTCTTTTCTACACCTGGAGCTACGCCATGGAAATTATATTCCTGAATTTCTGACACGGCTGCATTTTAATCCTTCTCGTGCTCCTTATTTTTGAGATCGCCGTTTTGACAGCTCGCCCCCTCCTTGATTAATGTCTCGTAGGAGCCCCCCTATGCCTCGCCTGTAAGTGATCTAATTTTGCGCAGGAATGCCTGGGCTGGTACGTCGAGCCGATTCACCACCCAGGTGGCCACATTTGGGCTAAATGAGCTGTGAAGAGCTTCATCGAGGGCCACCGCAGCCTCTCCTCCTGTAGCCCCACAGCATGCAGCCCCTGCTCCCAACGCCGTTTGTCGCAACCCATCAATGGGAAATAAATGGCCATTCCAGCTTGTCAACGGGCTCGTCTTCACTTTGGGTTGGCCTAATGGCTGGGAGCGCAAAGGGAACGTTGCCAGCCTTTGGGGAGCGTCATTATGGCTGAGCACGCTGCTCCCCGATGCATCCTGGCCAGTAAAAACATGTAGGGAAAGCAAATTATTTCAATGTTTTGGATCGATGATTAGAGCATTAGCCATGGGCGCTAGAGAAGCTTGTATTTGACAGTCTTGTTTGGTTCTGACATTTATTTGCTCGTTTTAATGCCACCAGTAAGCGCAAGGTTGCAGCATTCGTTTATGCGCAAAGAACACAACGCTAGGGTGCGAAAATAGGAGTGAGCAGAATGACCTTGGCAACGTCACAGATCTTTAAGGCAAAGAGATAAAACGCATGTAAAAGCGAAAAAGCTAATTTAAATTTGTTTGTTGTAGCTGAGTTCTAATATTCTCAGACTTGTAAATACGGCTGAAAAAAATGTTGAAGTGGCAGTTTACAAAGAATTTTTCTGCTGAATTCAACAAGAAGTTGTAGCTGACCTCTTAGAATGAACACTGTAACAATACATCAGCTTTTAAAAATCACTTGTTTTCCTTAGGCCACGGAAGAGAGGATGAAATAGCTCAAACAGATGGTATTAACTTGTATTTTGAAATTCAAAGACACTGCAGATCAGAAGGTAACTGCTGTAACCACATAGGCAAAAGCAGGGATAGGATGTTCTCCACAGCAGACAATTGTGGATCACAGTGGAAAGAAGCCCAAAATTACCTGTTCTAATCTGCAGTATGTAAATAATGTGGCTTAAGACCATACCAAATGTGATTTTACATTTGAAATATCTTCTGTAAGAGATTGATCAGTAGCAGCGTCAAGAAAAGAGGGAGAAATGTCTCTGGCTAAAAAAGGCAGCCAACTTCATCCAATAAAGATGCATTAGACAAGAGATGTTCTTTAAACGATTATATGTGTATTGTCAACAACGGCCACCTAAACTGTAGTTTAATAACAGATGAATATTTGAAGCCTCAGTTAAGGGACCAAGTTTTGCTGATGGAGCATGTCGAATTGTTAATGGGGAAATCACTGTGTAAATGATACACTCAACCAGTGCAGTGCAAGGTCCTGCCCCTGGTGGGACAACCCCCGGTATCGGTCCCGCTGGGTGCAGGATGGAGAGCAGCCCCAGGAGAAGGACTTGGGGGCACCGGGCTGAGAGATCGGCCATGAGCCGCCATGTGCGCTCGCAGCCCAGAAGCCAATGGTGCCCTGGGCTGCATCCCCAGCCCCGCGGGCAGCAGGTTTGGGGGATCCTGCCCCTCTGCTCCGCTCTGTGAGACCCCCCTGCAGTGCTGGGCCAGCTCTGGGTCCTCAGCACAGACACACATGGAGCTGCTGGAGAGGGGCCAGAGGAGCCCCAGGAATGACCCGAGGCTGGAACAGCTCTGCTGGGGACAGGGGAGAGAGCTGGGCTGTTCAGCTGGAGAACAGAAGCTCCGGGACACCTTAGTGCACCTTTCAGTGCTTAAAAGGGGCCCATGAGAAAGATGGGACAGACTTTAGAGCAGGCCCTGTTGTGACAGGACAAGGGGTGATGGTTTAAACTAAAAGAAGGAGATTCAGGCTGGACATGAGGAAGAAATTGTGGCCCTAAGGGTGGTGAGAGCCTGTGACAGGTACCCAGAGAGGTGGTGGATGAACCATCCCTGGAGACACCCCAGGCCAGGCTGGACGGGGCTCTGAGCACCCTGAGCTGGTGAAGATTCAAGGTGAGGCCGCACCTTGAATCCTGTGTTCAGTTCTGGGTCTCTCATCATCAGAAGGACTTTGAGGCACTAGAGAGAGTGCAGAGGAGGGAACGGAGCTGGTGAGGGGCTGGAGCACAAGTGTGATGAGGTTGAGGGACCTGGGGCTGTTCAGCCTGGAGAACAGGAGGCTGAAGGGAGATCTTCTCGCTCTCTACAACTGCCTGAAAGGAGGTTGGAGCATGGAGAGGGTTGGTCTCTTCTCCCAAGTAACAAGTGACAGGACAAGAAAAAATGCCCTCAAGTTGTGCCAGGAGAGGTTGAGGTTGGATATTAGGAAAAAAATCTTCCTGGAAAGGGTTGTGAAGCATTGGAACAGGCTGCCCAGGGCAGTGGTGGAGTCACCATCGCTGGAGGGGCGTTTAGACGAGGTTAGGACATGGTTTAGTGCTTGAGTTAGGTTAGGGTATGGTTGGACTCAATGATCCTGAGGGTCTCTTCCAACTGAAATGATTCTAACATGTCCCTGCTCATGGCGGGGGTTGGACTGGGTGAGCTTGGCAGGTCCCGTCTAACCCAAACCCTTCTGATTCTGTGCTAATCAATCATTACCTGGGATAATTCATACAATTTTATGTTTGTTTCTTCTAAAGGTAGAAATTGAGGTGAATGTTGTGTCATTACAATACAATCACAGCATATTTACCGCTTTTGTTAAAACAGTGGTGCCAGCCTACAACCAATCAGCCATTGCATGCCATGGATGTAGTGGATGGTGGTTGTGTGACGGGACTCGATGTGTGATAATGTATATGCACCTGGCCATATGAACATCTGACCTATGGTGGGTCAGTGGCACGACTCAGACCCACGAAAGGCCACGTGAACTGCTCCAGTATAAGAAGTGATCACTGCTCATAGAATCGCTCTCCGTGAAGTGATGAGGTCGTGTGACAAAACCATTCTCCCAAATTTTCAGAAAAGCCTCAACAAGTGCAGGCTAATGACCCGGCAATAACAAAGTTAAAAGCAAATAAAATTACTTATTTCTTTAAATCTCGACATACACACATGCTGTTTGGGAATCTTGAGTGCTTTACATACAAAACCAATATATAAAACCGTAACACAGGAGGTTCATTATTTTGTGTATCTGTAAGAATGTACAGATATGTAGTCTGTTGCAAAACTGCAGTAAAAAAACTGAGCTAGAAATTAAAGAACCAGGCAAAGAATACACAACTGTAGTTTTTTTCAAATACATATCACTCGACTTCTTCACTAATCTGAAGCTGTTGAAAACAAGGCATGCAACAGAAAGAAACAGCTAGACAAAAGTTATACTAAGAAGAACTTAATCCTCGTCTTGTTTTCCAAACACTTTCTGAACAGCCTGTCCAGAATATTCAGTGTCCTGGTTTCAATTCATCCTACAAAAGACTAACTCACTTAGAAGTCCTTTTCCCCCTTACCTACTAGATAATGCTACACCATAGTCAGATGTGTAAAAACTCTCTCACAGATACAAAAATGTTGTTAAAAGGTTTAAAGTCAGGTACTTAAAGAATTCAAAAATGCTGGAGTTAAAGTTAGCTATGAATTTTAATGACGAAGTTTCATACATCATTCTTCTACCTATCTCAGTCTTTTTGGGGCACAGAACAGAGATAAATCTCCTACTGTGTAATATTCAATATTGTATTTTCTGCTAAGCATTCAGTAGATGACCTTATCTCTAATTTACCACACACTTCAAAGCTTGTATTATTACATTATTATTAATTTTCTCTTGGGCTTTTCTGTTGCAGGCATCACTCTCTGAGTGCTTCAAAATCACTAAAGAAAATATTTATGCTACATGCTTTGAGATGGATAGATGCTAACGCAGTGCCAAACTGGGACAGAGATAAAAACCACATTTGAGTTCCTAGCTTGAGACACTGTTAATGTCCTCTTGAAGAACACTCACACCGCACAGGGGTTTCCTTTCTGAAATAACATTGAATCACAGGATGGTTTGGGTTGGCAGGGACATTTAAAGCTCCCCCAGTGCCCCCCCTGCCATGACAGGGACATCTTCACCAGCTCAGAGTGCTCAGACCCCGTCCAGCCTGGCCTGGGATGTCTCAGGGATGGTTCATCCAACACCTCTCTGGGTACCTGGCACAGGCTCTCACCACCCTCAGGGCAACAATTCCTTCCTCATGTCCAGCCTGAATCTCCCTCCTTTACTTTAAAACTGTCACCCCTTGTGACAGGGATGGGATTGAGTATCTTTCTGCAGCCATCTGCCCACTCACACGTCCCGACATCAGCAGTGACAAGGCGGAGGTGGCTCTACCGCACGGCACGTGGTCCATCAATGTCATAGTCCGTGCTGTTCACCAAGCGAACGTGTCGTCACACAGAAAGAACGAAAAAGTACTGGGTCCTGTAAATAAAGCTGTCCTGTGCTGTAAGTGGAAAATGCTCGTGTGTCTTGGTAACAGCTCTCTGTACAAATACATGTATGTGAGGATATGGAATTTTTGTGAAGCATACACCAAGAGAAAAACTTCATGAAATAGAACGAGGGCAAGTGTAGGGTCTTACATCTGGGCAGGAACAACCCCAGGTTCCAGTGTAAGTTGGGGAATGGCCTGTTAGAGAGCAGTGTAGGGGAAAGGGACCTGGGGGTCCTGGGGACAGCAGGGTGACCATGAGCCAGCACTGGGCCCTTGTGGCCAGGAAGCCAATGGGACCTGGGGTGGGTTAGAAGGGGGTGGTCAGTAGGTCAGAGAGGTTCTCCTGCCCCTCTGCTCTGCCCTGGGGAGACCACACCTGGAATCTTGTGTCCAGTTGTGGCCCCTCAGTTCCAGCAGGACAGGGAACTGCTGGAGAGAGTCCAGCGCAGCCACCAAGATGCTGCAGGGAGTGGAGCATCTCCCGTGGGAGGAAAGGCTGAGGGAGCTGGGGCTCTGGAGCTGGACAAGAGGACACTGAGGGGGGACTCATTCATGGGGATCAATATGGAAAGGGGGAGTGTCAGGAGGATGGAGCCAGGCTCTTCTGGTGACAACCAGTGACAGGACAAGGGGCAATGGGTGCAAACTGGAACACAAAAGGTTCCACTGAGAGAGGAGAAGCAACTTGTTGGGGGTGAGGGTGGCAGAGCCTGGCCCAGGCTGCCCAGGGAGGTTGTGGAGTCTCCTTCTCTGCAGACATTCCAACCCGCCTGGACACCTTCCTGTGTAACCTCACCTGGGTGTTCCTGCTCCATGGGGGGATTGCACTGGATGAGCTTTCCAGGGCCCTTCCAACCCCTCACATTCTGGGATTCTGTGAAATATCTAATGGTATATTTGGGTGAGCATTTAACTTGAGATGGTAATCAGATGAAGCTGAATTGGAAACTTATAGCTTAATATAGTATAATTTTTTAAAAATTATCCAATAACAATAGTTATTCTAACTCTGACATAACAAAACAAAATGTTAGATATTACTTTTCCTATTATATTTTCTTAATACCTTGCCATTGTCATCAGAAGCATAATAGAAAAAAAGACTTTGCTGTGCATACATTATTTTCTTTTGATCAAGCAGGTGCACTGGTATTTCAATCACTTTAAATCATAATTAAGTTTTTTTCACTGCTTTTTTTTTTTTAATAAACACATTTTGGCAATTAAATTCTGAAAGGATTTTTTTTTTTCTTTTTCCCCTTCTTTTTTAAAGTTATATTTCTAAAGCAACAGAATAGACAGCTTTATTCACTCTGGAAAGGTGGAAGACCTTACCCAGAATGATCTTATTATACTATTCATAACGAGAATGACTCTTCCATATCATCCTTAGTTTTACTTTACACCTTCACAATACTTTTGAGTTGCTAAAAGTTGCTCATGATTTACAGGCTTCTAGATCAAATAAGAATTAGAATTATAAAACATTGAGGTGAAATGACAAGACATTAATGCCCACATCATAAGGAAAGTTTTTTTATGACAAAAATCTGGATTTAAAAAAAAATGGTACATTACAGATAAGTACTATTCAGGTAAGAAGTTCCTACAGTAGAACGGGATACATTTAATTGAATATAAGCTGGAAAAAAACAACAGCCTACATGTTCAGAAGTCACTGTGGAGTTTAGAAATTGTAAGTGATTTTCTAAAAGGTCTAATTCCTGTGGTTAGACGCTTAACATCACTTTCTCACAGGCTCAAAGCTGAGCCTTTTTGAAGCACCTGGAATGTAACATGAAGAAATTTCAACAGGAAGTTTTATCCACATTTAAAAGGACATGACAGCAGTCTAACCCCAAACTGAAGATGGAGAGCCCTCACGTCGTGCATTAAGACAACGTGTATCAGCTCTGGAGTGAGTTAATACACCTCATGTTCAGACACTGTGTCCAAGCACTTGAGCAGCCTCTGGTTGGCTTATTTTATTGCCCTGACTCGCTTTATAGAAAGGTAAGAAGGGAAAAAATGAAATAGCTGCCACTGAAGAGGCACAAGTGACTTTGTTTGTACTTGTTGCAGTTAATGAAAAATACTTTACATTTCTAGCACAAAAAAGCCACGATCCACCCACACCAAGAAGTAATTTTTGGCTCTAAGGTTGCTAGTTCTGTGTATTTCACTGCACCTGTTGCAGGTTTGATTCACCTGCCTTTGGGTACAAGCCACTGCTACGTTTTTCTAAATGTATTTAGGGCAAGAAATGAAATGGAAGATTAAAATGGAAAAGATTAAACTACTCATACTGGCATCAATAAACATCAGTGGGTATTGTAGAAGGGGCATGATAATTATAGTAAGGATAAATATTCAAGAGAACTTTTGCTTCCGTATCTGGATTTTAGCAACACATTACAGGCTAACAGTGTGAGCAATACCATTTGATGAATTTATGGCAATAAAATTAACTGGAGAGGATGCGTTGCTGCTAGTATATTGGTCTAGAAAAGCTCAGCTTTAGCTGTCCCTGTTGCTCAGTCAGAAATGGATTGATTAATATTTCACTGCATTAAAATCATCATCTTGCTGCTTAAGATTTTAAGAAGCAATAGAAAAATAGTACAGCGGGTTATTTACCGGCATGCAATAATCACATTGAGAATGGCATTTACAGAGCCATCAAAAAACACAATTCCACTGCAATATTAAGTCTTTTGTTGCAAATTTCAAGTTACAAAATGTGTAAGTATGTATTTACACAATAAATACCTAATCCTGAATAAGCAGCTAAAAAAAAATCACATTATAAGGATTTCTTCATGCAGTATTCAGGTGATTTTCAGAGAAACAAAAGAGTCCTTGAAGAACACTGTGCAATCTTGGACTATTCAGCCTACGTGTGTTTTCCTAAGCATGATTTTAAAAGGAAGCTCTTTATTCTTCTCAATATAATGAAATTTAATGGTGCATGGATGCTCAGTACCTTACACCTGAAACTGAAGACAAGCATGTTGTTGATATATACGTCTCTCTATATATAATACAAACATATATTTAAAATAATGTTATTATATAACATTTACTTGTAAAAGTACCCTGGGTTTAAACAAGGTCAACCTTTTTATGATTTGTAAGAGGTACCTACAGTATTCTCAGTAGTTCTGAGCAAGAGCTTGGATATTAAGACAAGAGTTAATCACAACTCTCTTTTAAAGGATAAAACTACCTTCTTTAATTATTACACTGACAATTTTGTAATTCAACAATATAGTCCTACTAATAATTCTGTCTAGAAGAAATTTGCATGTTTTAAATTGGAGACATTTTAAAATACCATAGTTAAATCCTGACTGTAAGAGAAAGTTCTTTTTTAGATTTATTTCAGCTTCTATCAGGTGGCATTATTTTTCCAATAGTCACTAACTCCATACATCTCATTTGAAGCAGCTATGTCCAACCTATAATTATTTTCTTCTAATTAGAGTAATTAATGGTTAATTATTCAAAACTATTCTTCTTCAAAATCAAACCCATTTCTTGCCATGGCACTTTTAAAATGTAAGATACAAATAAAATATTCCTCAATGCAAATTTTTTTGCAAGAAAAGAATGTCTATTTTGATTTCTTAAAATAGCATTAAAATCTTTGTATAGCAGTAAGGACTCTGATAATAGCAAAATCAGAGACAAAAATCATTTGCTGGTGTATAGGAGCACATATGGTGTCCTGCATAGGGCTGGTTTCTTTAATCTGTACTGAGTAAGAGTTTTCCTGTGCATGAATAAGCTCTGATGGTGGAAAGGAACACCCTGAGATCTCAAAAACAGTCAAGAACTCAGACTTTCCTAGAATCTTGTGGAAGATCTGGCTTCAAGTATTCCTTCAGTCGTCTGGACCAGTTGCTGAGAGCTGCTGTTCCTCACTTGATGTGCAATATAAATACTCCTGCTTTTCATGGAAAAGTCACACAGAATCCCAGAATGTAAGGGGTTGAAGGGCCCTGGAAAGCTCATCCAGTGCAATCCCCCCATGGAGCAGGAACACCCAGATGAGGTTACACAGGAAGGTGTCCAGGCGGGTTGGAATGTCTGCAGAGAAGGAGACTCCACAACCCCCTGGGCAGCCTGGGCCAGGCTCTGACACCCTCACCCCAACAAGTTGCTTCTCCTCTTTCAGTGGAACCTCCTGTGTTCCAGTTTGCACCTATTGCCCCTTGTCCTGTCCCTGGTTGTCACCAGAAGAGCCTGGCTCCATCCTCCTGACACTCCCCTTTCCATATTGATCCCAGGAATGAGTCCCCCCTCAGTCTCCTCTTGTCCAGCTCCAGAGCCCCAGCTCCCTCAGCCTTTCCTCACACGGGAGATGCTCCACTCCCTGCAGCATCTTGGTGGCTGCGCTGGACTCTCTCCAGCAGTTCCCTGTGCTGCTGGAACTGAGGGGCCACAACTGGACACAATATTCCAGGTGTGGTCTCCCCAGGGCAGAGCAGAGGGGCAGGAGAACCTCTCTGACCTACTGACCACCCCCTTCTAACCCACCCCAGGTACCATTGGCTTCCTGGCCACAAGGGCCCAGTGCTGGCTCATGGTCACCCTGCTGTCCCCAGGACCCCCAGGTCCCTTTCCCCTACGTTGCTCTCCAACAGGTCATTCCCCAATTTATACTGGAACCTGGGGTTGTTCCTGCCCCGATTCAAGACTCCACACTTGCCCTTGTTATATTTCATTAAATTTCTCCCCGCCCATCTCTCCAGCCTGTCCAGGTCTCTGATGGCAGCACAGCTTCCAGTGTCACCCACTCCTCCCAGCTTGGTGTCATCAGCAAACTTGCTGACGGTCACTCTATTCCCTCATCCAAATCATTGATGAATATATTGAATAGTACAGGCCCCAGCACTGCCCCCTGAGGCCCTGCACTGGATACAGGCCTCAACTGGACTCTGCCCCATTGACCACGACTCTCTGGCTTCTTCCCTTCATCCAGTTCACAGTCACCTCACCACCCGCTCACCCAGACCACACTCCCTCAGTTCAGCTGTGAGGATGCTGCGGGAGAATGTGTCAAATGCTTTACTGAAGTCCATCAGATAAATCCAGTTAAAACTAGGCAAGAGTTTCAGGATCTCACAATCTGTGTCTCACAGGTTTTAGTAACTGAATGATCGACTGGAATTTTTTCCATACTTCAGTGTGTAACTTACAAGGAACTCACCACTTACATTGAGATAAAATTAAGCACTGATTTAGTAGCCTTGTTTTGACAACTAATTGCACGCTACAGTCCTGCAAGTTACTTTTGGACTGTATGTTGCAAAACAGTGTAATTTGCATGACCAAGGCAAAATCTGTTGAGAACAGTTTAAAAAATGGATACATAGAGCAGTAGATGTAAACTGCGAAACTGTATCATGTTGCATTTAGTAAAATAACTTTTCCGACTGATTTTCTGACAGATTGAATATTTTATCACATCAGTTGCAAAATCCAGAAACAGCATGCTCTGTGGCACTTGATATTGGATTTCTGCTTGTTTTACATTTCATTTCACCTATATCCCTCCAAGAAGATCAAATTAGTCACAAAAATCCAAATTCCAGTAATATTAGTCATTAATATTTGGAACAGCATTATTACCTGGATGAATTTTTAGATTAACTCAGTGACTTTAGTAGAATAGAAGATTATTTCTATTTTTTCAGCCATTTTTTCCTCTATAAAGATTATGCCATAGGAAAACTACTTGTAGTAACTTGTTAGTGCAGTGCCATGACAACTGAATACAAGGATCCGTGGCTTGGTTTTCTATAATTGTTAATGGTGTTTAAAGTCTCACTGATGTGACCTGATGTGACCACATAAAAATCCACACTCAAAAACACCTGCAACAAACCAAAGTACCGCAATAACAAAAGATTTTGAAGAAAACCAGCCCTTGTTATTATTTACTCGGAAAGTTCCTGCATTGTCAGAGTTTATTTATGGCTGCACAAATAAAGCACAATGGTAAGGCAGTCCTACATATATTGAATATGTTACCACATATTAAGAAAAACAGTCAATCACTCGGCCCAAAATTCAAGTCAATCTGTGCCGGGTTTTATTCTGTGTTGTTATCATCTAGCATATTAAAATATTTTGAAGTCATATAAGAACATGTTGCAGAACGCAGCCCACCAAGTCTTTTCATTGGAACAAACAGAACTTTTTGTGGTCTTTGTTGGCAGAAATAGAGTTCGTTTCCATTTGAAAGACCAGGCACACCACAGCACCCCTTTTTTAAACTTCAGCTTGATGTTAAGAGACCCAAGAGGTTATTTCCTGGCCCATACCAGAACCTACCCCAAAAATAAAAACAGCAAAAGACACAAAAAGCTACTTTCAGAAATTACCGTGGTAGTATCAGTATAACATTTTCCTCACAATTCTGAAGTACAGATAAAAGCCAGGGCTTGTAGTGCCATATCGTATCTTGGAAGTATTTTCCTATAATTATGCACACAAAACTGATGTATATGCCTGACTTAAAACCTGCCCCTAAATGCTTAAAAAAAATCAATACATTTTTTGCAGGTTCATAGACTAGCTCTTTATGTTACACAGATAAGAGAACTTGCGTCACAGTTTCATAACTTTCTTTTATTTTCTTATCTGCTACTTCTTTCTGTGACCTGCAGAGCCTCATAGTTTTCCTCCAGCCCCTAAAATGCTTGTCTTAGGCTTTTTCCAGTGAAAGACTACCAGTTACACAGCTTTCCCACAAGATGCCTTATATAAACAGCATATTTTAAACAAAATTGTTTGACTTCTTTGGTTACTAGAAGTAACTATGGCAGGATAAGGGGGGAAAAAAATCACATTGTAGAGTTTGTTTTAAATCATGGCCTGTTCTTGTTTACTGAGCACCTGAAACTCTTCCATTACTACAGTGAGTATGTCATGTGTAGCATCTCTTTCTAACAGTCGTGTCCCCCACCCAGCTGGCTGGACCCTTTGGAGGCTCTGGACTTGACCAGGCTCTAGAAATATCTATGTTCCTTATCAGAATTGCATCCTATGATAAGAAAATGAATCGTACCGGGCTGAAGTGGCATTTCTGTTTAGCGTTGCCTCCTTTGACTTTCCAGCCCTGAAACCTTCTTGTCCTGTAGCTTGTGTCTTTGCCTTCCAGTGGCCTCTGATGACGTTTTCTACTCTATCTTTCTGTTTGATGCACCCTTTGGCCTCTCCAGCTTCCTCATTCCTGGCTTTTATATTGCTCAGACTCTCAAACCAAGAGAAACTTTTGGCTTCTTTTGTAGATGCTCATGAGACCAGAAGGGTTTATCTCAAAATCAAAATCAACTCTAAGTGCAAAAAGAAGAAAATCCCTTTAAAATCCGTAAGGAAGATAAACCAGAGACAGTCTCTGTATTGGTTCCTCTCTGTCCCCCGACACAGGCTGCCAGCAGCTAAAAAATCACCAAGATGATAAAGAAAACACACTTAATTTCCAGAATAAAACATCCTAGACTCAAGGAGAAAGAAACTTATGGAAGGTCTATTACCTCTGTTTCATGGGAAAACTGTCAATTTAACAGGAAGAGCGGTGTTGTAATGTCTCTCACTGTTTGGGACATGAAGTTTATCACTGACAAAGAAAACTCTTGATATTTTCCTGTGGCTTATTCAGTTTTCTGATTTGTTTTCTGTTTGGCTTGTTGTTTTGCCTTGTTTGTTTTTGCAAGGAGATTAAACCATGGCAGTGTCCTGGGGAAATCTGTCACAGCGCTGACGTGAACCTGTAAATCAGGAGTCAATGGTGGTCAGGGAGACAACCCACCAACTTCTCAACCAGCCTTTCCTTGCTATCAGATAATCATGACTCGCCTTCGTTGCCAGAAGAACACCATTGCTAACAGAATAGAAATGTTATTGCTAATTTTCAGCTACCTCAAAAAATCCCTCCAGAGGTGTTTTTTTTAAGGATTGAATCGTCATTTGACAACTTGCAAAGAGGCAAACGCAGACTGATGAAATGGAGAGCCGGGTGTTGTCCAACAGTAAATCACGGCAAAAGGTTTTGGTTACAACTGAAGAACAAGCAAAGATACAGGAAAGAGAGCAGGCACAGGTTTGTCCATTTCAGAATGTAACACGCCATACTCTGTGCTAAGAGGCTGTTAACTAAAATATCAGAGTTTTAAAGAGCGTTGCGTTTTAAAACCGGAGGTCCAACTGTTTAGAAATAAACGAGAGATCAAAACACAAGATTTTGACATGGGCAGGTGTAACTAAATAACAAAACATATGTTTTTTTATATATATAAATATACTCAATGTTCTCCAGGAACTCCTTTCACTAAAATTAAAGATTATTTCGCTGGACATAAAATTTCAGTCCCGCTCAAACCACCACCACTTTGTATTTACCAGAGCGACCCTGGATGGCATGTACAAAGTTTGTGGCCAACCACAACAAACATCTGAAGATGATTAATATTTAAATCTACCAAATCAATTAGCTACTGGCTGCTAGAAGTCAGGGTTGGTAAGCTTCCAGCTAGAAAATTTGACCGATAGGGAAATCCCACACTGACTTTCTCACATAGCAGCTCCTGGGAAAGAAACTTGTATGCTTCAGCAGCATGGTCCTCAGCCACCCCAAATTCCACTGCCACTCGTAATCCTAATAGTCCGCAATTATTACTTGTTGTTGCTCAGGTGAACAAACCCAGAAACTGTGGTTCACCAAATAAATTTACCCCTCCCACTTAGCAATTATGGGGAAGGACACAAAGAACCAAACCCTCTGTATCCTACAGCACGTCCATGACTTCTGCATTCATCAAGGAGTCCTTCCCATTGACTAACAGGGGTATGAAAAACACATGAGCAAACTAAAAGGATGACAAAAAAATAAGGCAGTTTGATACTTATTCCCAGAACACCTGCAGGTTTCAATGAGTATGTTGCGATACCTCACAGGAAGAAATCACAGACAAAACTGTTAAAGAAAGGAATGTTGCAGCATGACTTAGCGTCTCATAACACTAAATGGTTAATAATGCAAGTGCTGACCTGATGCATCCAACGTCTAATTAATCTAATAATCATTTTTTTGTTAGCACAACAAAGTGGAATGGAAACACTTCTCTTTTATACAGTTAAAATGCTGCATTTAAAGCAAAAAAGCCCCACCACTAACAGATGAATGATGAGCTCAGTCCCATGCGGATGGATGAATGGTGGTCTCTCACGTATTTGAGATTTTGTCCCTAAAACAAAGCTTTATGTGATTTTGAAACACAAATAGTAATCAACGAAATCTGCATGGAATTCTGAGTACCATATTTTCACTGACTGTTTACCTAAATTGATGAACTATGACTTTTAATAGTATTTTAAGTGTCCCTCCAGGATTATAAACTACGAGGTCAGGCCAGGTTTTTCAGGGCTTTATTTAGTCTGGTGCTGAAAAACCTGGCCTGACCTCATATTTTACTTCTAGGGATCCCTTCTAACCTGAATCACCCTGAGTCCATGATCACCCCAAGTGCTTCACCTATTATTGGTGGATTATACTAAATATATAGTTTGTCACTTGATACTATTTTTCCATAAGCCTCGTTCTTGCCTTACTGAGGACTGTGCCAAACAGAAGGCACATCTTCCTATGTTAGCAACATTAATCTAAAGTACTTACAATGATCTTTACATTTCTTCTATGCTAATTAGCCCGCATATTCCAACTCCTGATTCCAAGTGGTGGGTGTGGGAGATAAAGGAATCGCCAACATTTATCTAAGGTTAAGGCTACATTCTGAGATAATCATGGCTTGCTCCTTTTAAAGGAAAGCTACTGCACAATCAAAAATTGCTAGTGGTTTGTAAGATATAAAATAAGGAATAATGTACTCTCCAATTGGAACTTTAGGCTAGCAATAAAATATTGAAGAAAGCTGTGTTCAGTAGAATGCAACCTCCAAAAATTTATTTCTTTTTCTTGTCATGAACCATGTTCAGTTATAGCTTACTGGAAACACATTATTTCAGACAGTGGGTAATTCTAGAGATTCTGCCTATTTTGCTGAATTCATATTATAGGCATCTTTTTAACTTCTCCATTAAAAAAAAGGGTAGCCAGTATGCTCATTTGATTCAAATTAAGTTAATTTTCTTCAAGGAGTTAGAAACTTTTTTGTAGCTAGCATGGTTGTTGCTTGGATTTAGTTTGAGAATAACACCTTGGGACAGATTTAAGGTTCTCATCAAGTAACTTTCCAGTGTTTTTGAGTTGGAATGGAGGGAATGTAAGAACTCACTGACATCTTGGCCGTTGTCAGGGAGCCACGGTCTGTCTGGGCTCTGCCCACAGGTGTGGGGCAGCCTGGAGGGGACATGGATGGGACAGAGCTTGGCTGACATCCAGCCTGAACAATGAGAATATTCCACCCCATTAGCATCAGGCTTCTTATTTAACTGGAGCTGGGTTTTCTGGCTCATTAGACCATTCCGGTTCAGCTCCATTCCAGTTGAGTTCTGTTCGGGAGTTCTGTTCGGTGAGTTTTGTTAGTTCAGCCTTTGGCCGTTCTGCCGTTTTGCAGTGGCGTCTGCCTTTTTTTCTGCCTTTTTGGTCTTTTTCTCTCTGCCCAGGATTGGCCGTTTGGTACCAGGGTGCTGCTGCCTGGGACAGAGTTCGTGAGGAACAACATTGACTATCATTTAATTTTTAATTGTATTTTATACATTATTATTAGCAGTAGTAGTCTTAGTGTATTTTGTTATTTTATTGAACTGTTTTTATCTCAACTCATGACATTCTTATTCTTATTCTTATTCTTATTCTTATTCTTATTCTTATTCTTATTCTTATTCTTATTCTTATTCTTATTCTTATTCTTATTCTTATTCTTATTCTTATTCTTATTCTTATTCTTATTCATTATTTTTCTTATTCTTATGCTTACTCTTATGCTTATGTTTATTTTTATGCTTATTCTTTTCTTCTTCTTCTTCTTGCTCTTTTTCTTCTTCCTCTTCTTCTTCCTCTTCTTCTTCCTCCTCTTCTTCCTCTTCTTCTTTCTCTTCTTCTTCCTCTTCTTCCTCTTCTTCTTCCTCTTCTTCTTTCTCTTCTTCTTGCTCTTTTTCTTCTTCTTCCTCTTGTTCTTGTTCTTGTTCTTGTTCTTCTTCTTCTTCTTCTTCTTCTTCTTCTTCTTCATCTTCTTCATCTTCTTCTTCTTCTTCTTCTTCTTCTTCTTCATCTTCTTCTTCTTCTTCTTCATCTTCTTCTTCTTCTTCTTCTTCTTCTTCCACTTATTTAATTCTTTCCCCTACTTTGAGGGTAGTTGTGGGAGAGCGAGTGAGTGGCTCTCATGTTTATATTGCTAGATGGAGTTAAACCGCTAGAGTCAGTAAATTCACCCCCTTAGCTCTGCTCTTAAAACTAACATGTGCCACTGAGGTGCATACTAGGTATCTCTTGTAATTTTATATTTATATTTATATATTAAAGCATCAACAAGCTATATTATGAGTGACTTTTAAACCACCCTGCCATTCTGGCTGTTTCAGCAATGCTAAAATAAGGTTCTCAAGTGTGTAAAGGTATGCTGGTTTAACAGGCATTTTGACCATTATGACCAAAATGACCGTTAGCCTATCAAATACAGTTCCAAATGCTGCAAAATTGTGCAAGGCTACTGCACTTTCTGTTTCACTCTGTGTCAATGAGTTTTACAATATCTGGCATTTTGGTTTAAAGAAAGGAAACAAAGGAGGCAGCAAAAACCCCCTATTTTTAAAAAAAGAAGTAAAATAATACAGACAACTGTTACAATTTCTATGACTTTGTAATCAATAGAATCAATGTACCTCTTTTTAAATAATAATATCACTTAAACTGCTCTTTATATTTACTACTACTTAATCACTTTTCTAAAAATAAAGGTAATGAAAATTATCTTGAAGCTTGACTTAGATTTCAGAACTAACCTGCAAGTTGTAAAACCTTTAAATATGTTCCATTTAATGCATTTAATAGATGTAAAAGCTCACAAGTGATGATATAAAGGATAATTTACGCTTGCAATGCATTTTTGTCCAATTAATAGATTGCCTGTGTGTTGCATATTTTGCATGACAAAAGAGCAGAATATTAAACTGCCATTCATAATGAAAATGCACTTTGCAAATTAAAAGTGCCGAAACAGAAATTTTTCACCCTGTTTAGGAAATAAACAGTCCTTAACCAATTAAACCGCATTGTAATAATTCTATGATTTATTGCAAGTTGTTTAACTTTCAAAACTCGGCTAACCCATATTAAGGTCACAATCCATCATGTCTTGCTTGGAAAGCCAGCAAATAATGGCTGTTGTATTAGCTGCTTTTGATGATAGTATGAAAGAAGTATTAGCACTTGTCAACAAAACTGCTTACAACATAACATTAGCATGCATGGGCTGCTGTACCTATTTATTATTCTGGCAGCTTCACACATATTGTTACAAGCTTATAAAACATTTTGTCGGGTGGAAACCGAATGTACACTGTTTGGTTTTCTGATAGACTGGCAGCATAAATGTCTGGGCTGACTTAGTTTAGTTTAAGTGTAAATAGAGACACAAATTCTTCAACCTGTTCTCTTATTGATACTGAAAAGTGCTGAATTATTCAGCATCCAGCTCTTCTGTTTGTGTCTATCACAGTTATCAATTACCCATCAGTCTTCTTGTCAAAACAGAATGGATTAATCTGGCTGAAAACAAGACAAATAAGTGGATACTATAACAGGGGTGCAGGGTTGCCAAACTGTCAAAGGGAAATCCAGGCAGTGACATTTGCCGTCAAAAGTCGGATATCTGGCTTAAGTGAGCAAATGATTTCCCTTTACGAGCCAAGAATGCACTTAGCTTACTGTAAGTAAATTAATCTGCCTACTTTGCCTACTTATGCATTATCAACGGTGATAGTCACAGCAATTTTGTACTTAACTGCTCATACGCCTTCATGGCCCAATGCTTTGTGTGTAAGTTGATTCTTAAATATAAATATGCACAAAATATTGTTTTATTTCATAAATGAAAAGAGAATTATGTGAATACGTGAACTTCTCAGTGTGGTTACTTGTGTTAGTTTGATCCATTGTACATGTCGGTTAACAAGAGATCAAGTAAATCTCTGAACAGCGGGTTTGTGGAATACACCCAATTTTTGTTAAGTCTAAACTTTCCTTTTCCTCTCTGCCTTTACACTTTGAAATCTTTCTTGGCAAACTCTTTAGGTCCATCTACTACTCTTGAAAAAGTATATGGACGCATGCGATTCCATTAGTACTTTTAAGACATATTAGTAACATGGCACCCAACTTGGGGCAAGGTTTGGCATCCACTGAGTCATGCCTATCAGCATTTTCTAGTTTGTTTGTGTTCCCTCCTGCCCTCCCCAACCTCCCCTGTCGTAATACTATCAGAAATTACTCTTCTAAACTATTTCAGCTAATCACCTGCAGCCTTACAATCATAGCAGCAGATATCAAGAGCTTAGTGTAAGCCAAACTTTTCCATTGTGTACTGCAGCAAAAGATTTTATATTTTATATAATATACACTTATTTTGGAAACTTATCTGCTACCACACTTAAATTCCTACATAGACATGTATCTTTCAGTGTCATACTCTGGACATTAAAATGCAGGTTAAAAGTTGCCAGAATTTCCTGGTGTGTAGAAAATAGTATCAAGGAAGGAGATTGTACACAAAATCTTGGACAAAACTTGCGCCGTCTGTTAAACAGTTTGACAGACGAAAAAAATTATATCTATGCATTCCTATATCAATTATTGTAATTCTTCAAAGTCAAAATATGGTCAAGAGTACTTTAAGGTTAATAGAAGAACTTCTGGTCTTTCTCCTGTTAAGTCCCCATTTGCAAAAAAGAGACAGAAATCAGCGAGGGTATTTTGCAATCATTTCCCCAACATGCTTGATCCACTGCTGATCTTTCTGAATATTCACTAAAAATACAATGAAACCCGTTATACACCATGTAATTTCAGTAAAGCAGCAAAATTTACCTGGTATATGTTAATCTTTGATTTTTTCATTTCTATTAATCATGAACAGTACACAGCTGGCTCTGTTAACCACTTGATATTAACCATCAGGATTTACTGGCAGACATTTAACACTCAAGAAAAGCACTGGATCTGCTAGTTATAAAAGTTATTTAGACTGTATAATTCAGCAATGCTAGACATCTGCTCAGTTCTTTGACTTTTAATAACTGTAAGACTGTACTGTCAGAATTGATAAAGAATATATATATGTATTCTAATATTTCTTGTTCTTCTTTCAGAGACGTGCTCATTGTAATCTGTGAATTTTTTTGGTGAAATCAGTGTCAGGTCCATGTCTGATTTAACTCTCCTGATCAGTTCTAAGTGGAACAGTGAACAGATCTTTCAGAACGACCTTACCAGTTCCAACCAGGAAACAATATAAACGTACCCGTTACTTAATTCTTGACAAAACCATTCTGTTCTCTAGCAAATTAAGGAATCATTTCTTCCCCATGATTGGTGAGAGCAACTATTATTATTATAAAAGATACAAAATAATTTAAACAGAAGAAATTGGTTGCTTCATGTCAAAGGTTTTAAAAACTAGTGACAGAAATCAATCATTACAATGGAAAGAAAATTGCAGCAGAAACACTGCTTCTCCACTTTGGATATGTCAGAGAATAATTTTCGTTTAAATATGAGTTTTACTGCCTTTATTTTAAGATCCTGTGTACTTACTTGTTTGCCTGAAAAAGTTATTAATTATGACTACTAGAACTATCTGAATGCTTGAAAAGAACCTAAAGCTTTCGTTCAATGTCCACTGGATTTCCAGCAAAAAGAAAACAAATGTTTGGTTACCATCTGTCATACAAGAAAATCAGGAGAATAATAATGCTGGCATTATCAATCTATTGAAATAAAAGCCAAGATTTAACGTTCTTTTAAGGTAAAATTGCACTAGCTGACATCACTCCTATAACTTCCTAAGATGTTTCCCTATGGTAAACGTCTTTCAGTTCAATCTCACTCCGTTTTTCCCCAAAGAAAGGTGCACGCCTGACTTGGGTAAAGAGGGTTCATTTTTTTTCCTTTTTACATCTAATCATAATAAAGATTGCTGCTTATGAAGTGTTAGCCAGATGTGAATGTCAAGCGCAAAATGGCTACATCTGTCAAGCTTTTATTCTGCAATGCAGAAAAAACAGTTAAGCTAAAATTAAGGGATGTTCATAAGTCTGTCACTACAGAGTTTCTGCTATGGAAGCGGAACAGGCAGAATCAAGACCACGTCTCAACACCTTCATGTAAACACGTGAGAGATAAATATGTATCGGAGCAGCTGACGGCACATGAAATGAGCAATAAACCACATCTTGCTTGGTGGTTTCTCCCATGGATCGCGAAAATGTAAGGTAAGTCAAAGCACACCTCATACGAGCCACAAAATTAAAAAGAACTACATAAAATATAGCACACATGTTATCAAGTAGCATTTGAGATCACCAGACTTTCTATTTAGATACCGCAAAACCATATATTGACATTCTAAGTAAGATATTATGCAAAAATAAAGAGGAGCATTTGCGCTGTTTATCACGAGCTTCAAATACGAAACCACATGGAAAACCGAGGTAATCCCAAATCCACACGCAGAACTGAAAAGGCTGGGATGCTGCTAAGAACACTTCCAAATCTGTTAGGAATTTTTATTATGCCATTTTCAAAGTAAAATTCAGTTGTGTTAAACTATACTATCTTTCCATAGCTTTAACTTTTAGTTAAGAGCTAGCCTCTCCAAAGAATTAAATCAATTATATATAAAGTAGTGGTGTTAATGTTAAAAAAATTCTAAAATGCTGACAGTTCCCAAGCCAAAGGATGCTACAGTGTATAGATATTATACTATTGCTGGATATTATTACTATTTGTATTACAAAACTAACAGGTTAAGAAAGGGTTGAATTTGTTCAGATGCCCAAAATACTTGGTCCTGTTGCTGAACGCTTTGTTTCAATATGGCAGAATATCTCTTGTTTAAAGCATAATGTCAAGCAGGGTTAGTATGAACTATTTGGTGTTTGAAAACATTCGTGGACACTCAAGGCCAGAATACATTTAAATTATTTTTAGTATTTTACAGTGACCTAATGTGTTACTTCAAGTTAATTGTATGCATTTTACGGGGACAAAAAAAATCAGCAGATTAAAGAAAACAGAAAACAAACTATCAAACTACCAAGCACTTCTGCCAAATATCCAGGCAGTTGATTTCCTCTCTGAATCCTGCATACAGAGAGGACATGGAAGGGCACTCCCCCAATGACCTGAGCTCATGCCAATTTTAACCTTAAAAATACTGATTTCTTACTCTTCAAAGCTTGTATGGAAAGAAAATCCCAAGAAGAGTGGTCTAAAAACCCCTTCTCAGACCTTCATCATGTTAAAAATTAAAAAAACAAGACCCCACCTAAAAGATTAACAATTGCAGTAATAATGAGATACAGGAACTGAAAATTATTTTGAACGATCAAACTGATGAACTGATCACAGCACTTTTGTCGCAAGTCAAGATACGCTTTGGGAAATGGCAGCAAGGAAAATTTCTCTTTCGATCCAGAATAAAGTCTCCTTAAAGAAGGAAGACAAAAATTCCCTGCTGGGTATTAGAACTTCAGGGTTCTTTTCATTAGAAGCCCACGTGGCTATTAATACTGCGGGCTGCATTGAGTCACGAGCCTCTGGAGTCACATCTTCGTCAAACTCAATAGGAAGGTCTGATTTCTCCTACTCATGCTCTTGACTTTAAGTATTTTTATTTTGAGCTGTTGTCTTGGCCAAGGGGGGAAACAAATAGCAGTCTTTCCAATTAGCATTAACTTTTTGAGAATGAAGTGTCTGAGATAACATCATCATTATGAGTAACTTGCCTTCAGAACACACCTACGGGTATTCAGTAGTACAAGATCTGTCTACTTTTGATAACACTGTTACACTTATAATCATGGAAACATTCCAAATTTCTCTCAAAATGTCACAAAGAGCTACTTAGAAAAATATCATTGAAGAGAACAGCAAGTTAAAAATTACAATCGTTGATCAAAATGAAAAACACTGATAACATTAAGCATCATTAGCGAGTAGAGCTGACATGGAACTTCATAGTTTCTTTTGAAAATATTCGTTGATGGAAAATGTTTTTCAAGCAAAAGCCCTCCAATGGAAAATTTTATTTTCACTGAAATGTCTTACTTTTGAAGTGAAGAACAGAGCTAAAGCAAAATCCCATTTCTGTCCTTCATTTTGATTAAACCTAACTGTTTTGTCTTACATCAGTTCAGTGATAATTTAAATTTATTTCAGCTGCTCCTACACCTCAGATGGACTGTGGACTGAAGGCCTCATTATATTTTATAT
Organism: Streptopelia decaocto; assembly: GCF_964273445.1. Lineage (NCBI taxonomy): Eukaryota > Metazoa > Chordata > Aves > Columbiformes > Columbidae > Streptopelia > Streptopelia decaocto. The sequence continues at coordinate 1,743,778 of NC_138657.1, read as the reverse complement.
ATTATGGTACTCATAGCAGAGAAAAGTTCAGAAAGTCTAACTGCTTCATATTTTCTCACCATTGCCACCATGTATTCATTCTTAGAAAGCAGGCACTTAAATATATATAAACTCAAAATCTTTTATCCTATGTGAAACTAGAAGTAGTTTAAAAAGGCTTAGAATATGGATGGTAAGCAAAAATAGCCTTACTTTGGGATTAGATAGATAAAATAGCAAAATTATAATATATGCATTAAATATATTAAATAATTTGCATAAATGGCAAATGGTGCATGAACATATTTTAGAAGATGTAAGAAAGAGGAGTTTCTTTTGCAATTTTTTTAAAGAAGCATTTCAAAAGGGAAATTTAGAAGGAAGGCACATGAAACCAAATGTAGGGTGTTGACATCCCTTTCCACAGAATACTTCTTCAAATCATAACTACTTAGAGAACGTCACAAGGCTACTATTCAGTTTGTGCCTCCTTAAAATGCATGGTTCTGAAGAAAAAAGTTTTCCATCCTTTCTTCCAAGACCTACCTTGCTTACTCAAATCTTCAGGCTAGTTTTCTGTTGTTCAAAAAATAGGTTTTAAACCAGTTATGAATTTGCCGTCTTTACATTTCCCTTGTCTTCCTTTCTAATGCCGAAAACAGAAGCTCCGAGCATAACCCGTACACATTAGTTACACACATATTCCACGTCTGACGAAACACTATTCAGGTACAAAATCGACTTTCTAACCTTGCACCACTATTTCTGAGCTCTCCCCAGTCTGCCACATTCACCACGAGAAATAACGTTAAAAATGAGACAGAGCTTCTGTAATGATATTTCTCCATTATTCTCTAGCCTATTCTTTTTACATACCCTAATTTCTTTTTGACAGCAACCTCACTTTTAACAGAAATTTCCATTCTTCTTCTAAATTAATATTGCTAATACAGTAAGAACTGAGGAAAGTATATGAATGCTTCTCATTTTTCTCCTCCTTTCCTTTGCACTTCATCTGACACTGTACCTACTACATATATAACTTGGTCATAATTCTTCTCTAGACTTGACTAACGTGAAAAAAACACCAAAAAAAACCAGACAAACAAAAACGAGACAAACAAAATGAGAGCAAAGCCAAGCTCATCAAGTAAATTTAAAACTTGTCATCCAAGAGCTGAATAACAAGCTCATTTGAAAGTGTCTTCTACATTTGGAGATCCACAGCGTAGGAAACTGCTGTTAATACCTGGTTTAGGTGTAGACTGCAATACTGTATTACTTTGGTGACAATTTCAGTGGTGCATAACTAATCCATAGGTGCAATGGGGCTAATCCTGCTCTTACGGCAGCATCGCTGGAGCTGGGTCAGGCCCAGCACCAATGAAACCTCCACACAGAATCATTACAACCACTGACCAAATTTCAAGGGAAACTTAAACAAAAATCCCTTTGGATTAACTCTGTTCCTGGTCCCATTCTCAACAAGTAGCACGCTCTACTTAATGTGATGTTAAAACCTGAAACCTCATTATATTCAAAACTAAAAACAAGACCTACATCTGTATTCCTAAACGCAGCACATATCAATACATATATTTTTAATAGCAACAGGATCTAGCGCCAAGACCACTTAATCAGCTGGGTATTGGCACTAGGTATCTTTAAAAACTTAATTAAAAAATAATGAAAAAGCACATAGCTGGATATTTCCTGCCATTATTTCACAAAGTATGTTTCTAGTTATAATCTCCTTACTGGACTAGAATGAACAATAATGCAGAGCCTGATTCATCTCAGCTGTTGCTCTTTACAAAGTGTAACTGTTAAGAGAAAAAAATGCAAGTTTTATTTGAGAGCACACTGTTCTCTTCATGCAGTAATAATTTGCTGAAAGCGTACTCTAACACATTATGCGCATCAGCTTTATCTAATTTAATAACACAAAATTGAAATAAGCATCTGACAGGAAAGGTAAGAGACCTGCTTCCTCATCGCCACTAGAAAGATAATTGTGTTTAATTGTGAATTAACTTATAGCCCATTTCAACATATAAAATCCTTCTCAATTAAAAAAAAAAAATCAATTGAAGAATACAAATATTTTCCCTTCAGTTCTTTCAGACTCTCATGTTCTGACTGTTTCAATACTTCATTTATACTAATGGTCTACCCATGACTTCCTGGGTCCATTTAATAACCAGAATTAACAAAATAAACATAAACACTAACTGCTTAAATAAATCCAAGAGATCAAATGCGATACTCCGTGCGAACTAAACGGGGACGTATTTGCAATTTAAAATATAATTCATCATAATGAAAATGTAAAGCAGTAGTTCTGCTTTATTCGATATGGCAGGTTAGGGATCCCTGTGAAGCTACATTGAAGCAAAGAGTAGATTAATAATTTAATTTGGTTCAGAACTGTGCATGTGGGGCACTGCGAGCTTTTATTCTGTAACCAGTTGCTGACCCTAATATGGATCAGCCAATTAGACATCTCTATTTAATTGTTGGGTGACCCATCTAAAACTCACTAGGAATTTCCATTATAAACAAAACTCAGCGGCCTAAAAGAATCCCAGTTATCCCCTTGATGGAGACGGTTGGTTTGATAGAGGCACACAAAGGAGCTCAGCAAACGGAAAAATTGCAAGATCATTTTAGGCTGCGTTCTGTGAAAGAACATCTTAATATAATGAGCCTTTTTTTCGATATCCCTTGGCGAAGCACCAGCCCTCTCAGATAACCCCACACAAAGCAAATACCATCCGTCTGAAGTTACATTTGCTCCTTGTTATCACAACTTATGCCACTTAATTCATTATTCAACGAACTCACTTTCTTGTTTATTAGATGCACGGTAGCCGCTCATCCCTAAAGGCCATGTATGCAAAAGACTGCTTGTAATCCTGTCACTTCAAACCTCTCCAGGCGTTTACATTGCTCCAGGAATTAGGAAGAAAGAAGCAAACAATTTAGATTTATTCATGCTGGTATTAAATCTGTATGCGATAAAGGAAATGAGAGAAATGTGACACGGCTAACTTAAAATCTACTGATACAGATCAACGGAATGTGTTATTCCCCGTATTTCTGAAAGCTTGCACGTTCACTCCTGTAGTATGAAAAGAAAAACAACAAATCCTAGACTGAATCTCATGTCTTCAAAAGATTAAAAAATAAGAAAGTATTCATTTCTCACATTCTTTCCTCCCACTGAAAGGTGTATCTCACCATCTTTCCTCAAGTACAATTGATATATTCAGTCCACCATCACCAGAATTATCTGCTCAGGTGCTGAATGCACGTAGTGAACATAATAAAATCAGCAAATGCCACAGATACCAAATTCCAGCGTGTTTTATATATCCCTTGTTATATAATGGACATCGAGAAATACTGCAGTTGAATTTGGTGACTGATCGAACGCGCATCCTCCAACGTTTTTAAATGTGAGGTTTACTAATGATATATTTAATAGATTTAAAAGCACAAAATAAGAGCTTCAAGTCTCTTCACACTGCAGTAACAGCCATCGAGATGTTTCAATTTTACACTGTAACCTTATGCTGTTAGAATCATTAAAATGCAAATGAATTACTGAATTAAACAGACTTTCAGTACACTCTTAGCACAATTAATATTGTATAAAATTATCTGCATAATTATACACACTAACATTTATATAAGGCATTGTAAAAAGCCACAGATCAGACACTGGATGCAAAACTGGTAAGGACTGGAGAACCGGCTTCCACATATGAAAATGTAGTTTACTCATAGTACTCTATGATGTGACGGCAAATAGACTTGTACATTTCACATTTTAGTTATTAAGATGGTTAAAAATTAGATTATTTTTTATAGTGCATCAATCTCATGGTGCACAACAATGCACTACTCACAAAAGTTCACAGCAATTATTTTCTTGATGTAAATTTTAATTTAAAAATTATAATTATTGACCTACCATTAAATAAACAGTAAAAGCAACAAGAACAGGACAATGAAAAAATGACAAAAACCCCATTGCAGCCACACATCACAAAAAGTGATTGAACAACTCAAAATAAACCAGGATTTTAAATATAGTCATTCATGACTGAAGTTACTATAATAAATATATTTTTTTTACAAAACTATTTTATACTTTTCTAAGTATGTGTTATACAGATTGCCACTTAAATTATATATATACGTTCCCTAGTAATCCTGCTCTTACTACAGAAGACATGCATTAGGACAGTCACAATTCAGGAAACGATTCACCTGAATAATTAACATTTTACTCTGGCAGTATTCAAGTACAAAATGTATGCCTTTCAGTCAATTTAAAATAAGGCAAGTATAGAAATAATCTTCATGAAATGTAATCTAAACCCCAGCTGATTTCTCTACATCACGTAATAGTGTCAGTAGCTGGACTGTGTGGGAATCTGTATTCGCAGCCACCTGACATTCTGAAATAATTCTGAAAAATTAGTAGTGAATGATAATGAATGGAAACTTTTCTGTTAATATACTGAGAGTCCTAACTCCATCCTTTATTGTGCAATGTTTGCATTTTTGCACGTGGGAGATTTTATAAGTCACCCAGTGATTTTTATAGTGCAACCGTATGCTAGATAAAGATATTTAAGCTGTCAGTATAAACTGCTTCTGTTTTCATTTTGCATTTAATTTCAATGCCAGACTCAAGGCATAAATTTTTCATCACCTGCAATGCTATGAATAAAAGATTAAAAAAAAGAACTGAGAAGAAATTCTAACACATGCGGTGCATGCAGCACATCGTGCAGACACACTGTGCATAACTAGATGTTTAATTTCCATCACTTTTTCCTACGTCAGGAACACTATTATTTGGGTTCATACATCATGCAGTTAATTTCCAACATTTCAGCTCTGTGGAATTCAGATTTATCTAGCTCTGGACAATAACCCATTCAACACCCTCGAAATCTGGAGCTGATACACATATTGGTAAATTCAGATAGTATTTTCTTAACATTAAATAGAATATGTCTCTTGCCATCTAGTGTTGGCAAGTTAAGAACTATTAAAATATTTCAATAGCACATATACTTGCGTTACTTCTTGAACCAGCACACGAATTACTCTTTTCCTAAGTTCAAAGAAGTAAGAATTACTACAAATTTCCAAGCTAATATCAATTCCTCATTAAGGCTCACTTCACGTTTTAAGCCAAAGGATGTGATCAACCCCAAGAGGTGAAGTTACGGGCTCACTCTGACACAATTAGTTATTTAGCACCTAAGAGTGTTTTGAGTAGCTCTATGCATCTTCAGTTTTACTTTGTTAACACTCAGAGGGCCTTGGATGAAATTCTGTTTATCCTTCTCCAACAGCCCCTGCTGGGTAAAGAAATGTGCTGTGGAATACACCTTTTTTAGCATTAACGGTAACCTTTTATTTATCAGAAAATAACTGAGATTCATAGTTTTGCCTGGCGGCAGACAGACTCTCAGCTACACTCTACACTCTGCTTTCGCACCCTTTCAAAATGTACATCTCTATACTAATCTCCACATGCTGAAATTCATTTAAGAGGAAAAATTACACTGTTCAATACTCAATGCAAATACAACCATTTCCCAAAACTTTTTTTTTTTAAAAAAACTTGGGAAAAGAACTTCAAACAATTGTTGGTAGCGCACTATGCAAAGCCAATAAGGCACCAGTCCAGCCCCTGGCCTGTAGATTGGGATGAGCACTTAAGTTGGAACAATACACTTAATAGGTGGTTGCTGGATTAATGTGATTTATGGGATCCAGGCTGGGGGGAAATACAACGTTTTACTAGTTGTTCCTCTGACTTGTAGCAAATCTGATACAAGCCACTGCTACCGAAAAGGTTTTGGAAGGACTGTGTATAATAAGTCATAAATTATTTCTAACGCTTCTACTAAGAGTTCAAGTTGATTCAAAACAACGTAGAATAAGAATATTGAACTATTTTCACGCCCATTGAAAAGTTATATTGCATCCATTCTGCGCTTTCTCTAAACAAACAAAATTACTTCCAGCATTTTGAGGCTGGCGAAGCACAAAGGAAAATTAGTTATATATTATTAATGGTGCAACACCAATGGCAGCGATGTCATTATTGGCAAATCACTTCTGGGTTTCTGGCATCAGTTCTGCAAGGTGCTAAGTACTTTAGTCTTTATCCAACAGAGACCTTAACTTTTCACTTCACTTCACTTCACTTCACTTCACTTCACTTCACTTCACTTCACTTCACTTCACTTCACTTCGCTTCTTCACTTCACCTCACTTCACTTCACTTCACTTTTGAGGATCTGAGCTCTCTTTTAATCAAATTTAACAAATTATAGTCTGCAGTGACCTTACCGCATGAGTGAAAATCATAGATTCACAGAATAATTTTGGTTGGAAGAGACCCTCAAGATAATGAAATCCAACCGTTAACCCAACACTGGCACTAAACCATGTCCCTGAGAACCTCATCTGTGGGTCTTCTAAACAAAACGTGCACAGAATTTCAAAAACATGTGGCCACTGGCATAGCAGTTTGAATTCAGAGAGTTCCATACGTTTTTGCCTTTTTAAATTTAATTGGTGAAGACTATAAGATACGCAGTTATGTTAATATCTCATTTTATAACTCTGTTGAGTAGCCTTGGTGTGGTAACTGTGAGCTTATATATATATATATATATATATATATATATATATATATATATAAACAGAAATCCAAAAATGCAAACAAAGAAGTGTTGTACTTTAAACATCCTTGGGAGTGTAGGACTCAAGGAATTAAAGTAATAGTGAAAACAAGTATAAGGAAATACAAGACTGTACCCTGTAAAGTATATCCAAAATCATCTGTAGTTCTTTAGGCCACTGTTTTAAATCAACTGTGGTTTGAAAGTTAATTGGAAGTTGGAAGGTAACACTCTTTTTTCCATGCCACATCCTTAGAGAAACATCTTCAACGTATAGTTCTGGACTGTAGGTTCTGTCCCAAATTTGCAGAACAGATTGGAATTCAGAAATGGGAGAGGGAAGAGGAAGGAATTGTAAAACATTTATGAAGAAGGATGTAACAGTTTAAGAAAACAGACCATTAGACTCAAGGCACATTCTGTTTCTAATCATTTTTCTGTGATCTAGACATTTTTTTTCCCCAAAAATAAGAAAATGCAGTGTGACTTCCATAGCTGTACCTATGGATGAAGTCACTATGGGGAGTCCTGTCCATGATGGGACCTCAAACTGAACACGCAGCCAATTGAACAAACACAGATAACAAGCTCCATCCCTGGGTTCAGTCACCAACACCACGCTCAGAACGCGAAACCCATTTAAAACAAAAAGGTAACGAGCTATTGATGATTTTCCACCACATGCTGTGTGTGGTTTGCCTTTTGCAAAGGATGTTGAGAAGATGAGACCATGGCACGGGTTCCTGCGATGACCACCATGCGCACCCCATGTGCTTTTAATTGCCTTATGGTGTTACTCAGAACTCATGCACAAGAACTAAATGCAGGCACCTGGCTGCTTTTATAGGTCAGAGTGATGTAAAAGTTTGCCTCATTCTCTTATTTGCCTGGGAAGTGTTATGTATTTTATTTTATTTTATTTTATTTTATTTTATTTTATTTTATTTTATTTTATTTTATTTTATTTTATTTTATTTTATTTTATTTTATTTTATTTTATTTTATTTATTTTATTTTATTTTTTCTTTATTTTTTTTATATTTTATTATTCCATTCCATTCCATTCCATTCCATTCCATTCCATTCCATTCCATTCCATTCCATTCCATTCCATCCTATCCTATCCTATCCTATCCTATCCTATCCTATCCTATCCTATCCTATCCTATCCTATCCTATCCTATCCTGTATTAATGTTGCTTAAACAACTTTCAGTTCTGCATTTTCTAAATATGAAACTGGGAAAGTTGGAAATTTTAGTCATCTTCTGAGTGCCATGTGTAAGGGTTCATTTTAGATTAAGATATTACAGATTTATCCGTTTATAACCCTGGAATGATATTGAATATTCTTTTGCAGATAATTACACATTGCCTTTTAATTACGGCACAAGCACTTAATTCTAGAGCTGCACAATATAATAAACCTGCAGACGGCGCTTTACTGTATTCATACACGTATGGGTACTCATTTTAAAACAACTGGTGAGGATATACCTTGAAGTTCCCAGGCTAAGTGGGCTGAATTCAGGAGGTAATTTGTGATCTCAACATGAAGTGGTGCCGCAGAGCTTCGTTTTCCGAAACGAGTGCTCACCGTGAACTCCTTTAGCTTACACCGCTTTTTAGTTTTTACTTATTCTTGGCACATGTTCAGACGACTTCCAGCCTTCCAGCATCATACTAAATTCAGCAAAAGAAAATTCCATTTCTGAAGTTCTACCCTATCTTATTCCTAAATTTTACTTAAAACCACGATACATTGATAGTTTATAATAGATTTTAATATATAATTAACACCAATCTAAATTCATGATGTAAAAGTGCAACACGAAATGCTAAGAACTCAATAAAAACCATTTTTCTGTGTTCTGAATCTGCATGCCTACCTACAACTCAAAGATTTTCTTTCTTTCATAATACACTATAATATGGTTACAAGTGCATTGAAATTCATCTTGTTAGAATGGTAGTAATATATCCCACCAGGACTACTGTTCCTAGTAGCAATTTAAAATAATTATTGTGAGACTTGATGCTAGACATCAGGTTTGCAATAGAATTACAATGAGGGAAGTGTATTA
>NC_138657.1:0-355000 GCF_964273445.1 Streptopelia decaocto | reverse complement strand
CATTCTGGGTGTGCAGTGCACTGTCCGTTCTGGGTGTGCGGTGCACCGGCCGTTCTGGGTGTGCGGTGCACCGGCCGTTCTGGGTGTGCGGTGCACTGTCCGTTCTGGGTGTGCGGTGCACTGTCCATTCTGGGTGTGCGGTGCACTGTCCGTTCTGGGTGTGCGGTGCACTGTCCGTTCTGGGTGTGCGGTGCACCGGCCGTTCTGGGTGAGCGGTGCACTGTCCGTTCTGGGTGTGCGGTGCACCGGCCGTTCTGGGTGTGCGGTGCACTGTCCATTCTGGGTGTGTGGTGCACTGTCCGTTCTGGGTGTGCGGTGCACTGTCCATTCTGGGTGTACGGTGCACCGGCCGTTCTGGGTGAGCGGTGCACTGTCCGTTCTGGGTGTGCGGTGCACCGGCCGTTCTGGGTGTGCGGTGCACTGTCCATTCTGGGTGTGTGGTGCACTGTCCGTTCTGGGTGTGCGGTGCACTGTCCATTCTGGGTGTGCGGTGCACCGGCCGTTCTGGGTGTGCGGTGCACCGGCCGTTCTGGGTGAGCGGTGCACTGTCCATTCTGGGTGTGCGGTGCACTGTCCGTTCTGGGTGTGCGGTGCACCGGCCGTTCTGGGTGTGCGGTGCACCGGCCGTTCTGGGTGTGCGGTGCACTGTCCGTTCTGGGTGTGCGGTGCACTGTCCATTCTGGCTGTGCGGTGCACCGGCCGTTCTGGGTGTGCGGTGCACTGTCCGTTCTGGGTGTGCGGTGCACTGTCCATTCTGGGTGTGTGGTGCACCGGCCGTTCTGGGTGAGCGGTGCACTGTCCATTCTGGGTGTGCGGTGCACCGGCCGTTCTGGGTGTGCGGTGCACTGTCCGTTCTGGGTGTGCGGTGCACTGTCCATTCTGGCTGTGCGGTGCACCGGCCGTTCTGGGTGTGCGGTGCACTGTCCGTTCTGGGTGTGCGGTGCACTGTCCATTCTGGGTGTACGGTGCACCGGCCGTTCTGGGTGTGCGGTGCACCGGCCGTTCTGGGTGTGCGGTGCACTGTCCGTTCTGGGTGTGCGGTGCACCGGCCGTTCTGGGTGTGCGGTGCACTGTCCATTCTGGGTGTGCGGTGCACTGTCCGTTCTGGGTGTGCGGTGCACTGTCCATTCTGGGTGAGCGGTGCACTGTCCGTTCTGGGTGTGCGGTGCACTGTCCATTCTGGGTGTGCAGTGCACTGGCCGTTCTGGGTGTGCGGTGCACCGGCCGTTCTGGGTGTGCGGTGCACCGGCCGTTCTGGGTGTGCGGTGCACTGTCCATTCTGGGTGTGCGGTGCACTGTCCGTTCTGGGTGTGCGGTGCACTGTCCATTCTGGGTGTACGGTGCACCGGCCGTTCTGGGTGTGCGGTGCACTGTCCGTTCTGGGTGTGCGGTGCACTGTCCATTCTGGGTGTACGGTGCACCGGCCGTTCTGGGTGTGCGGTGCACCGGCCGTTCTGGGTGTGCGGTGCACCGGCCGTTCTGGGTGTGCGGTGCACTGTCCATTCTGGGTGTGCGGTGCACTGTCCATTCTGGGTGTGCAGTGCACTGTCCATTCTGGATGTGCGGTGCACCGGCCGTTCTGGGTGTGCGGTGCACCGGCCGTTCTGGGTGTGCGGTGCACTGTCCATTCTGGGTGTGCAGTGCACTGTCCATTCTGGATGTGCGGTGCACTGTCCATTCTGGATGTGCGGTGCACTGTCCATTCTGGCTGTGCGGTGCACCGGCCGTTCTGGGTGTGTGGTGCACCGGCCGTTCTGGGTGTGCGGTGCACTGTCCGTTCTGGGTGTGCGGTGCACTGTCCATTCTGGGTATGTGGTGCACCAGCCATTCTGGATGTGCGGTGCACCGGCCGTTCTGGGTGTGCGGTGCACTGTCCGTTCTGGGTGTGCGGTGCACTGTCCATTCTGGGTGTGCGGTGCACCGGCCGTTCTGGGTGTGCGGTGCACTGTCCGTTCTGGGTGTGCGGTGCACTGTCCGTTCTGGCTGTGCGGTGCACTGTCCGTTCTGGGTGTGCGGTGCACTGTCCGTTCTGGGTGTGCGGTGCACTGTCCGTTCTGGGTGTGCGGTGCACCGGCCGTTCTGGGTGTGTGGTGCACCGGCCGTTCTGGGTGTGCGGTGCACCGGCCGTTCTGGATGTGCGGTGCACCGGCCGTTCTGGATGTGCGGTGCACCGACCGTTCTGGGTGTGCGGTGCACTGTCCATTCTGGCTGTGCGGTGCACCGGCCGTTCCGTGCCGTGGAGAGGACCCCGCGTGCCGCAGGAGCCGCTGCAGCACCCAGGGCTGCACACCAGCCAGAACTCACCCATCATCACGACGGACACAGCAGGGCTGCCAGCCTCACCTCGCATCCCCGTTCCGCCCCTTCACCACGCGAGTTGCCACGTCACACGCCGCGCTGGCTGTGCGAACGTCAGAGTCCTGCAGTGCCTCTTACCAGGAGCAGCTACAGGACATGGGAGCGAGGGAGGCTGAGGTACCATCTTAAATAAAGTGATTGCTGGTACTAAAGAGAGCTGGGGGATGAGGCTGCGGACTGTGGCTTCCTGAATTAATAAATGACGACATGGGTTTTATTAATATCCGCAGCATGCAGCCGTTGTGCACACACTGCCCCCACCATGCTAATGGCACAGATTGGGCTGGTCCATAAAGGAGAGCAAAAATCAGCATGTATGCTACCAAAATGCCCCTGAGAATACCCTGAACTCCTATTTAAACACAGGATTTGTTGACAGAATGCAATGTTTCAACGTGCACTCAAAGTCCATCCGGTGAAAAATTATGAGGAAAACAACGAATGCTAACTTTTCCCCGGAGTTTAGCGTAAAATTTGCGTTCTGCACAGTGCATGTCTCCTTCTCACAAGCGTTAACGCCACCGCTGCCCCTGCAGGACTCTGTGCTGCTCCAGGGACGCTCACCACAAACGCGCCGAGAAGTTTTGCACTGTAGGGTTTTAGTTACTGAGGTAACATCATCCCCAGATTTCCCTGAATTACAGTCCCGGAGCCTCAGAACCCACGGCCCTGCGGGGACGTCCTGAACTGCGGGGCCACCTCCGCCTGACTGGAAGACGTCCCACCCAAGCGCGCTTCCTTCTCAGGACGTGGCAGATTACTGACTGGATTTCTGCTTTTCCAAACAGGAACAAAGGCAAGAAACAGTGGTTTTCCTTCCTTCTTTTCCTGGTGTGATCACTAGCACACACTTTAAGGCCCCTGAGTCTCCTACACAGCTGGTTGCTTTCTAGCCCTCATCATAGCTTTCAAAATACACAAATAATATAAAAAAAAGACATTGACAGCCTTTCAATTAAATAACAATTTGACTGTATCCCTCAAACTATCACATGTGCCATTAAAAATGTTATCTGTGTAATTCCAAAGATGAGTCCCTCGTTATTTGAAATTATGTCCATGGATTACTCAGGGTCAGGGAGGTGCAGGGCAAAAAGGTCAAGAAAAGCAATTTGAACATTTATAGATGAAAATGAAGAGCTTTTGGCAGGACAACTAGAGGCCATTTGCTGTAATTTGGATGATTTTCTAACTCACTGGTGAAACTTGAAAGAGGTGAATAAATTTTTAATCAGAAAAAGTAGAGGAAATAAGAGCACACCAGAGAAACGGGCAGTTATATTTTGCCTCTTCTGTGATCAAAAATAAGTGTTCTGGTTTGGGGACGGACCAACAAGCCGCCGGCCGCCCGCAATGGCGGCGCCGGTTCGCTCCGCCCGGCCCCGCCGCGCCTCGTCATCATCACTGGGCTCAACACAGGACCGCTGTCTGGAGAAATACAGCTAAAACAGGACAGCTGTACAAAGCGTGTGCTGGAAAGCAGTATTCACGAAAATTCACCCAAGCTTTGGCAGACAAATACCACGATGCTTACAGGACCCAGCAGAGGCAGAGGAGCATCCCAAGGGAAGACGCTGTGCGGCCGGCGCTCGCACAGCGAGCCGGTCCCTGCTGGCCCCAGCGCTCGAGCACCTGCCCGCAGCAGCTGAGCCACGCCAGGCTGTCCCCAGCACAGTTACACGTACCGCACCGGAGCAGGCGAGTCGGGCACCAGCGAGATCTGCGACCTCGATCGCCAGTTCGCACCTTCCCCACACACGGCGAAACTCAGAGCCCCTCTGAAGCAGCCGTGGCCTTTTGTGGGGAAGATGGCTGGTGACTGAAGCAGTAAGAGTCCAACCAGCAAACCGGTCAAACGCCGCCCTCCTGAAACGCACTGAAGGAGCAGCGACCTTGTTTTAACACGTGAAGAGAGAACTGACCCCTCTGTAAGTGTGCAGCAAACTGCAAATGGGAACGTAACTGCGGCGGAATCAGCGCGGCCCAGCGCCCGTGAGTGCGGGACCGAGGTCCCTGCGCAGGGCGGCCCCGGACCGTGTCTGTCCGTCCTGGATCCCCGTCTGTCTGTCCCCGGACCCATGTCTGTCCGTCCCCGGACCGTGTCTGTCCGTCCTGGATCCCCGTCTGTCTGTCCCCGGACCCATGTCTGTCCGTCCCCAGACCGTGTCTGTCCGTCCTGGATCCCCGTCTGTCCACTCCCGAACCCATGTCTGTCTGTCCCCAGACTGTGTCTGTCTGTCCCTGGATCCCCGTCTGTCCATCCCCGGACTGTGTCTGTCTGTCCCCAGACCCGTGTCTGTCTGTCCCCAGACGCGTGCCTGTCTGTCCCGGACCCGTGTCTGTCTGTCCCGATCCCCGTCTGTCTGTCCCCAGACGCGTGTCTGTCTGTCCCGGACCCGTGTCTGTCTGTCCCGGATCCCCGTCTGTCTGTCCCCAGACGCGTGTCTGTCTGTCCCGATCCCCGTCTGTCTGTCCCCAGACGCGTGTCTGTCTGTCCCGGACCCGTGTCTGTCTGTCCCGATCCCCGTCTGTCTGTCCCGGACCCGTGTCTGTCTGTCCCGGATCCCCATCTGTCTGTCCCGGACCCGTGTCTGTCTGTCCCGATCCCCGTCTGTCTGTCCCGGACCCGTGTCTGTCTGTCCCGATCCCCGTCTGTCTGTCCCTCACGCGGGTTGCTCTGCACCCCACACGCCTGGGGTTACCGTCCCGCCTGGCAGGCACCTCGCGCCGCAGACGCTCCGGTTCGGCGCAGCCGCTGTTGTTGGTCGCGGGCGCAGAGCCCTTCAGGACACACTGAGCTGCACACACGGCCCAACAATGACTGATGTTTTCCTTTGGACTGTTGATTTATTTTCAAACACAAAGCGCTATAGTATCAAAATGTAGAAAACAGTTATCCTGATTACACAGTAATGCTAAAACATTTTCCCAAAGGGAAACCTTGTTACCAAAAAGACTAAAAAAAATAAATTTCTCCAATATAGATATATTAGAAATTCAGTCATTTTTCAGATTTCAAAATAACTTGTGCCAAAATCTACGTGGGTTATTGATTAATTCATTACTTGCTATTAAAAAAAGGGAACGTGAGAGTCTTGAGTAATGTCACCATTACTTCATTTTTTACAAGGTGCAGTCAAACGGGTGCAAACTGGAACACAGGAGGTTCCACTGAAGGAGGAGAAGCAGCTCGTTGGGGTGAGGGTGTCAGAGCCTGGCCCAGGCTGCCCAGGGGGTTGTGGACTCTCCTTCTGTGCAGACATTCCAACCCGCCTGGACACCTTCCTGTGTAACCTCATCTGGGTGTTCCTGCTCCAGGGGGGGATTGCACTGGATGAGCTTTCCAGGGCCCTTCAACCCCTCACATTCTGGGATTCTGAGAAACAAGGATTTTTTCTGCTTCCTTACAACTTATTTATAGCTTTTAAACAGTATATTTCAAGGAATATCTCTCTCTCTCAAAAGAAAGTAGTTAAACTGAAAAAGAATCAGCAAACGGGAGTTTCAAGGTTAGGGTTTATCAGGGGTCTGTCCCCGGCGCGCAGGGGACGGGGACGCGGCTCCGCAGCCACGATCACCCGCCGCAGCCACCCACGCAAACGCCTCTTTCTGCCTCAGACAGGGAGAATGAAATACAACTGGAAATCAGCTTTCTCCATTTTTGCCGGTTTAAGAAGATTATTTAAATGCCAGAACCTTATTATTTTGCAAATTTATTTCATCAGGTTTTCTGGCACATTTCAGCCATTGATATTTTGTCCAGGACAGACTGCAGCTGAACTTACTACTGCTAATATTTTATTAGCAGTTTCCAGCATTAACGACTTTGCACAGCTGTGGGTTTTGCTTTTTTTTGTTATTGTTATTATCTATTTTATGTATGCACTTCAGAAATAACTAATAAATATCTCTTCATAGATGCACCAAAATGTTTCATTTAATGCTTGTATAATTAGAGATATTATATATGCATAAATGTAAACATCTTGCTGTAAATAAAAATACAGGGATGAGTTTTGTTAAATGAAATCTGTGTGTTCAGATTAGAAATGCATACAGGTAGCATAATTGTTTCTGGAAAGATACAGAGAAAGCTTATTTTGAAGCTCTGTGTTTATACTACATTTTGTATAAACATTACAGCAACTGCTCTGTTGATGTGTTCAGAAAAAGGTGTGGAGGCTGCACAGTGCTAAACGGCGGGTGAGGGGGCGCCGTCCCGCCGGGGCGCGCAGTGAGCCGGTCCCCGCTCCCGATGGCCCTTTCTGGTCACACCTCTCCTGGTTTCCAAGGGGAAGGTGACATTAACGTCTGAACCAAAACCACCTGAAGCCAGCGCGGCCTGCAGGCACCGCCCGCAGAAGGGCAGCGTTGGTGACCGCGGTTACTGTGACAACACACAGCACGACTGGCAACGTTGCGCTGCACTGCTGTACTTGTTCCGCTTGAGTATACTAGAAAACAGAGGACTAACTCTGTTTTTATCACAAAACCGGTATTCCAGTGCTTGGGACAAAAAGCTGAAAAGCAGTGTTTTTCCATCACCAGTGATGGGGGTTGGGCTGCCCGTCCCGCACCGATGTGCACACCAAACACTCACTGGTGTCACCCAGCCCTGGTGTCACCCAGCCCTGGTGTCACCCAGCCGTGGTGTCAACCAGCCCTGGTGTCACCCAGCTGTGGTATCACCCAGCCCTGGTGTCAGCCAGCCGTGGTGTCACCCAGCTGTGGTGTCACCCAGCTGTGGTGTCACCCAGCCCTGGTGTCACCCAGCCGTGGTGTCAGCCAGCCATGGTGTCACCCAGCCCTGGTGTCACCCAGCCCTGGTGTCACCCAGCCGTGGTGTCAGCCAGCCCTGGTGTCACCCAGCTGTGGTGTCAGCCAGCCATGGTGTCACCCAGCCCTGGTGTCACCCAGCCCTGGTGTCACCCAGCTGTGGTGTCAGCCAGCCATGGTGTCACCCAGCCCTGGTGTCACCCAGCCCTGGTGTCACCCAGCCGTGGTGTCAGCCAGCCCTGGTGTCACCCAGCCCTGGTGTCACCCAGCCCTGGTGTCACCCAGCCGTGGTGTCACCCAGCTGTGGTGTCAGCCAGCCGTGGTGTCAGCCAGCCGTGGTGTCAGCTAGCCCTGGTGTCACCCAGCCCTGGTGTCACCAGCCGTGGTGTCACCCAGCCCTGGTGTCACCCAGCTGTGGTGTCAGCTAGCTGTGGTGTCAGCCAGCCCTGGTGTCAGCCAGCCCTGGTGTCACCCAGCTATGGTGTCACCCAGCCCTGGTGTCACCCAGCCCTGGTGTCACCCAGCTGTGGTGTCAGCCAGCTGTGGTGTCACCCAGCCCTGGTGTCACCCAGCTGTGGTGTCACCCAGCTGTGGTGTCACACAGCCGTGGTGTCACCCAGCTATGGTGTCACCCAGCCCTGGTGTCACCCAGCCCTGGTGTCACCCAGCCCTGGTGTCAGCCAGCTGTGGTGTCACACAGCCGTGGTGTCACCCAGCTATGGTGTCACCCAGCCCTGGTGTCACCCAGCTGTGGTGTCAGCCAGCTGTGGTGTCACCCAGCCCTGGTGTCAGCCAGCCCTGGTGTCACCCAGCCCTGGTGTCACCAGCCGTGGTGTCACCCAGCTGTGGTGTCAGCCAGCCGTGGTGTCAGCCAGCCCTGGTGTCACCCAGCCCTGGTGTCACCCAGCTATGGTGTCACCCAGCCCTGGTGTCACCCAGCCCTGGTGTCACCCAGCTGTGGTGTCAGCCAGCTGTGGTGTCACACAGCCCTGGTGTCACCCAGCTGTGGTGTCACCCAGCTGTGGTGTCACACAGCCGTGGTGTCACCCAGCTATGGTGTCACCCAGCCCTGGTGTCACCCAGCCCTGGTGTCACCCAGCTATGGTGTCACCCAGCCCTGGTGTCACCCAGCCCTGGTGTCACCCAGCCGTGGTGCTACTGACGCTCACAGCGCTTTGCGTAACTTTTGCTCACTGACCCACACCAACAATGGTCATTAATTAAAACTTAGAATTTAATTGTGGGGGCCGGTGAAGAGTCCAGTACTGATTCCCCAATGTCGTTTTGATCTGTCTTCCTGTCTCCTCCTGTCCTAAATGTTTATTTTCTTTGACAAGAATTGTTCGAACAGACTCTGATTTTTCATTCATTACATGTAGAATTGTATCCTATATGGCATTTCATTCTATTAATAAACTTCGAAATTACAATAATGAAGTTGAACTTCGGGAAACGACCTGAAAAGAACTTGTTGACTGTTCAAATCTACGATTCAGACCGGAAGAGCATGTTTTTGCGTTCCTCCTCATCCTTGAATTAGCTGACACAGTAACGTTCATGTTTTCCTCGCTGAGGTTAAGTATTCGGTTTAAAAACACAACTAACCAGTCACACCGAACCAGCTCTGAGTGCCCGCCAGGGCGGGAAAGCCCCCGGCACAGACACGTCCCCTGCCACCAGCGCCACCAGACCAGCTCAGCGTGACGGTCACGTCTGTGCCAGCGGAGCCCAAGCCAGCAGCCAGGATCCACCCAGCCGGGATCCACCCAGCCGGGATCCACCCAGCCGGGATCCACCCAGCCGGGATCCACCCAGCCAGGGATCCACCCAGCCAGGATCCACCCAGCCGGGATCCACCCAGCCGGGATCCACCCAGCCAGGATCCACCCAGCCAGGGATCCACCCAGCCGGGATCCACCCAGCCAGGATCCACCCAGCCAGGGATCCACCCAGCCGGGATCCACCCAGCTGGGATCCACCCAGCCGGGATCCACCCAGCCAGGATCCACCCAGCCAGGGATCCACCCAGCCGGGATCCACCCAGCCAGGATCCACCCAGCCAGGGATCCACCCAGCCAGGGATCCACCCAGCCAGGGATCCACCCAGCCAGGGATCCACCCAGCCAGGATCCACCCAGCCAGGGATCCACCCAGCCGGGATCCACCCAGCCAGGACCCACCCAGCCGGGATCCACCCAGCCAGGATCCAGCCAGCCAGGATCCAGCCAGCCAGGATCCACCCAGCCGGGATCCACCCAGCCAGGATCCAGCCAGCCAGGATCCAGCCAGCCATGATCCAGCCAGCCAGGATCCACCCAGCCAGAGTGGATCAGTCCCCCACCAGAACAGAGCCGGTTCTTGTTCTGGCAGCCCAGTCCCACACCAGAACAGAGCCGGTTCTTGTTCTGGCAGCCCAGTCCCACACCAGAACAGAGCCGGTTCTTGTTCTGGCAGCCCAGTCCCACACCAGAACAGAGCCGGTTCTTGTTCTGGCAGCCCAGTCCCACACCAGAACAGAGCCGGTTCTTTTCTGGCAGCCCAGTCCCACACCAGAACAGAGCTGGTTCTTTTCTGGCAGCCCAGTCCCACACCAGAACAGAGCCGGTTCTTGTTCTGGCAGCCCAGTCCCACACCAGAACAGAGCCGGTTCTTTTCTGGCAGCCCAGTCCCACACCAGAACAGAGCTGGTTCTTTTCTGGCAGCCCAGTCCCCCACCAGAACAGAGCCGGTTCTTGTTCTGGCAGCCCAGTCCCACACCAGAACAGAGCCGGTTCTTGTTCTGGCAGCCCAGTCCCACACCAGAACAGAGCCGGTTCTTGTTCTGGCAGCCCAGTCCCACACCAGAACAGAGCCGGTTCTTGTTCTGGCAGCCCAGTCCCACACCAGAACAGAGCCGGTTCTTTTCTGGCAGCCCAGTCCCACACCAGAACAGAGCTGGTTCTTTTCTGGCAGCCCAGTCCCACAACAGAACAGAGCCGGTTCTTTTCTGGCAGCCCAGTCCCACACCAGAACAGAGCCGGTTCTTTTCTGGCAGCCCAGTCCCACACCAGAACAGAGCCGGTTCTTTTCTGGCAGCCCAGTCCCACACCAGAACAGAGCCGGTTCTTGTTCTGGCAGCCCAGTCCCACACCAGAACAGAGCCGGTTCTTGTTCTGGCAGCCCAGTCCCACACCAGAACAGAGCCGGTTCTTTTCTGGCAGCCCAGTCCCACACCAGAACAGAGCCGGTTCTTGTTCTGGCAGCCCAGTCCCACACCAGAACAGAGCCGGTTCTTGTTCTGGCAGCCCAGTCCCACACCAGAACAGAGCCGGTTCTTGTTCTGGCAGCCCAGTCCCACACCAGAACAGAGCCGGTTCTTGTTCTGGCAGCCCAGTCCCACACCAGAACAGAGCCGGTTCTTTTCTGGCAGCCCAGTCCCACACCAGAACAGAGCTGGTTCTTTTCTGGCAGCCCAGTCCCACACCAGAACAGAGCCGGTTCTTGTTCTGGCAGCCCAGTCCCACACCAGAACAGAGCCGGTTCTTTTCTGGCAGCCCAGTCCCACACCAGAACAGAGCTGGTTCTTTTCTGGCAGCCCAGTCCCACACCAGAACAGAGCCGGTTCTTGTTCTGGCAGCCCAGTCCCACACCAGAACAGAGCCGGTTCTTGTTCTGGCAGCCCAGTCCCACACCAGAACAGAGCCGGTTCTTTTCTGGCAGCCCAGTCCCACACCAGAACAGAGCCGGTTCTTTTCTGGCAGCCGAGTCGCTGCCGAACTGCTGACGGGTTTGGTGTGTTTGTCGTCCGCGTCTGTTCTATGAGCAGACGTCCCCTCTGTAAGACACAAACTGGAATGATGACAAATGAACACTGGCTGAGAAATGGCCTCAGCTCTACTGATGAAAAACATCAGATATTGGAAAATTAAAAAGAAAGGTTTAAATGAAGTTACCCTTAATAACCAATAAATTTCCAGTTTCTTTTACAACACTATAAGTAAACCAAGACTACAAATCTTTATTATGGGAAGGATTTAGTTCCCGAAGAGCCTTCTTGCTCATTCAAGGTTCCTTCACAAAGCAAGTAAAGATTAGTCAAGCTTTGAAATAAAAATGAACAAAAAAGAGAGGGGGTGATTTGAAGGCACATTCTCTGTGACGATGAACGTGGGCTACTAAACAAACCAACTGACCTGGCTTTAAATGAACTAACTGCACTGGACAGCTCTAACCCCAGGCTTAGCAGGGGTCCCCACTGTGAGCACCCCCCCCAGTAACAAAGGCAGCCGCTGTAGCTCCAGCGGCAGCGCAGTCTGTCTGCAGTCTGTCTGTCCGTGTGACAGTTTTCCACCTGTGACAAAGCCTGAGGTGGGTGACAGCGACCGGACGGGATTTTATGTCCCTTTCCAGGGCTAAGACAAGATGAGCCAAAAAGCATCTACAGCTGCTCTTTTCAATCTGAAGCAATGGTGTTCCCTGCCCCATCAAGTACCTGGAACATCTTCATGTCTTGTTTCTAATTATTTGAGCCCGTTGGAGAACGATTTTCAAATGTGTATGTTCCAAGGAAAAGTATTTCTCAGCCTTTGTCCTTTAGAGAACGCACACGTGTGCCATAAAAAATTACCTCACAGATACACTTCATGAAAGTGACAGCAGTATTTAAAAACGTACGGCACGTTGAACACGGGCGCTAAGGTACAGAGCTCACGTGAAAACTTCTCATCTCGCACCTCAGGGAATGAGGATTTTAGCAACTTTAGTGTTTTCTGAAGTTGAGGTTTTCTTAAGTTTTTATGAGCATTTTCAGCACAAAGCAATTTTTAAGGTAAACCACAAATAACTTTCCAGCACAATGTACTTGTTACGGTAGACCCCCACCCTTGTGTTCGGAGCTGCCCAGCGCGGCCGCAGCCCCGGCAGAGCCCACAGCGCCGGGAGGGACCAACCGGCCACCCGCGCAGCGGGAAACGCGCTCGGCACGGCGGCGACGCGGAGCCCGGTAACGGGGCACGGCGAGGGCAGCGGCACGGCGGCTCTGCCTCCGCGGGCACTCCGGGAACGGCCCAGGCGCCGGGCAGAGGGGGCGTCGGAGCGGCCCCGCAGAGCCGGGGGACCGGAGCGGCCCCGCAGAGCCGGGCCGGGCTGGGGGGATCGAAGCCGGGCCCGGGGATCGGAGCGGCCTCGCAGAGCTGGGCTGGGCCGGGGGGTCGGAGCGGCCCCGCAGGGCTGGGCCGGGGGATCGGAGCCGGGCTGGGGGATTGGAGCCGCCCCGCAGGGCCGGGCCGGGGGATCGCAGCCGGGCTGGGGGATTGGAGCCGCCCCGCAGGGCCGGGCCGGGGGATCGGAGCCGGGCTGGGGGATCGGAGCCGCCCCGCAGGGCCGGGCTGGGGCACCAGGGCCGGGCTGGGGGATCGGAGTGGCCCCGCAGAGCCGGGCCGGGGGACCGGAGCCGGACTGGGGGACCGTGGCCGAGCCGGGGGACCGTGGCCGGGCCGGGGGACCGGAGCCGCGCTGCGGGACCAGGGCCGGGCTGGGGGCTCGGAGCAGCCCCGCAGGGCCGGGCCGGGGGACTGGAGCCGCCCGGAGCGGTCGCAGGCGGCGCAGCGGCCGCCCGTCCCGCTGAGCTTTGGCAACCGCTTAGAAAGACAAAACACAACGAACGGTGACTCCAAGCCGTAACCACATCACTCGGTTTTAGAGAAGCGGCACCTGCACGAGGTTACTGCTCATCAAGAGAGGAAATAAAGACAAAAACCACCAGTGAATGCTTTATGTCTGGTTTTCATGCTTTGTTTTTGACAAAAGGATGGAGCAAGAGACCATTTTAAACATTTGTTTTTTCTACGTGGAAATCTAAAAGTTTCCAATATTTTTTAAAAAGCATACATTGAAAATTAAATAAAAATATACAAACTAAATCACTACCAGCTTAAAAAAAAAGGTTAGTACAGACATTTCAGAAAAACACAGGGAATAATCTGTCCTGACTCACAAGAACCCCGCAGAACAGCTCATCGGGGGGGTCCAGCGTAAGTCATTCAACATATACTTCAAATGACAACTGAATTGTTGCTCTGCTCTGGTTGCTGACACTGATTCCTTAAAGGAATCCTCTTTGCTCTTTCAAATTTTATGTCAAAACAAAATTATAACAATTAACAATCTGGTGAGCAAATCCCTGCAGCGCACGCCCCCTCAGCATTAGTTCCAGGAGCACCACAAGTTCAGTGACACCGGGGCGGTTTTGCCCAGCGCGCCGGTGGCGCAGCCTGGGAACGCCGCCCGCGGGGCCGGCGCCCGCCTCCGAAACCCCGCGCGGCGCCGGACAGCGTCCTCCCTTCACGTCTCTTTGAAAAGCTGCGCACCAGCTACCGCGCGTGAACACGACACGGTGCACAGCGCGGTGTTCACACACGCGTCCATAAACACACATATGTGATACACGTGTGTGTATGTTACATGCCATGTGTTTGCACATTTGAGCCCCTCGCTCCGCAGGGGGATCCCCAGAGCTCTGCAATAAAGCGCAGGTACCGACCCCGGGCTTACCTTCAGGCAGCGTCTGCACGGGGACGTGTGCAACGGTAACACAACTACCGCCACCGCGGAGCCCGAGAACACCCGGCGTTTCGCCGCCTCCGCTATAAAAGGGCCGAGAAAACTCTGGTGTGCACAGAGAGTTTCAAAAAGAGACCAAAAAAGCATCTGGCAGCCCCCCCGCCCCCCTCACTCCCTGGTTGTTGGGGTTTTACAGGAGATTTGTGAAGCGCCGGGGAGGCCTGGCCAGGCCATGGCTGCTCTGGCTGCGGCGCTCTGAGGAGGGACCAGCCCACGACACAGCCGCGACACACGCGAACAGCCCCACGGCACGCCAACAGCCCCACGGCACGCCAACAGCCCCACGGCACGGGAACAGCCCCACGGCACGCCAACAGCCCCACGGCACGTGAACAGCCCCACGGCACATGAACAGCCCCACGGCACGCCAACAGCTCCACAGCACGTGAACAGCCCCACGGCACGCCAACAGCCCCACGGCACGTGAACAGCCCCACGGCACATGAACAGCCCCACGGCACGCCAACAGCCCCACAGCACGTGAACAGCCCCACGGCACGCCAACAGCCCCACGGCACGCCAACAGCCCCACGGCACGTGAACAGGCCCATGGCACGTGAACAGCCCCACAGCACGCGAACAGGCCCACGACACGCGAACAGCCCCACGGCACGTGAACAGCACCACGGCACGTGAACAGCCCCACGGCACGTGAACAGCCCCACGGCACGCGAACAGCCCCACGGCACGTGAACAGCACCACGGCACGTGAACAGCCCCACGGCACGTGAACAGCCCCACGGCACGCGAACAGCCCCACGGCACGCCAACAGCACCACGGCACGCCAACAGCACCACGACACACGGAACAGCACCACGACGCATGGAACAGCCCCACGACACACAAACAGCACCACGACACACGGAACAGTACCACGGCACGCGAACAGCCCCACCACATGCGAACAGCCTCACGACACGCGAACAGCACCACGACACATGGAACAGCCCCACAACACGCAAACAGCCCCACCACATGCGAACAGCCCCACGACACATGGAACAGCACCAGGACACATGGAACAGCACCACGAGACATGGAACAGCCCCACAACACGCGGAACAGCCCCACGACACGCGGAACAGCCCCATGACACACTGAACAGCACCATGACACGCAGAACAGCCCCACGACACACAGAACAGCCCTGCGACATGTGCCAACAGCCCCATGACACGCGGAACAGACCCGCGACACATGGAACAGCCCCATGACACGCGGAACAGCCCCACGACACATGGAACAGCCCCACGACACGCGGAACAGCCCTGCGACATGTGCCAACAACCCCGCGACATGCAAACAGCCCCGCGGCACCTGCCAACAGCCCCGCAACACGTGGAACAGCCCCATGACATGCAGAAACAGCCCTGCAACACCTGCCAGGAGCCCCGCGACACGTGGAACAGCCCTGCGACAGCTGCCAACAGCCCCGCAACACATGGAAACAAGCCCACAACACGCAGAAACAACCCCGCAACATGTGGAAACAACCCCACGACACACAGAAACAACCCTGCGACACAGGAAACAACCCCACAACATGCAGAAACAACCCCATTACACGACACAAACAGCCCCACGACACGTGGAAACAGCCTGCAACACATGGAAACAGCACCGCAACATGCAGAAACAGCCTCACAACAAGTGCAACAGCCTGCAACACACACAAACAACCCCAAAACACGCACAAACAGCCCCATGACATGCAAACAGCCCCATGACACGCCGAACAACCCCACGACACGCGGAACAGCCCTGCACGCAGATGAATCTGCGCTTGGAGCAGATTTGTTTTGTGAGTGGCGCCCGTATCTGCCGTGTCCAACTGGCCCCGTCAGCGTCTGCGCGTGTATTCCCATCACCTGCACTGCAAACGTGGCCAAATGGGACAGAAACAACCCCCACACATCAAACCTGACCCTGTACAGCAAAGGAACCCACAGAATTAGCACCAAACTGGTGACAAAACGTATCCTGGTAGCCAGTTCTGTCCATATGGTTTTATGCAGCATGTGAGCTGTGGCTTCACGCTCCGTAACATCAGCCATACACCACCACGTCACCACGAGCAGCTCTGCTGAACACACAGAGCCTCCATTTTGTTATTTTCTCACTTCTAACACCGCCATTGTCTCCCATGACGTATTCAAGGTACTTGGCACTGCTGCACACAATGTAAAATCAGAGACATTAGCAAGACTATCAGAGGAAAAACAGACACACGTAACCAACACCACAGCGAGTGAGCGGGGGCTGGGTCTGGCAGCAGGGAAACCTTCCTGGTGCTAAAGAAAATTCACATAGAAAGAAACACCTTGCAGCTAAATTCAACAGCTGCAAAACACGGCCCTTCCATGGGCAGTGCGGCTGTTCTGTACACCCTGGGCGCTGTCCCAGCGCAGCCGGCTGCCCGGCTCACCGGCACCGCCGGGGCCGCGCGGCACCAGCACCCACAGGCTGTGCGGGGAGCCGCCGCCCCAGCCCAGGCGCTCTCTCGGTTACAGGTGGAGCCAGAGCTGTCCCAGCGCCCAGGGAGCAGCGCCGGGCGGGCACCGACGTGGCACCGACATGGCACTGGCACCGACGCGCTGCCTGCGGCAATCCCGCTCACCGGCAAGACCCACCGGAGGAGGATCAGCCTACGTGAAATGCAGTCATGGAAGGCAGACGATGCTTATCAGCACTAACACTAGAAATATAAATTATACACATTAACAGTGTATAAAGACAAGCATTATAACCATTCCAGGGCTCGGCAGCTTGTGTCACAGACATGACTACACATACCTGCATTCGCACAGATATTCGAATAGCCTAGGGGTGTGCTTGCATCTCCTCTCCAGATCAAACAGGAGAGAGCCACTGAACTCCAGCTCTCACACGAGCGGTCCCGTGGGGCACCGCGGTGTCAGGTTTCCGTGTTCTCGGACCGGACAGCACCGGCACCGCGGTGTCAGGTTTCCGTGTTCTCGGACCGGACAGCACCGGCACCGCGGTGTCAGGTTTCCGTGTTCTCGGACCGGACAGCACCGGCACCGCGGTGTCAGGTTTCCGTGTTCTCGGACCGGACAGCACCGGCACCGCGGTGTCAGGTTTCCGTGTTCTCGGACCGGACAGCACCGGCACCGCGGTGTCAGGTTTCCGTGTTCTCGGACCGGACAGCACCGGCACCGCGGTGTCAGGTTTCCGTGTTCTCGGACCGGACAGCACCGGCACCGCGGTGTCAGGTTTCCGTGTTCTCGGACCGGACAGCACCGGCACCGCGGTGTCAGGTTTCCGTGTTCTCGGACCGGACAGCACCGGCACCGCGGTGTCAGGTTTCCGTGTTCTCGGACCGGACAGCACCGGCACCGCGGTGTCAGGTTTCCGTGTTCTCGGACCGGACAGCACCGGCACCGCGGTGTCAGGTTTCCGTGTTCTCGGACCGGACAGCACCGGCACCGCGCGCCGCCCTCCCCTCGGCGAGCAGCGGGTTCCCACCGCGGAACCGGCCGTTTCCCACCCGTGTGCCGGTTACGGCCGAGGGCCCGGGAGATGAACCATGTGCCGTCCTTCTATGTCCTCTGAATGCCAGTTCTGCCCACAGCTTCAAACACAAACACACTTCCACTGGGGGCTACTATGGACAGGGAGACATGTAACAAAACATTAACAACACCCCATTTCATCCCTTCTATTGGTCCTTCTCTAGAATTTTATTCTGGTTGAAATTCATTAATATAAACTTTTTCCGTGCTTGCTCCACACACATATCTGCATGATTCATGGCCCTTTGCAGCCCAGCTCAAAATTTACTTTTTCCCTTTTTAAACCCTTAAATTCTTTGTCCTCAGTATATTCTCTGTTGCATTTTGTAATTACTTAAAAGTCTCGAACTTCTCCTTCAGAAGAATTAAATCAGCTTCCCATCAGTCTTCAAAAATTCAATAGCAATTTGAGAGTTTTTCCCCACCCGTAAAAAACCCAAAGAAACAGCGACAAGGAAGAAAGATCAAACTGATGACAGAAGTGGAAAAATATTCCCCTTATAACAATCAACAGAACAGCAAAAAAAAGAGAAAAGAAGTGAAAAAGCCACCCAGAATATATGACCATGTAAGCATGGGCACTCTTGCAGAAAACCTAGTCAGCAATCCAAAGCCATGGGAAATTTAAATTAGAGCCAGGGTTCACAATAGTGGGGAAATCTGTGCAGATAAAGGGCCTGCTCGGGTTGCAGGTACACTTACTCTGGATCTCTTCAGATTTGCAGAGGAACTTTATTAGTTTTATTAATTTTTTTCTTAAATAATCAAGAGATTCAAGTGTATCCACATTACACAGTAAAGAAGATTAAGTTTTTTTCCTTAATCAAAATATCCATATGCATGCGCTGTATCTTCCAAACGGCAGGTGGATTCCCAGTGCTTATTACCGCCCCGGGGCGCATTCTGCTGCAGTAACTCATGCACAAAGCACCGCTACCCCCCAGGCAGCCGGGCTCCAGCCACGGGAGCGCGGAGGAGACCCGCGGGTCACGGCAGCCTGCGCCCGCGGGGCAGCGCGGGAGCGCGGGGAGGCTGCGGCAACGCGGGCACACAGGAACCAACGCCGTGACGCCGGCACAGCGTCAGCACCAGGCACAGCCTGGGCACAGCACCAGCACCGTGGGCACAGCACCAGCACCAGGCACAGCCTGGGCACAGCACCAGCACCGTGGGCACAGCCGGGGCACAGCCAGGGCACAGCACCGGGACCGCAGGCACAGCACCGGGACTACGGGCTCCCACCCCCTCTGGAAGCCCCTGCACCCCATGGCACAGCCAGAGGCTCCCAGCCCCACCGCAGCTTCACTGCAGGCCATGGCTGGTGCGGTGCCATGTGTGAGCTCCCAGCCCAGTTCCCCCAGCTCACACCAGCACAGACCAGCTCTCCCAGCTCACACCAGCTCACACCAGCACAGACCAGCTCTCCCAGCTCACACCAGCTCACACCAGCTCACACCAGCTCACACCAGCTCTCCCAGCTCACACCAGCTCACACCAGCTCACACCAGCTCACACCAGCTCTCCAGCTCACACCAGCTCACACCAGCTCTCTGGCTCACACCAGCTCACACCAGCACAGACCAGCTCTCCCAGCTCACACCAGCTCACACCAGCTCTCTGGCTCACACCAGCTCACACCAGCTCACACCAGCTCACACCAGCTCTCCAGCTCACACCAGCTCACACCAGCTCACACCAGCTCACACCAGCTCTCCGGCTCACACCAGCTCTCCCAGCTCACACCAGCTCACACCAGCTCTCCCGGCTCACACCAGCTCACACCAGCTCACACCAGCTCACACCAGCTCTCCCAGCTCACACCAGCTCACACCAGCTCACACCAGCTCACACCAGCTCTCCCAGCTCACACCAGCTCACACCAGCTCTCCAGCTCACACCAGCTCACACCAGCTCACACCAGCTCACACCAGCTCACACCAGCTCACACCAGCTCTCCCAGCTCACACCAGCTCACACCAGCTCACACCAGCTCTCCGGCTCACACCAGCTCACACCAGCTCAGACCAGCTCTCCCAGCTCACACCAGCTCACACCAGCTCACACCAGCTCTCTGGCTCACACCAGCTCACACCAGCTCACACCAGCTCTCCGGCTCACACCAGCTCACACCAGCTCAGACCAGCTCTCCCAGCTCACACCAGCTCACACCAGCTCACACCAGCTCTCTGGCTCACACCAGCTCACACCAGCTCACACCAGCTCACACCAGCTCTCCCAGCTCACACCAGCTCACACCAGCTCTCCCAGCTCACACCAGCTCACACCAGCTCTCCCGGCTCACACCAGCTCACACCAGCTCACACCAGCTCACACCAGCTCTCCCAGCTCACACCAGCTCACACCAGCTCTCCCGGCTCACACCAGCTCACACCAGCTCACACCAGCTCACACCAGCTCTCCAGCTCACACCAGCTCACACCAGCTCACACCGGCTCACACCAGCTCACACCAGCTCTCCAGCTCACACCAGCTCACACCAGCTCACACCAGCTCTCCGGCTCACACCAGCTCACACCAGCTCACACCAGCTCACACCAGCTCTCCAGCTCACACCAGCTCGCACCGGCTCACACCGGCTCACACCAGCTCACACCAGCTCTCCAGCTCACACCAGCTCACACCAGCTCACACCAGCTCACACCAGCTCTCCCAGCTCACACCAGCTCACACCAGCTCACACCAGCTCACACCATCTCTCCAGCTCACACCAGCTCACACCAGCTCACACCGGCTCACACCAGCTCACACCAGCTCTCCAGCTCACACCAGCTCACACCAGCTCACACCAGCTCACACCAGCTCACACCAGCACAGACCAGCTCTCCCAGCTCACACCAGCTCACACCAGCTCTCTGGCTCACACCAGCTCACACCAGCTCACACCAGCTCACACCAGCTCTCCAGCTCACACCAGCTCACACCAGCTCACACCAGCTCACACCAGCTCTCCGGCTCACACCAGCTCTCCCAGCTCACACCAGCTCACACCAGCTCTCCCGGCTCACACCAGCTCACACCAGCTCACACCAGCTCACACCAGCTCTCCCAGCTCACACCAGCTCACACCAGCTCACACCAGCTCTCCAGCTCACACCAGCTCACACCAGCTCACACCAGCTCACACCAGCTCTCCCGGCTCACACCAGCTCACACCAGCTCTCTGGCTCACACCAGCTCACACCAGCTCACACCAGCTCACACCAGCTCTCCCAGCTCACACCAGCTCACACCAGCTCACACCAGCTCTCCGGCTCACACCAGCTCACACCAGCTCAGACCAGCTCTCCCAGCTCACACCAGCTCACACCAGCTCACACCAGCTCTCTGGCTCACACCAGCTCACACCAGCTCACACCAGCTCACACCAGCTCACACCAGCTCTCCGGCTCACACCAGCTCACACCAGCTCAGACCAGCTCTCCCAGCTCACACCAGCTCACACCAGCTCACACCAGCTCTCTGGCTCACACCAGCTCACACCAGCTCACACCAGCTCACACCAGCTCTCCCAGCTCACACCAGCTCACACCAGCTCTCCCAGCTCACACCAGCTCACACCAGCTCTCCCGGCTCACACCAGCTCACACCAGCTCACACCAGCTCTCCCAGCTCACACCAGCTCACACCAGCTCTCCCGGCTCACACCAGCTCACACCAGCTCACACCGGCTCACACCAGCTCACACCAGCTCTCCAGCTCACACCAGCTCACACCAGCTCTCCAGCTCACACCAGCTCACACCAGCTCACACCGGCTCACACCAGCTCACACCAGCTCTCCAGCTCACACCAGCTCACACCAGCTCACACCAGCTCTCCGGCTCACACCAGCTCACACCAGCTCACACCAGCTCACACCAGCTCTCCAGCTCACACCAGCTCGCACCAGCTCACACCGGCTCACACCAGCTCACACCAGCTCTCCAGCTCACACCAGCTCACACCAGCTCACACCAGCTCACACCAGCTCTCCCAGCTCACACCAGCTCACACCAGCTCACACCAGCTCACACCATCTCTCCAGCTCACACCAGCTCACACCAGCTCACACCGGCTCACACCAGCTCACACCAGCTCTCCAGCTCACACCAGCTCACACCAGCTCACACCAGCTCTCCGGCTCACACCAGCTCACACCAGCTCACACCAGCTCACACCAGCTCTCCAGCTCACACCAGCTCTCCAGCTCACACCGGCTCACACCAGCTCTCCAGCTCACACCAGCTCACACCAGCTCTCCCAGCTCACACCAGCTCACACCAGCTCACACCAGCTCACACCAGCTCTCCAGCTCACACCAGCTCTCCAGCTCACACCAGCTCACACCAGCTCACACCAGCTCTCCCAGCTCACACCAGCTCACACCAGCTCTCCCGGCTCACACCAGCTCACACCAGCTCTCCAGCTCACACCAGCTCTCCAGCTCACACCAGCTCACACCAGCTCACACCAGCTCTCCAGCTCACACCAGCTCACACCAGCTCTCCCAGCTCTCCGGCTCACACCAGCTCACACCAGCTCACACCAGCTCTCCAGCTCACACCAGCTCTCCAGCTCACACCGGCTCACACCAGCTCTCCAGCTCACACCAGCTCACACCAGCTCTCCCAGCTCACACCAGCTCACACGAGCTCTCCCAGCTCACACCAGCTCTCCAGCTCACACCAGCTCACACCAGCTCACACCAGCTCTCCCAGCTCACACCAGCTCTCCAGCTCACACCAGCTCACACCAGCTCACACCAGCTCTCCCAGCTCACACCAGCTCTCCAGCTCACACCAGCTCACACCAGCTCACACCAGCTCTCCCAGCTCACACCAGCTCACACCAGCTCTCCCGGCTCACACCAGCTCACACCAGCTCTCCAGCTCACACCAGCTCTCCAGCTCACACCAGCTCACACCAGCTCACACCAGCTCTCCAGCTCACACCAGCTCACACCAGCTCACACCAGCTCTCCGGCTCACACCAGCTCTCCAGCTCACACCAGCTCACACCAGCTCTCCAGCTCACACCAGCTCTCCAGCTCACACCAGCTCACACCAGCTCACACCAGCTCTCCCAGCTCACACCAGCTCACACCAGCTCACACCAGCTCACACCAGCTCACACCAGCTCTCCAGCTCACACCAGCTCACACCAGCTCACACCAGCTCACACCAGCTCTCCCAGCTCACACCAGCTCACACCAGCTCACACCAGCTCACACCAGCTCTCCAGCTCACACCAGCTCTCCCAGCTCACACCAGCTCACACCAGCTCTCCCAGCTCACACCAGCTCTCCAGCTCACACCAGCTCTCCCAGCTCACACCAGCTCTCCAGCTCACACCAGCTCTCCCAGCTCACACCAGCTCTCCCAGCTCACACCAGCTCACACCAGCTCACACCAGCTCTCCAGCTCACACCAGCTCACACCAGCTCACACCAGCTCTCCAGCTCACACCAGCTCACACCAGCTCTCCAGCTCACACCAGCTCACACCAGCTCTCCAGCTCACACCAGCTCACACCAGCTCTCCCAGCTCACACCAGCTCACACCAGCTCACACCAGCTCTCCCAGCTCACACCAGCTCTCCCAGCTCACACCAGCTCACACCAGCTCACACCAGCTCTCCAGCTCACACCAGCTCACACCAGCTCTCCGGCTCACACCAGCTCACACCAGCTCTCTGGCTCACACCAGCTCTCCAGTTCACACCAGCTCACACCAGCTCTCCAGCTCACACCAGCTCACACCAGCTCACACCAGCTCTCCAGCTCACACCAGCTCTCTGGCTCACACCAGCTCACACCAGCTCACACCAGCTCACACCAGCTCTCCAGCTCACACCAGCTCACACCAGCTCACACCAGCTCACACCAGCTCACACCAGCTCTCCAGCTCACACCAGCTCACACCAGCTCACACCAGCTCACACCAGCTCTCCAGCTCACACCAGCTCTCCGGCTCACACCAGCTCACACCAGCTCTCCCAGCTCACACCAGCTCTCCGGCTCACACCAGCTCACACCAGCTCACACCAGCTCACACCAGCTCACACCAGCTCTCCAGCTCACACCAGCTCACACCAGCTCTCCCAGCTCACACCAGCTCTCCCAGCTCACACCAGCTCTCCAGCTCACACCAGCTCACACCAGCTCTCCAGCTCACACCAGCTCACACCAGCTCACACCAGCTCTCCGGCTCACACCAGCTCACACCAGCTCTCTGGCTCACACCAGCTCTCCAGCTCACACCAGCTCACACCAGCTCTCCAGCTCACACCAGCTCACACCAGCTCACACCAGCTCACACCAGCTCTCCAGCTCACACCAGCTCTCCGGCTCACACCAGCTCACACCAGCTCTCTGGCTCACACCAGCTCTCCAGCTCACACCAGCTCACACCAGCTCACACCAGCTCACACCAGCTCACACCAGCTCTCCCAGCTCACACCAGCTCACACCGGCTCACACCGGCTCACACCAGCTCACACCAGCTCACACCAGCTCACACCAGCTCTCCAGCTCACACCAGCTCACACCAGCTCACACCAGCTCTCCAGCTCACACCAGCTCACACCAGCTCACACCAGCTCTCTAGCTCACACCAGCTCACACCAGCTCACCAGCTCACACCAGCTCACACCAGCTCACACCAGCTCTCCCAGCTCACACCAGCTCTCCACCTCACACCACCTCACACCAGCTCACACCAGCTCACACCAGCTCACACCAGCTCTCCAGCTCACACCACCTCACACCACCTCACACCAGCTCACACCAGCTCTCCAGCTCACACCAGCTCACACCAGCTCACACCAGCTCTCCAGCTCACACCAGCTCACACCAGCTCACACCAGCTCTCCAGCTCACACCAGCTCTCCAGCTCACACCAGCTCACACCAGCTCACACCAGCTCTCCCAGCTCACACCACCTCACACCAGCTCACAACAGCTCTCCAGCTCACACCAGCTCACACCAGCTCACACCAGCTCACACCAGCTCTCCAGCTCACACCAGCTCACACCAGCTCACACCAGCTCTCCAGCTCACACCAGCTCTCCAGCTCACACCAGCTCACACCAGCTCTCCAGCTCACACCAGCTCACACCAGCTCACACCAGCTCACACCAGCTCACACGAGCTCTCCCAGCTCACACCAGCTCTCCGGCTCACACCAGCTCACACCAGCTCACACCCGCTCACACCAGCTCACACCAGCTCTCCAGCTCACACCAGCTCACACCAGCTCACACCAGCTCACACCAGCTCACACCCGCTCACACCAGCTCACACCAGCTCTCCAGCTCACACCAGCTCACACCAGCTCACACCAGCTCACACCAGCTCTCTGGCTCACACCAGCTCACACCAGCTCTCCAGCTCACACCAGCTCTCCAGCTCACACCAGCTCACACCAGCTCACACCAGCTCTCCAGCTCACACCAGCTCACACCAGCTCACACCAGCTCACACCAGCTCACACCAGCTCTCCGGCTCACACCAGCTCACACCAGCTCACACCAGCTCACACCAGCTCACACCAGCTCTCCAGCTCACACCAGCTCACACCAGCTCACACCAGCTCACACCAGCTCTCTGGCTCACACCAGCTCACACCAGCTCTCCAGCTCACACCAGCTCTCCAGCTCACACCAGCTCACACCAGCTCTCCAGCTCACACCAGCTCACACCAGCTCACACCAGCTCACACCAGCTCTCTGGCTCACACCAGCTCACACCAGCTCTCCGGCTCACGTCGGACGGCGGTTTTGCTCGCGGGTCTGTCCCGTTTCCCCCGTACCCGCAGGCCCCGCCAGCCCAGCCAGGGGCTTTAGGGCTTTTCCGACGTTGAAACTTGTGCAGTAAACAGTCCTGCCCCTTTTAAGAAATGCCGCACACACCATTATGTATCGATAACAGAAATATTTCAATTGATAAACTTATTTTTGCCAGGAAATATTTTCTACTTTTGAAAGCAGCTTTCGCTGAAATTGAACTCAGTGGTTCCACAGCTTCAGCATCCAAAAACTACGGGGAACTTTGGTCATTTAAACAGCGTTTCTGTGGCCCAACACAATTACAAATGTCTTGTAGATATTTTTGTAGAAAATGCTGGCCCCACAAATATCAGGACTCCAGAACAAAAACGTTCTTTATCTTGCAAAGGTTGGGCTGAAAATTAATTAATTCATTAACAGCACAGACAGAAAAACATACAGATGTGGCCAGAGTTGTGAAGTTTCTGTAGTGCCTCAGAGTCAGGGGAGCAGCGGCTGATAATCCAGAAGCCATTTAAAACACCAACAGTTAACAAAGAGCGTTTCCTTTTTGAGCACGGCTGACAGAGATGAAATAAGACAAACTTATGAGACTGCTATTTCCATTCTGACTCCGTAAGCTGTGGTTACTGCTGCTGAAAACACCTTTCTACACTATTTTGTAGGAAAGAGGCAAAATTAAAATGCTGCCCCCCTTTTTTTTCTCATTTAGCCATGTATTTTTGTTATGGGTTCATTCACTAAATGTTCAAATCCCCTTCTTTTTGCAGGTGCATTTTTGCTATGGTTTATTTGACTAAATGAGAGACTTGATTACTAAGGATGAAAATGAGTGCGGAACGAGACCTCTGCACCTGGAAAACAAGACAGAAGTGGATGCCAAAATAACTGAGAAAATGGTTTGGAAATACTAGCTTGCACTCAATTTTTTGTTCACTATTCCTTTTTGTACAGGGCAGTTTTACAGGACAGTAACAGCAAAGGTGGACATAAAACCCCATGCGTCAAGTGAAATTATTTGCCTTTTGGGTACTTGCTTCATTTCACGACTCATTTCAACAGAGAAGATGAAAAAAAATTGTATTTTGCCAAATTCCAGAGGCAAACTGCTAGGGAACACCAGAGTTATTTTACCTACTCAGACAGCCCAGACTGACAAATATCCCGCAAGACCCCGCAGCCCCGGCCCAGTTCTGCAGCCCCGGCCCAGTTCTGCAGCCCCGGCCGAGTTCTGCAGCCCCGGCCGAGTTCTGCAGCCCCGGCCCAGTTCTGCAGCCCCGGCTCAATTCTGCAGCCCCGGCTCAATTCTGCAGCCCCGGCTCAGTTCTGCAGCCCCGGCCCAGTTCTGCAGCCCCGGCCCAGTTATACAGCCCCGGCCCAGTTCTGCAGGCCCGGCTCAATTCTGCAGCCCCGGCTCAGTTCTGCAGCCCCGGCCCAGTTCTGCAGCCCCGGCCCAGTTATACAGCCCCGGCCCAGTTCTGCAGGCCCGGCTCAATTCTGCAGCCCCGGCTCAATTCTGCAGCCCCGGCCCAGTTCTGCAGCCCTGGCCCAGTTCTGCAGCCCCGGCCCAGTTCTGCAGCCCCGGCCGAGTTCTGCAGCCCCGGCCCAGTTCTACAGCCCCGGCCCAGTTCTGCAGCCCCGGCCCAGTTCTGCAGCCCCGGCCCAGTTCTACAGCCCCGGCTCAATTCTGCAGCCCCGGCCCAGTTCTGCAGCCCTGGCCCAGTTCTGCAGCCCCGGCCGAGTTCTGCAGCCCCGGCCCAGTTCTGCAGCCCCGGCCCAGTTCTGCAGCCCCGGCCGAGTTCTGCAGCCCCGGCCCAGTTCTACAGCCCCGGCCCAGTTCTGCAGCCCCGGCCCAGTTCTGCAGCCCCGGCCCAGTTCTGCAGCCCCGGCCCAGTTCTGCAGCCCCGGCCGAGTTCTGCAGCCCCGGCCCAGTTCTGCAGCCCCGGCCCAGTTCTGCAGCCCCGGCCCAGTTCTACAGCCCCGGCCCAGTTCTGCAGCCCCGGCCGAGTTCTGCAGCCCCGGCCCAGTTCTACAGCCCCGGCCCAGTTCTGCAGCCCCGGCCCAGTTCTGCAGCCCCGGCTCAGTTCTACAGCCCCGGCCCAGTTCTGCAGCCCCGGCCCAGTTCTGCAGCCCCGGCTCAATTCTGCAGCCCCGGCCCAGTTCTGCAGCCCTGGCCCAGTTCTGCAGCCCCGGCCCAGTTCTACAGCCCCGGCCCAGTTCTGCAGCCCCGGCCCAGTTCTGCAGCCCCGGCTCAGTTCTACAGCCCCGGCCCAGTTCTGCAGCCCCGGCCCAGTTCTGCAGCCCCGGCCCAGTTCTGCAGCCCCGGCCCAGTTCTACAGCCCCGGCCCAGTTCTGCGCTCCCGCTGCACGCCCGAGGACACCCCGAGACACGGCTGCGCCCAGCGGCTCCCGCAACAACCCGCACAGCTGTGTCATACAAACCCCCGCCCCGCAACAACCCGCACGGCTGTGTCGTACAAACCCCCACCCCACAACAACCCGCACAGCTGTGTCGTACAAACCCCCGCCCCGCAACAACCCGCACGGCTGTGTCGTACAAACCCCCACCCCCGCAACAACCCGCACGGCTGTGTCGTACAAACCCCCACCCCACAACAACCCGCACGGCTGTGTCGTACAAACCCCCACCCCCGCAACAACCCGCACGGCTGTGTTGTACAAACCCCCGCAACAACGCGCACGGCTGTGTTGTACAAACCCGGGATTCAAACCCCCGCCCCCGCAACAACCTACACAGCGTGTGTTGTACAAACCCGCACAGTGTGTGTTGCACAAACTGGCACAGCGTGTGTTGTACAAACCCGCATGGCGTGTGTTGTACAAACCCAGGGTTCGAACCCAAACACAGGCTGCGCTCCACAAATGCACCAACCCCCAAATGCGGTCGCATCAGCCCCTGTTCCCCGGGGAAGGGAGCGGGTGGCAGAGGACGGACCGGGAGATCAGCTGTTCTCTGTACCCCTCGGCGGCCGGACAACGCTGCAGCTCTGCAAGCGCCTTTCCAGAAGGCACGAGGAAAAAACCATGCAGAGATGAGGATTGCAGCTCTCCACGGGAGAGGAAATACGTTAAATGGAAGCTGTTAATGAAGGGATGGATGAAAGACTTCCAACTACAGGAGATTAACGTTCTTATCATATAGACTCTTATTGCACGTGGAGGACGGGGTGGGAGGGGAGCACCCTCCTTCAGAGACCCGGAGACTCCGACACTGAAGAGGAATTCGCTACATTTAGTGCACTGTACAGCTTCCAACAATTCTCTTTGCACACTCTCTCCTGGACTCCAGACATTTTTAAAATCAGGCAAATGATACCAAAGACCTAGATTTCCTGAATTACCGGTTTTTAAACATCACGTGAAGCAGGCAGGACACATTCTGCAAAGTACCCGGCAGCAGCAGCACACGCGTTTCCAAACGCCACCAAGGAAAGCCCAGGTGGCCAGGGGGACAGGTGACACGCGGGGGTAGGTGGTCACCGTCCTTCAGCTCTGCGGGAGTGGGCACAACCTCACAGGAACAGCACGGCCAGGGCACCGCACACACCACGCACACCGTGGACACCACGCACACCACACACACCGCGGGCACCATGCACACCGCACACACCGCGGGCACTGAACACACCGCGCACACCGCACACACCGCGGGCACTGCACACACCACGCACACCGCGGGCACCGTGCACACCGCACACACCGCGGGCACTGCACACACCACGCACACCGCGGGCACCATGCACACCGCACACACCGCGGGCACTGCACACACTGCGCACACCGCGCACACCGCGGGCACTGCACACACCGCGGGCACCATGCACATCGCACACACCGCGGGCACTGCACACACCGCGCACACCGCGGACACCGCGCACACCGCACACACCGCGGGCACCGTGCACACCGCGGACACCGCGGGCACTGCGCACACCGCGCACACCGCGGGCACTGCACACACCGCGCACACCGCGGACACCGCGCACACCGCACACACCGCGGGCACCGTGCACACCGCGGACACCGCGGGCACTGCACACACCGCACACACCGTGGACACCGCGCACACCACAGACACCGCGGGCACTGCACACACCGCGCACACCGACCGCGGACAACGCGCACACCGCGGGCACCGCGCATACCGCGGGCACTGCACACACCGCGCACATCACACACACCGTGCACACCGCGGGCACTGCACACACCGCGGGCACTGCACACACCGCGCACACCGACCGCGGACAACGCGCACACCGCGCACACCGCGGGCACTGCACACACCGCGCACATCACACACACCGTGCACACCGCGGGCACTGCACACACCGCGGGCACTGCACACACCGCGCACACCGACCGCGGACAACGCGCACACAGCAGGCACCACGCACACCGCGGGTACTGCACACACCACACACACTGTGGACACCGCGCACAACACGGACACCGTGCACACCACGGGCACTGCACACACCACGGGCACTGCACACACCGCGCACACTGACCGCGGACACCGCGCACACCGCGCACACCGCGGGCACTGCACACACCGCGCACATCACACACACCGTGCACACCACGGGCACTGCACACACCGTGGACACCGCGCACACCGCGGGCACTGCACACACCACGGACACCGCGCACACCGCGGGCACTGCACACACCGCGCACATCACACACACCGTGCACACCGCGGGCACCGCACACACCGCGCACATCGCACACATCGCGCACACCACGGGCACTGCACACACCGTGGACACCGCGCACACCACGCACACCGCGGGCACTGCACACACCGCGGACACCGCGCACACCGCGCACACCACGGGCACTGCACACACCGCGGGCACTGCACACACCGCGCACATCGCGCACACCACGGGCACTGCACACACCGCGGGCACTGCACACACCGCGCACATCGCGCACACCACGGGCACTGCACACACCGCGGGCACTGCACACACCGCGCGCCCCGTGGACAC
The DNA here is from genome assembly GCF_964273445.1 of Streptopelia decaocto. Taxonomy (NCBI): domain Eukaryota; kingdom Metazoa; phylum Chordata; class Aves; order Columbiformes; family Columbidae; genus Streptopelia; species Streptopelia decaocto. The sequence goes on along the minus strand of NC_138657.1, from coordinate 324,932 downwards.
CGCGCACACCGCCCCGGTACCTCCGTGTGAAACAAGAACACCGGCACCCACTGCACATCCCAGGTAACGGGAGGCTGCCCCCAGCTGTGCGTGCGGTGAAACCAGCAGGCGCACGAGGAAAAGTGCTTCTTTACAGATACAGCGCTGCTCAACGTGTTAGACGAGCAAAAATAAAACGTGAAAGGCGTCTAAAGCCACTTGCAAAGAGGACGGGAAAGGGAGACGTTTCGAGCTCTGCACCGAACAGCAGGGTTTACCAGCCATAATTTCAAAGTTGTCACCTGAAGACAAAGGGGTAGAGGCAAACCTGGATTTACCATCGGGACCCAGAGCTGGTTTCCCAAGGCGCAGTGACATCTGTCTGTCACGGCAGACGGTGGGGACGGAGAGCAGAAGGCCACACGGGAAGAAGACTCTGCACTGGAGGCACCAAGGAAGTCTTATTTGTTTATAGAGAATATTGAAAATAAGGAGGCTGTAGACAAGAGCAGTGCAGGCAAGTAAGATGTAGAGAAGATAACAGAATACAGAAATATGCCTAATTCCTTTCTTTGAGGATTTCTGACGCCAGTGGAACCTCAGCATCTCTGTTTCTGGGTCCCAGACTCACCAAGCGACTGACACAACCGGCAACGCTCACAGCCAGAGAATCGCTCACATTTCAGCTTCCTGTTTAGCGTGAAGCAAACTGGACACCAGACACACCAGGACACTGTCCGGGAGGTCGTCCCGTCTGCACCGGCACAGGCGGCACTGGGGGAGAGGGAAAGGGAAAGCGCTTCCCCAGTCCCCGCACCCTACACGTCCACGCGAGCTGGTGCTGCAAGCCCTAAAACCGGGATTTACATACTCTGCAGTCAGCTAAATACTTGGTCTCATTCCTTAGAAATCCTGAAAACAGAACTGTGCATAGCTCAAAATAATTTAAATGAATTAGAAGATAATATCTTTGAGAGGATAATTTGCCAACAGGTATATTTAAAATGCATTTCTTACTTTGGATTTAAATTTTTTATGTTTACATTTAGGCAAAGAAGTCCTTTATAGAAACAGAGACACAGTGCTGTGTAAGCTCAATAAAGAAATTAGTTACTTTACGTAAGGAAGACTGATGGCTTTTGTTCCCTAAAACTGTTCTGATGCTGTTTCGGTCTATCACTACATACACAGATACGTGCAGCACTGATTTGTTTTCAGCCTGTGTCTCTGCATCCCCATCACCACCCACGTCAGAAACAGAGCAGCTGAACCACACTTTGGTGTGCCGGAGCCACCCAGATGCCATTCCCTGGCACTGTGCCATGCTTGAGAGGGGTCTGGACGGAGCCCACCCTGCGCGGGCCCCGCGGCACGGACACTGCGGCACAGAGCCAGCGGCACAGACCCCATGGCACAGACCCTGCGGCACGGACCCCAGAACACGGACCTGGCGGCACGGACCCCACGACACAGACCCTGCGGCACAGACCCTGTGGCACGGACCCCACGGCACAGACCCCGCAGCAGGGACCCCGTGGCAAAGAGGCCGCTCCGCCCAGGGCACGGAGCCCGTGGCACAGAGCCCGCTCCGCCCAGGGCACGGAGCCCGTGGCACAGAGCCCGCTCCGCCCAGGGCACGGAGCCCGTGGCACAGAGCCCGCTCCGCCCAGGGCACGGAGCCCGTGGCACAGAGCTGCACCGGTGCAGCAAACGCAGCGGCAGCGCCTTGTGCACAACTGGAAGAAACCTGCAGAGGTCGAGACTTCCTGCGAACCCACCCGCGCTCAGAAAGGCGACACGAAGTGCACAGGGCCATGCGGGTCCCGCCAGCACCGGCTCCCCCGCGGCCACGTGTCCCCAGGTCACCTGCCTGCCCAGCAGTCATGAGAGAATATACTCTACCCAGACAATGTATTATCTGTGCTATGCACAAACTGGATCACTGGCCAGCAGTCACCACACGCCACCAAACACTGGCTCCCCAACACGCAATTTAAGAGAAAGACATGCTAATTAGCTCTAGTTTCAAAGAAAGACAGGAGATGAAAATAGAAAAAGAAAGGTATTATGAAATTTAGCAACTGTATGTTAAATCTTAGAAAACACATTTTAAAGTAATTATAGGGAGAAAAAAAAATACATAAATTCCAAATACAACATGGCTCTGTGGGGTTCTGGCCTGGCACCTGGTGCTTCTGCCACTGCCTGTGCCGGGGACCGTTCTAGAGCGCCGAGGCTGGGCCAGCGCGGTGGCGCCCTGACCAGCCCCCGGGATCCGCGCACGTGACGGGCCGGACTGTGGACAGCGACGCACGAACACACACAAGAACAACTCCCGAGCAAAATGAAAGTTACGGGCAACGAACAGGCGTTTTACCAGAAAAGATGGCAAAGGCAATTTGTCAGCTTCCCCCTCTCCACCAGCCCCGCAGCAGCGTGACAGCCGCGCTGCTCGCACAGCCGTCCCGAGGAACCGCAGCCTGCAGACCAGCGCCGCAGAGCCCTTCACCTCCCGGCACCCAAACCCACATCGCTTACATGCGCAACAAGTCAAATTATGGTATACTTCTTTTTAAGTGAAAAAAACCAGAAAGCAGTGTTTCCGAGGCGTCCCCTCTGTGGTGACCAGGCCAGCCCTGCCACCGGGGCAGCTCTCCCAGGCTGGCAGGGGACACCGCTCCTGGACACCGTCTCTGTTCAGGAAACCAGTGGGCAAGAAAGAGCACGGCTGATCATCTCACAGAGTTTTTAGTTGCTGGTGACAAAGCATGTATTACATAGTATGATTATTACAAACACATATCTAAAATACCTCACTAATCATCACATGTACTAACTTTCTGCACAGTAATGCAGAAGAATATGTTGCAAAATACCTAACCATGAGATATTAGTCTTGGTGGTTGGGAATCTCTCTGAATCATTCAGTGCAGAATCCATGCAAGAAGTTACAGTAAATTTCAGAGCAAGATCATGAAGTGCCGGGCTCCCGCGGCAACGGCTGCAGAACCGCTGGGCGCTGTCCCCTCCGCTCCGGCTCACGGCAGCGCCTGGCAGCGCCGCGCAGCGCCGGGGCACTGCGCCGGGCAGGCTGGGGCACAGCAGCGCCTGGCAGCGCCGCGCGGCGCCGGGGCACCGCGCCGGGCAGGCTGGGGCACAGCAGCGCCTGGCAGCGCCGCGCAGCGCCGGGGCACCGCGCCGGGCAGGCTGGGGCACAGCAGCGCCTGGCAGCGCCGCGCAGCGCCGGGGCACCGTGCCGGGCAGGCTGGGGCACAGCAGCGCCGCGCAGCGCCGCGGCACCGCGCCGGGCAGGCTGGGGCACAGCAGCGCCTGGCAGCGCCGCGCAGCGCCGGGGCACCGCGCCGGGCAGGCTGGGGCACAGCAGCAAGCTCAGCGCGGAGCGAGCGCCGACGCTGCTCCCGGGTTACGAACACCTGGTACCTTCCTACCCTGCAGCACTCTTCATCAGTCGTTTTATCGCTGTGCAGTCCCTACCTCTGATTTCCTTTACACCTTCAGTCCTCAAAATGTGGCGGGTTTTTTTTCCTACTCACTTTGTTTACAATAAGCAACCACCGTATTCCCTCTGTATTTCACCCCCGCTCCTCCCTGCCCACCCGCAACTTCTTATTTGCTCTTAAGAATACAAAAATACAGGAAAGTCGTAAACTCCACAACATGAATCATTCTGATATTACTGCTAAACTTCTACCAGCAAAAACATTCTTTCCATATGTGACACTACTGAAATAATGGTATTGAAATGGTATAAAAAAAATGGCTATTTCCTTCATTATAGTTTTGCAACCATCGTTAAGAACTCCAATTTGGTTTCTTTTTGTCTTTCTTTTCAAACATTGACATCAGTATTGTTGCACACAAATCCTCCCACATACAGAAGAATAAATAAGCAATTAAAAAAAGTACTGACCTTCGCTGGCCGGAGTTGCACAGCCCTCGAGGTTCAGCATTATATCTTTGTCTCTGTCATCAGTACTGGCTCCCAGCAGCATCCAGCTCTCAACGTTATCACTTTCGGATATCAGGCTGTCCTCCTCTGAGCTGTCATCTATTACGAACACATCTTGGATGGTATGAGCTCCGGCAGAACCACCTGGGTCAGCCTTCCCACCGGTACTTTTCCTTTTCCTTGGAACGTCTGTGGCTGACGCAGTGGGACACAGGGCGTTACACCCCGGAGCTTCGGGGTGACGTGGTGTGGAACAGACCGGAGGGGTCTGTCTTCTACTGCGAGCTAAAGAGCTTGTTGACTTCTTCCCTTTGCTTTTATAAACACTGTCTTCATCCGGTGTGTCAGACAAGACGATGATCTCGGGGTCATCTGAAAACTGAACGCCACCATCAATTAATTCAGTGCTCTTCTTGTCTTTGGAGCGTTTCTCAGTTAGAACTGAACTATGATCCAGGACTCCTGCAACATCGTCTTCTTCATCCATTTCCAGTGTGCTTATTTCTCCAAGATTTTGGGAATAGTGGATCTGGCTGTAGAGATGAAATTCCACCTCACTATCAACGCTCTGCTCGCTGGATGACTCCTCGCGATAAAGTTCATCTTCGTACATTTCAGTATCATCAGCATCTTCGTCTCCAACAAACATTCTGGAACGCGAGTAGCCTGTATCAACAAAACCCAAAAGGCTGTGTCAGAATGGTCACGAATGCATGCCCCAAACTATCTTTCAAATGGTACCTTTGGTCTTTGCAAAATTGCTAACGTTAGACACAGAGCGCTGTGTGGAGAAGACAAAACTGAGCAGGCTTAGCAGCTACGACATCAGTGCTCAAATCCATAAGAGCAAAAGCTACTTGAGGATGCACATTGTTTAATCTTAACTACTGATTTAACCTGAAGTACTATGGCTTCTGAAAGTTGTACTCCATGTGCTGTCAGCTTCCTCGGCCCCTCGCCATTCTGGGCTCAAAACCAGGGTACCTGCACAGACTGGGAGCCAAATGAGTGTCTGAATTCCAGTTTTGATTGTTCCACCAACTAGTATCAATTCTGGGTACTTTGCAACTTGTTTTACCAAGTAACATCTTACATACACACCTGAAAGAGCAGGGAAGGAACACTCCTCGGTATTCAGTGCCTATCTACACTCGGGCTGCAGAGTCACCTGAACTGGTGCTTCAGAACTTAACCCTGTGATGGGAAGCGCCAGGGCTATGGTACAGAAGCACACAGACACGCGGCACAAGCTCAGGTCTGAAGATAGCATAAAAAATGAAAGAATAGTAAAGGTAGTATAGAAGCCTGCAGCCTTCATACAAACGGATACGTCACATGGTTCCAACAGGATGTAACAAACTGAGTTACAACACCATGAAAATGCAATTACAATGGTCTTAGACCTCAGTAAGGTGTACCTGCAAACAGCGTCTGCCCAGCTCAACGTCAGCTATGACACCTCTGTACTGCTACCAGTTCAGCAATAATTATTTACAACACTTAATGGCCTTTCTGGTGGATGTAGGACTAAAGCCACAATTTCCCTTCTCATGTACTCAGCCATACTGCTTTTTAAACAAACGTGCGACAAGAACTGGCTGGTGGGACACAGTTAACCCTCAGCAAGCTTGCAGACAATGTAAAAATTAGGAGGAGTGGCTGACACCCTGGATGGCTGTGCTGCTACTCGGAGGTACCTCAGCAGGCTGAGATGTGGGCAGAAAGGATCCTCATGAAGATCAGCAGAGGTAAATGCCAAATCCTGCCCCTGGGAAGGAGAGGCTGGAGACCCACCGCTCGGAAAGCAGGACCTGGAGATGAGACTGGTTCTGATTTTTGATCCTGAGGGTGGTGAGAGCCTGTCCCAGGTACCCAGAGAGGTGGTGGATGAACCATCCCTGAGACATCCCAGGTCAGGCTGGACGGGGCTCTGAGCACCCTGAGCTGGTGAAGGTGTCCCTGCTCATGGCAGGGGGAACTGGGGGAGCTTTGGAGGTTCCTTCCAACCCAAAGCATTCTGTGATTCCATAAGACAACACAGTTTTCAGACAAAACGCCTCCTGGACTCTGGGCGAGCGGAACCAGTGGGCTGAGGGACGTTACCGTTCTGCTCCGGTCGTTGCTGACGGGACCAGAGCTGGGCGGTGAGCTCCGGGCTCCCAGTGCGAGAACAAGGTGGAGGCGCTGGGGGGAGCTCAGCAAAGGGCCCTGCAGCAATGGAGGGATGGAGCAACTGTCAGACAGGGCAGGCTGGCACAGCTGGGACCGCCCGGCCTCGAGAAGGGGCTCGGGGATCTCATCATTACACGTGAATGCCTAATGGGGGGCAGTAAATAAGACAGAGCCAGGCTCTTCCAACTGGTGTCCAGCACCATGGCAAGAGGTAGCAGACACAAAACATAAAATACAAGAAATTCCACTTAAAGAAAAAACTATTTTATTCTGATGCCCAGGAAGGCTGTGGACCCTACTTCCTTGAAGATGTTCAAAACCTAGAGGGACACAGCCCTGAGCAAACTGCTTGAGGTCACCCTGTTTGGAGTCAAGGGGGCTGGACAACGGCCAGAGGTTCCTCCCACCTCACCTGTCCTGTGACCCCAACCCACAGGCTCCTCCAGAGTTCCCCACAGCTCCCAAAGGCATTCTGAAGTTACTCTGCCTAATTCATGGGATACTTTATTTCATTTACACGGCCACATCATGCACGTAGGAGAGGAAAGTGAATACTTCATATGAAAATCTGTCTCTATTTCTGTGTTACAGTTACTCCCAGGGAAGCTAACAAACTGTCAGATGGAGCTCAGTTATTTGTTGTGGAAGGAAGTGGCATAGTATTGTTTAACTTCACACATTAATACACAAGTGATCTTGATTTGGAAGCCTTATACATGAGTAATTTGTGTGATGATGGTATTTAAGGAACCTAAAGCCTCATTTGACAGCTTTCTGTGCACACCCTGCAAGAGTCCTTCCCTGATCATGATGGATTCAGCCTCATTTGTATTCCTGGTATACCTGAAGTCAGATTACAGGGGAACACACCTTTCCCACAAAAGCAAACAAAACCAGGCCACATAACACATGAGCACACAAGCGGGAAAACACAAACACTTACTGAGAACCCACGCACCGTACCATGCTCTGTTTAGGCCTCCAGTGGATCAGCATGGATCACTCAGCACAGATCACTCTGCGCACATCACTCACTCTCACCCACTTGATCCAGCGCCCGCTGAGATCCCACCCAGACCCGCAGAACCGGCTCATCCCAGCACCTCTCAGCTCCACAGTCTCCTAATACGCTCAAGCTGATTTCTGTCCTACAGCTGATTTCTAACGTACAAATGCAGTCCTAACACTTACCAAGTGGAGGGTAGGGAATCTGTTTTAAAAGCTCTCCTGTCCACACAGTGACTATGGCCTCCTGGAAACCTTTACACCTGCCAACACAAAGCTCTGCTTGGCAGCACGACACATGCAGCAGTAACCCAGGGATAACCTGGACAAATCTGTATCTGCTAGACTCTGTCTCTCTCATCTGGGTTCTTAGGTAAATATAACATCTATTATGCCAAATAAAGTATGAAAGAATGTGGTGATAATAGATTTATTGTGTCTATTTCATAGTTGTATTTATGTTTGGTTGCCATAGGGAGAAGGAAAAAGTAAAACACTGGTTACCTCTGTGGTTGTAGGTAGTAAAAATATAAGACAGGAAAGCTCCTGACAGATCAAAGAAAGCTCCTGTACTTAAACATTTCTCTCAGTTTTACATGGGGCCACCCCTTCACACAGGTCTTTGCCTCTTCCCATCTACGGGGTGAGAATAAAAGCAGAGCTGGCTCCAGTCAAGCCAACCTACAGTATTAATCTGTGGTTACATGACGTGAGAAAAGAGACTTCCAGTGATGTAGGGAATGAAAGAATCCCCCCAAAGCGTGCTGTGATTTGAGTGACACTCAAAAAGCCAACTGAATTCAAGCACTCTTTCCTTCCCATTCTGTCATCCCCTGGATGAAGTTACACGAAGTACATGACCACTGCTGGAAACATGCAGCTCAACAAGGCCGCTGGGCCACGGCTGTCAAAGGACACCCAAGGACCTGACTCACGGACACTTCATAACGAAGGCAAGAGGAGGAAGAGGCAGCAGGACACGACACTTACTTTGATCTGTCCTCCCCGCAGCTCGGGTCGAACAGCAGCTCCTCCTCCTCTCAGGTCCACACACTCCGGGATGACAAAGGGCTCCTCCTCTTGCTCAGCACATATGGCAGGCCCTGGGAAACGAGAAACAACAAACGTCAGCATCGCCACGCAGCCTGGGGTGTCCAGTCCCCTGCTCTCCACCCCCATGCTCAGCGGCAGCTGCGGCCCCTGCTGCATCAGACCAGAGGGGTTTGGCACCGCGGCAGACAAAACTGCCTCTAGGAAAGGGAAGAGGAGCTCGACAGACAAAGTTCTCCTGTTTTTCATATTGCCAGAGTGAAAGCATATCTGACTGCCAGTCTCCAGCAATTTAGGTTTCATTTCACCAGTGAAAGGTTTAGACTAGGAGCAGTTGTCAGTTTTGCTACCAGCTAGACTACAACGAAGACATCCCACACGTCTGACTGCGAAAAGCACATTAAAAACAATAGTCCTGCAAAGAGTAACTGATCTGATACAGGCTGCAGAGAGTACAACACTGACGCATCACGGGAGGACCTCATCCCTTAGGCAGGAGCAATCCTGTTACTACCCAGACCCAGAGCACGACTCCCCTCAAAAGTACCCGACAGCCCCCCTGGTAGGCCCCAAGTAACAACAGTTCCAGTAAAGAGCTAAAGAAAAAAATCACAGCAATCTGAATTTCTTTTAACCGCTTCCAAACAAATCTCCAGATGACTGTAGCTAGAAATGGCAGGAGATCATCTTCCCAGGTCATTTACAAAGGCTGCTGGCCAGCACCTTCCATCCCGCATCCCGCAGCACAGACCGCAGGAGGATGCGGCAGCAGCACGGTCAGAAGGCGGGCAGAGCACAGGGACGCTCGTCAGAGCACCCACAGTTCTCAGCCAAAACCTCAGAGCAGTTTGGGACACGCAGGTGTCACGTGAGTGAGAAGGGGCTTTGCCCAGGTGCCAGGAGGATGCCCGGGCCAGTCCTTCCCGCACCATTCCCGCTCCACGTGCCTTGTTTCTCCCAACCAGCTCCTCCTCTCCTCTGCTTCACTTCATTACTCTGCTGCTCTTACTTTTTCAACCACTAAAACCTTCCAGAGCTCACACAATAACCTTCTTCTGCCTCACTCTTGCCATTTCAAATACTGAGATTTCTTAAAAGAAAAAATAAAACAAAAAAGGGTTTGCAAAAATATTACTTCTTCATCCTTTGCAAATATGACTTTTCCAATAACTGTACTATTCCCACCACAAATCATCAGGGAATTCCAAATATTTCCTTCTTTTTCTTGCTCTCTGCTTGATCTTTGCAGTAATGTTGAATCTAAAATTTTATGACAAAGGCTGCATGGAAAATACAGCAACAAACATGCTCTTTGCTGATTTAGGAGGTAAAGACAAAGCATAACCCCACTCTCAGACTCTCTGTTACAGGTAGGAGCAACAACAAAATGGGAAAGAAAGGTCTTCTGAGGAAATTACCAGCAACTTCCTAAAACCACAAGTATCTATCAAAAGAGTGGCTCGGACATCAGAATGGCAGGAGACACCAGCAGACCTGACCGCTTCTGTCTTCTGTTCGGTCATAGTGGTGATACATGAACTGCCCCGTACTTCAGACTGTTAAGATACCGCACAGGTACAACCAACATGAAAGTGATAAAGAATTTAAATGTTTCTCTGCAGTTTAATGAAATCTTTCATGTCAGCCGCTGTAACTGCTTTTGTACCCTTCATCAGAATTTGCATACTCTTCTTTTTGCGAGAGATAAGCAATCAAAACTACTGTTATGAAGCACAGCACAAAAATGAAAATCACATTGTTGTTCTTCTTGCAGCCCTATGAAGGTATGCAAATGTCAAATCTGAACAGATTTTTTTAAAAAAACAATATATGGTTATTATCACAGGTCGGTGACAGGAGACAGTTTTTTCTTCACCTGTATTGTGTTTCTGTACCAAAGATAACACGGATCTTATTTTGGCTTAGGAGGATAACCGAGCTGCACCCACAGCGGGTCAGTTCTCCTGCCCCAGCCAGGCTGGGACGCGTGGCTCTAAGAGACCTGAGTCGCTCCGCACACCCGTGTGCTCAGTCTGGAGCAGAATTGTCCACACAGGACACAGTAAAAATGCCACGAGGTCGACCACAGTGCAGCCCCCTTGGCTTCCACAAAGCAGACCCTGACAAGTATAACACATCCTGCACCTGTTGTCACAGTTTTAAGAAGCCAAGAAAAAAGGCAGATAGCACCAAAACACTGATCTAACAGTGACATTTGCTACTAGTTATTTTTGGCCAAATTTTGTCACACATTTATTCCAAGGATAACTTGTGTTGCTCAATGCCAAGATGTAAAACTTTTTTTATGTTGACTTACTGTGTGTTTGACAAAATGTTTCTTTTCTGTACTTTGTTCAAATACGATGCAAATAAGTGTAAAGGAGAGAAGGAAAGCTTTGGAGAAGAGGGAAATGTATTTCTAGTGACAGGTTATACCTTCAGGAGATCTCGGGAATCTATCTTCCACACCCAAACCCTGGAAAATAACAAAACATTCAAAGTTTACTTCAAGCCTTTTGGAAGATTTTTCCCCTTAGCAATTTTGGAAGCATGTTTAACTCAAATAGCTTTGCTGCTTCTTAGATCACGACTGAATTTAGCCGGTGATCTGAGCACAACGCAGGCCCCGAGTGTCTGAGCAGCGGCGGGGGCGGCTCCGGGTCCGCACGGCCGGAGCTGCGCCCGCCGGCCCGGGCAGCGCAGACACGCAGGGACACGGGGCTCGCTCGTCCGCCGGGAGCTCCGGGCTGCCGCGCGGGGCCCGGCCGGCGCTGCGGGAACGGCCGCGCCGCTCCGCGGGGAGGCCCCGGGGCGGGGCGGGCAGGCCGGGCCGCGGCGCAGGCCGCGCCGCACGGGCACACGGCGGGGCTGCGGCGGAGCGGCGGCCGGGGGCGGCGGAGGGCGCGGGGCGGCCGGAAGGGCCGGGGGACGCGCCGAGCCGGCAGCGAGCGGGGCCCGCCGCGGCGAGGCGGCGACAGGCGGCCCCTGGGCGGGAGCGGGGGCGCGGGGGTCGGGCCGGGGGCCGCGCCGGGCCCGGGGCCGGCGCCGTCACGTACCCACTGCCGGCCGCGCGGGACACGCCGAGCAGGAAGTGGCGGCGCACGCGCCCCGCCCCGCCGGCCTCGTGCTTCCGGCCCCGCCCCCCGGCGGCGCTGCCATCACGCAGGCGCGGGGCGCCCCGCCCCGCCCCCTGGAGGTTCGCCACTCCCCCTCGCGGCTCGCCACGCCCCCTGGCAGCGCGGGGCGGGGGGCGGGGTCTGGCTGTCCAGAGTCTCGCGGCGGCCGGTGGGGGGCGTGGCTTAGCGCGGGGCGGGGGCGGGACGGGAGCCGCCTTCCTGTCGCGGCTCCGCGCTGGGGCTGCGGGTCCGGTCCGTCCCGTCCCGCCCGCCCGCCCGGGTGCCGTCGTGCCGCGGGCCGGTCCGTCCCGTCCCGCCCGCCCGGGTGCCGTCGTGCCGCGGGCCGGTCCGTCCCGCCCGCCCGGGTGCCGTCGTGCCGCGGGCCGGGGCCGCCGGGGGTCCCGCGGTCTGCCGGCAGCCAGCGCCCGCGGGCCCGCGCTGCTCACGGACAGCGGGCGATGCCGCTCCGCCGGGGCAGCGCCGCCGCGGCTGCAGCCTCGGGCCGGGCCCGGGAGGGGACTCCGGGCTGGACGGTGCGGCGCTGGGGAGGAGGCCCCGTGTCTGGGTGCGGGGCGCGGCCCGGACGGCGGGGTCCCCGTGTCCCTGCTTCCGCGGGGGCGGGTGTCACCGGGGAGCACGCAGCTCGCCCCGCTTCCCGCGGCTCCTGCCGGGGAGCACTGCGGCCACACGGATGTCCCCGCCGCCGCCCCGGTGCCCGTGCCCGCCCCGCGGCTCCGTGAGCAGGACCGTGAGGCTGCAGCTCCGTGGTGATGGGAGCAAAGCGCTCACACAGGCGCCCGTGCCGTGCCAGGTGCGGTGGAAGAGCTGGTGAAGAAGTTGTGGTGTCTGCAGGCCAGCCGAGGGACGGAATTGCCCTCAGTCGCGGCCGCCTGGCACAGAGCCAGCTGAGGAAGAGGTGGCCACTTGGGTGCAAAGAGCCTGGGCAGCTCCAAGATCAGTTGCCCTCAGAGCGGTGGACTTGGACATAGTGATGAACCATCAGAAGAACCTGCTGAGGATTGCCAAGGACGTGACCGAGACCGGGAACAAACACGTCGTGAGGTTTGGGGAGCGGCCTGGAAAATCCGAGCCTCTCGTCTGAACTACCAGGCAGATTTAAACAGTTTAACCAGATTTTTCAATCCCAACCAGTGGGTGCTTTGGAGGAGGCAGAGGGATGGCAGGGCCGCTCCGGGTCGGTGTTGGGTTTGGCAGCGCCGCTGAGCGCCCCTGGCAGGCGGACCGGGCTGAGCGGCACTGGACACGTCCCCGGGCCGCAGGTCCCACGGGGGACAGCGCAGAGGAGCCACGGCAGCTCCCGCTCGGTCCCGGCAGCTGCACAGGCGCCCGTGTCCGGGGGTGCAGCCACCAGCTCTCATGAAGAGCTCCTGTCTGATGGCACAACCGGTGGCTGTCAGTCGTCTTCTAAAACAGCCCTGATACAGCCCGAAGCCCACAGCGGGCAGCCCTTCCCGGACGGGACCTGCCGAGCGTGCTGGTTGGAAGCATTTGGTGCTGCAGGGCTTGTGGGTCCCTGCACCAGAGGGCCCCAGGATTAGCAATGCTGTCCTCTCTTTATGGTGCTAGCTCTAATAAATAGCATTTTCAGCAATACTTTACAGAGTATTAGTGCCTTTCTTACTGGGATTGTAGTGAACCAGCTGCCTCTTTCCTGACTTGCTAATACAGGAGTTTTCCTCATTACTCCGATCTAACAAGGAGAGCAAGTGGTCACGTTTCTTTGTTTTACTGTCTTTGAATTTTAGAATAAAATTCTTGCACCCTGGAAGGACACAACAAGCATTGCAGATTTTCAAGAATATGCAATTGCATGAGGATTTGCCTGAAATGGGAATGTTCAGTTAAACCCTGCCTCATATTTTTGGCCTGTAAGTGGTTTTGGATATCACTGTTTCATTCAGCATTCTCTAAGCTCAATTTCTGCATCTGACTGCTTTTCCTGCTGCTCTGATAGCGCCAGTTCAAAGATTTTCCCATGCAGCTTACTGAAGATGAATAAAAATGACTTAGTAAAAGCATATAAAGGAGCTGAAGTCAACATCTGATGGAAAAATGCCCTCTGTGTAAAAGCGTGTTTCAGAAACCAAACCCAAGTGATTGAGAGGTGTTCTCAGCGCCCTGGTACCCACCTGTAGCACGCTGCGAAGTTCAACATGCTTTCGATTTCTAGTTCAAATGCTCACAACAGATAGGAAGAGGAAGAAGTTTTTACTTAAACAACAGCACAGACTTCCAAGTAACTATATTTTTCCTTTGTTCTTGAAAGCAAACCTCTGTGCAAATTTAGTTTTCAAACATTTTGTCATTATTATGTGTAATTTTCAGCTTACAGCTTTTGGTTGAACTTACTTCCATGGAAATCTCACTGGTTTTAGCAAGACCCGCTGCTCTTCTGGGCTTGGTGCGATGCTGGAGGGGTTGGTTTCTGCTCGGCAGACCAGCAGCACCATTGTCACCATCACGGGCACTGGCGCTGGCCCAGCTCGTGAGCCAGCATCTCTTGCTGTGCTTGGGAACGGGTGACAGCAAAGGCTTTGGACAACGTGGGCACAGGCTGGACACGGAGACCGCAGAGAGCAGCAGGGACAGCTCACCAGTGGTCGGTCACCGGTCACTGGAAAAGCACAACGTGGAGAGCTGGGGAAAGCTCTGGCTCCAGGGAAGAGCCGACAGCCGAGCGGGGCAGGAGCCGTCCCGGACGCGCAGAGAGGGTCCCCAGAGCAGCCGGGACCAGGCTGTGTCTGCAGCGGGCACACGAGCAGACACGCACACGCAGAGCACGTGGACACAGACGTGCACGAGCGGCCACGCAGATCAGCGCGCTGGGAACAACAGCACGTGCACACACAGGCAGCACCGGCGGCCTGGTCTGCTTCGCCTCTCTGCCCGCTCCAGATGCCGTCCCTTGGTGGAAATCATGCACGTATGCATGTGTGCATGCGTACGTATGCACGTATGTACGCCGTGCCGCAGCTTTCGCCAGCCTGCGCGGTTGCTGTGGCTGCCCCGATGTCCCCAGCGCCGCACACAGACTGTGCACCGAGCGGGTCGGGCTGCTGGAGCTCTTCTGCTCCAGTCTCTCCTGCACCTGCCTCTGGCACTGGGCTCCTGAGCCTCCCGCCCTGCTTGCTGGCCCGCACAGCTCTGTGTTTGGTAGCGATTTCCCTTGCTGGTGTGCACCCACGGCACAGGGACACAGCGCGTTGCTCCCGATGCTGCAACACTGCCCTTGGCCTCCATAGCCCCGGGCCCAGCTCCTCTGGCTGGTGCTGAGCCTGGCGTGCATGCTGCATGGAGAGCCCCTGGCGCAGGAAGGCAGCTGTGTGTCCATTTCATACTGCCAAACAAGCTCATGATAGAGCCTGCACAGAGCGCTGCTGCTTCCATCCGCGCATCGTGCCCGACGAGCGGCAGCAGCAGCGGGGTCACACAGCAGTGGGACGGGCCAGCAGGACCCAGCGCTGCAGGGGCACCGGGACACTTCTGCTGCATCCTATGCCATGGTAACGGTCCTGCACCTGGTCACCCCGCACCCTGGAGTGGCTCCCCATCCCACGCTCTACCACCCCACCCTCTCCCATCCCACCCTCACCCACCCCACCCTCTCCCACCCCACCCTCTCCCGCCCCACCCTCTCCGGTCCCTCCGCAGACACTCCGCTGCTGCGCCTGCAGAGCACAGAGCTTTCATTTTTCATTTCATTCTGTGTAGGCGTCGCAGACTTGGGGGTTTCCTTAGTGCGCTGCGGGTGCTCTGTTTTAAACATCACTGGCGTGTAATTACAACCTGCGCTCTGCCTCTGTCCTGGCTGCACAGCTGTCTCTGGAAGGTCAAGGTGATGTGATCCTCAAGGCCTTGGCTCAAGAAAGAAGTGACAAAAAATGACCGACAGTGTCATATGCAGGTTTTATGTTGTAGCAGAGAGCGGGCACCCTGGCCGGAGTCAGAACACAGCCGTGGCAGCCGGACTGGCAACAGGTACTTTTCTCTGATCTAATCATGATACTTTTCGAAACAAAAACTTTTTGCTGTTACAAAACCTTCTCAAATGTAACAGATAATTAATTGATGTAAAACAATTGCTGTTAATCTGATTAAAGGAGCACCTGGAGTTGCAAAATGTTGTACAACTCTGCGGGCCCTGAGGGCACCAATGGAGGGTACTGACCGGGCTGTGTCCGGCCCTGGCTCCCCCCAGGCCGATCCCTCCCCGCTCTCCGGCTGGCACCGCGGCCCAGCCTTGGTCTGTCCCCGTCCCCGCCTTGGTCTGTCCCCATCCCAGCCTTGGTCTGTCCCCGTCCCCGCCTTGGTCTGTCCCTGTCCCAGCCTTGGTCTGTCCCTGTCCCCATCCCAGCCTTGGTCTGTCCCTGTCCCAGCCTTGGTCTGTTCCCGTCCCAGCCTTGGTCTGTCCCCATCCCAGCCTTGTTCTGTCCCCGTCCCCGCCTTGGTCTGTCCCTGTCCCAGCCTTGGTCTGTCCCCATCCCAGCCTTGGTCTGTCCCCGTCCCCGCCTTGGTCTGTCCCTGTCCCAGCCTTGGTCTGTCCCTGTCCCCATCCCAGCCTTGTTCTGTCCCTGTCCCAGCCTTGTTCTGTCCCTGTCCCAGCCTTGGCCTGTCCCAGCCTTGGCCTGTCCCTGCCTTGGTCTGTCCCCGTCCCCATCATGGCCTGTCCCTGTCCCCATCCCAGCCTTCGTCTGTCCCTGTCCCCATCCCAGCCTTGGCCTGTTCCTGTCCCCATCCCAGCCTTGGCCTGTCCCTGCCTTGGTCTGTCCCCGTCCCCATCATGGCCTGTCCCTGTCCCCATACCAGTCTTCGTCTGTCCCTGTCCCTGCTTTTGTCTGTCCCTGTCCCCATCCCAGCCTTGGCCTGTTCCTGTCCCCATCATGGCCTGTCCCTGTCCCCAGGGAGGGGTCCGGGCTGCTGCGGGGTTTGGGGTGGGCCAGCCCCTCGCGGCAGCTGCTGAGATGGCGTAAAGTGCATGTTCAGAGAAAGACCTCAGGTCAGGGACCTTTCATCAGAGCATTTCCAGGAAACAACGTTCCGTATTTCTAGAATGAACAGCAGAAAGATCAGAGGGTTTGGGTTTAGGACTGACTACAGGGGTATTTTATGCTTGCAAGAACTCATTCTTGCCAAACTCGACCTCGAAAGGAAGTTTGTTTCGGGTGGCGCGGCTGTGGAGTGCAGCGGCCGCCCGACGCGCCCTGCGCCGGTCGCCTGTCCCCGCGACTCGTGTCCCCCCGCGGCCCCGGGGACACGGCAGGGCCGGCAGCCTCTGCAGCGCCACAGCGGCCGCTTCCCGCCCTCGCCGCGGCCCACGAGCCCGGTCTGCGCCGCAGGCGTGCGCGGGGGGCCGCGCGGTGGTGGGCGCTGCAAGGGAGGCCTCGGTGCGGTTTGTACGGCTGCGGCGGGCGGGTCTGAACAAACACGCACAAGCCTTCCCAGCAGATCTGTGCCGACAGCGCTCACCGTGACCCTCACCCAGTGGGAGCCGCGTGTCTTCTCCAGACAATCCTGCGTGCAGATGAGCCGATCAGGAGCCAGAACGGCCTTTACTGAGCTCGACTTGAAAGCAGTCATGGCTTTAGGAGAGCACTGAAGCACAGAGGGCTAGGTGTGACACTGAATTTCTAGGTTTCATATGACGTACGAAAAGCAAGGCGACATGTTTGCCTTCATCTTGTTTGTCTTCCCTTGAAGAAGCAGCCCTTGTCAGAGCTTTTAGGTGACACCGTCCAAGTGCATCCATCCTGAGCGTGGAAGTGCCACAGCTCCATTTCAGATGTGCTACCGGGTACCTTGCAGCTGCAGAGACACAGAGTTGCCTGCGTTAAATGCAATGGGACTTATGTGTGATCCTCAGGCACTGGCGATTCCACCCTTGCCCTCTTTCTCTCTCAGGTTAATTGGGTCCTGCTGTTGCCTTTGCTTCTGAGTGCTGTTTCCAGGAGGAATGATAAACTCCACCTGCCACGTGCCTGAAGCCAGTCCAAACTGTTAATCTCCTTCCCCGAATTGCCCATCTTTGGTGTGCCAGCAACTTGCTCATAAGAGGAGAGGACCTGAGCACAGAGCTTCAGGTCCTGATGCTCATACTTGTCCAGGAGATGAGGGGGTGGCACCTGCTTTGCACCTAATTGCTTGAGCTGAGACACACACGGTTGTGTCCCGCTGCACCCCCTGCAGAACGTTCCCTCTCCCTCCAGAGCTCGCAGCTTTCTAAGGTGTTCCAAGAGGCACCTTCCTGCAGCCCAGGACTGGGTGGTGGGACTGTAAACAGCCCTGCCTCCTTCCCCTCTGGCACTGCAGCCGGCTGCTCGAGGCACCTCTCGGCAGGTGAGGGCAGCACGGACCAGGCTGCGCGGGCTGGGCAGCACAGCGCGGGCATCCTGCACTCGGAGTCCAGCCAGCGGGCTCCCCGCAGCAGCGGGTGACGGTGCCGTGACTGCCACGGTGCCACCTTCACGCCGTGGTTTGCCCAGGTCTCCCCAGAGGTCTGTCCGTGCAGGGGAGGAACATCCCGAGGGTCCCTGCGCTGCTGTCCCTGCCCGCTCGCCCGCCCTGCGGGGCTGACCTGGGGCTGCACAGGCCCCGCCGGAGCAAACGGGCACGATGGCGCCCGCAGGAGCCCCGTGTGCTGCGCACGGGCAGGCTCCGGCCCCCAGGTCTCCCAGAGGGCAGGATCCTGGTGGAGACCATCGTTCTACCACCACAAGCCTTATGTGCTTAAGAAAGAAAAGCGTAGAGGGAAATTTTCCAGATATATAAACTAGCAATTTACAGTCCAAATGCCAGTAGGTGGCACCCAAGAATGTGCAGCATTGTTCGTAGCCTTTGTGCAAGCCTGGCTGCTTGCTCTCCAGAGGTCTTCAGCTCCTCGGAGCCCCAGGAAAGCCTGGAGGCCTCTGCCACTGGATGGAGGCCTGTCAGAAAGGACCCAGCCAAGAAAAATGCTGATTTTCATTTGCTTCTTTCCAAAGTACGTTTCTGAGCACTGTAGGAAGCAGCATGAAGGAATCCAGAATTAGTCTCAACAGTGTTACTCATCGATAAGGTGTCCGTGTCAGGGTGATGATTTCTGTTGCTCTTAGCTCTGCTAGATGTCAGGAAATGGCCTCCAAGAGCGGCTCTTCACCCGCATTCCTGTGCGAACGTACGGCTGGGAGGACCTGCCCTGTCCACGAGCACTGCTGAAGAGAGTCACAGGACCCGTGGCCACGTTGAAGACTTCATGATGTTCCTTCCAGTCTGGAAGACTGAGAATGTGACTGAAGAACGCCAGCATGCAAGGAGGATGATTAAATGTGCACAGGCTTAATTTTCCAATATTGACGAATGCTATTTTTGCCTGGCCCCACTGGGTGAGGTGGTTGCACTTGTTTCTGGTTACCTGTGCCGAGCGAAGTTGTCTCTGACCCAGCCTGGGCTGTTTCCCAGCAATGGGCCTGTTTTCGTCCTGCAGCTGCAGCAGGTAGCAGTTTTTATGTTGGGGGTCTGGGCCCGGGAGCTCCATTTTCATCTGTCTTGATCTAGTAAAACACATAAACTTTGAGGTGACGAGCCTCTCCTCCTCCCTGAAGTTCAAAGGTGGACCTGCCCCAGTGTGCCGGGCAGGAGCAAGCAGCACCACCTGCACCGGCCTCGCACAGCACCGGAGGCAGGAGAGGCAGAGCAGAGGAGGGGGACGCGGGAGGAGACCCGCTCAGCCAGGACAGGGAGGAGGTGGCAGGTATCTGCCACTGCTGTCCTATCTTCCCATCTCACCGCCCGTTTCAGCATCAGAAACCTGCATTGCCCAGGTCACAGGAACAGCACTTTCAAAACAATTTGCACTGAAAAGCATGAAAATTGTAGGTGCTGAGCCCTGGCAGACCTTGGGGTGCCCGGTAGCCTGCTGCATCATGGTCCCACTCAGGACACCTTCACAAGACGCGGGAGCTGTGCACGGCTCCGAGTGCCACTGGGTCTGGAACGGGCCAAGGGACACTTTTCGCCACACTGCGTTTGGACCCGCGCAGCCTCCTATCTGCAGCCCATCATCACCCTCAGCCCGGGACGGCAGGGACAGGAGCACTTCCGAAGTTAATTAAATTCCCACCCCCCACCTGATCTGCTCCTCCTCTTCCCAGTGCTCCACTTTACCACTTCAAACCGAGCAGTGGGAGAGGGGAGTGTAATTATTTAGCTCCTTAGAGCTATAGCACTACAGTGCTTCACAGCTTGTTAATTACAGCTTCAGCTGCGCTAGTCAGTGGAGGACCAGGAGAGCACGTGGGGGGCGTGGGGCACAGGCTGAGCGAGGGGAGGGACCTGGTGGGGTTGGGAAGAAGCCACAAGGGCTGGCAGTGGGGAGAAGCCGGACTGCAATGGGGCGGAGGAGCAGAGGCACCGGGAGCCTGGGAGAGCTGCAGGGAGTGGGAAGCAGCTGGGGAGCAGAGGGAGAGGGCAGAGCGGCGCAGGGGTAGCGGCGACAGGGCCGCAGGTGGCACCAGGGAGGCTGTGCGCTGGCATGACCGAAGCACGTCCTTCGCGCCCACCTGCCCCCTCTGGCAGAGCAGGTAAGTGCCCAGGCTCCAGATCCGAGTGCTGCTGGTGAGTGTCCTGCAGCATGGGGACTGGTTTCTGGAGAGCAGAACGGCTTTCACGACACGCTGACCCTTGTCAGAGAAAGTATTTCCTGTCCAAATCATCCTAATTTTCTCACTAAATGAGCAAAATAATTGCAACGGTATTCTGCCTCTCTCCTAGTTCTAGCAAGTAAGAATCCTCAGCGTTTTCAGGGCAAATCCCCGACACCCCTCCTCCGATGCAGAGCTGAAGCCCTGGGGGACACAGAGGGACCCGCTCTGCTCGGGAGGTGCCGCACGACCGGCACCGCAGAGCCCGGCCCGGCCGAGCAGCGAGCTCGGACACGACCGGCGAAAAGCGGGGCTGCTGCTGGCCCGCGGGCCTGCGGGGCCCGTGCCCGGGCGGTGCGGGGTCAATGGCCGGGCCGGGGCGGGGCCGGTGCCCCGGCCGGTGCCCGCTCCCCGCAGGCTCCGCGCAGCCCCGCGGCCCCGGGAAGGCCGGTCCTGCCGCCCGCCCGGCGCTGCCCCCGCGCGGCGGGGCGGCGGGGGAGCGGGACCCGGCGGGGCGGGGCGGGGCCGCCCCCGCCGCCCGCGGCCCCGGGAGGGGTCCGCTCTTCATCCGCCACCTCCAAACGCAGGTTGTTTAAACAGCGTTGTGGAGGGAGGAGGGCGCAAGTCCTCCGTGGAAAACCATCCTGGGCTTATCTACCGGCTCTGAAACGAACACGTGCGAGTTTCCTCTTTTTGTCAGCGGTGAAAGGACAATTCAGAGCCAGAAAAGACACTGTGCTCAAAGACTTAATGCTGCACTGCCGATAGCTTTTTAGCTCTGACTTCATGATTTCCATTTTCCTTTGGCAGCTCCCAGTCTCTGTTTCTCTCCTTTTTCTCGAAAATTTCCCTTAAGGAGCCACCGGTGACGGCCCAGGAGGCAGCATGTGAATGCTTTTCTTTATGTAATGCTTTGACATTTGGCATTCCCATGGCATTATGCCCCATCAATGCAGAATAAGTTGTCAGAGCATGAAATTGGTATTTTTACATATTCTTAATGTACAGATGTCAGTCTGAAAGCCATGCACCAGCATTATGATTAAATTCTCTGTTTCATTCTTTGCCTATGCATGGATCTGTTTGGAAGCGCTCTTTCCTTTTGGGGGGATATAGGGAAAAGACATAACCTGAAAAAGTAATAATTCTACTTAGTAGCACTATTGAAAGGTGAAAGCTGAGTTTAAGACATTGCACACTGAATGCAATATGGACTCATGAATCGAGAGCAATAGTGTTCAATTTTTAGCACCTGTGTTCCTGGCACAGTGGAAGAAAGTGAACAACAAGTACCAGATGCATAGAGGGAATATAATCACTGACCCTGTTTCTGGTGCCAAATGTATCAACATGTTCCAAATCAAATCTGCTCAGAGTTTACAAGTTTGTTATTCTATGTTAATTACCCTGTAAGAATGGCAGACCCTTATGGGAGGCTTAATGTGCCCAAACATAATGTACATGGAGAAAGAAGAGGAAAGACATGAGAAAGGATCCACTTAGGGCTCAAAATTGCTTGATTTGGGGTTCTTTGATCAGAGATACATAACGAGGAGCTCTTGCAGGTGACCTGTTTGAAGGCAAATCAGCTGCTCTACCCTCTGCTGCCAGCCCTGGCTCAGGAACCTGTGCTGTGACAAAGGCCAACACTGGTGCAAAATCACACAAGGGGGTGTGCAGACTCCGTTGTTGGGAGCTTCCAAGACCAGGCTGGGTACAGCCCCGAACATGCTGCTCAGGTCTCAGAGCTGAGCTCTGTAAGGGCTGGACTAGAGCCTCCCTGGGGACCCTTCCAGCCTAAATCGTCCCATGACCCTGAAGGCAGAGGTTTAGACTAAGAGCATGTTCAGACTTCCTGTAGGATTTCTTAGGGTTTGTCCAAAGAGCTTCCAAGGTTGTGCAGACCTGCATCCCAGAGCCTCGACGTGTGTCAAGAGTGCACGAGGGTCCACGGGTTCACAGGATGAGCCATGAGCTCCGCCAGGACCCCAGTTTGCAGTGAAATCAGCTGGGAGGCCAAGGGCCTGACTTCTCTCTATGTGTAGCAGAAAACAGCCCATGGACTCTTTTTAGTTGGATCTCCCTGAAAAATAAGGTAATCAGTCATTGCTTGCTCCTCTTCCCTCCCAGGGGCTGGTGCTGTGCCGGCCATCACAGAATCACAGAATCCCAGAATGTGAGGGGTTGAAGGGCCCTGGAAAGCTCATCCAGTGCAATCCCCCCATGGAGCAGGAACACCCAGATGAGGTTCGCAGCTCAGGTTACACAGGGAAGCTCTTGAGAGGAACTGAGATCACAGGCCTTTCATTAAAAACAACATCTATGTGGAGAAGAAGGGGGCAGACCAGTGTCCTCACTGGTCAAAGGGCTCCAGAACAGGCTCTGCAAGGGTCCCCGTGGCCTCCTGGCTTGGTCATGGTTTAGAACAGCCAGACCACAGATCGTCTCTTGCTCAGGGCTGGCTGGAGGGGTGAGGATGGGTTCGCAGTGCTGTCAGCGGACGCTGGGGAAACAGGAGCTGCGAAATTGTAAATGGGGGGACTTAGGAATGGAAAGGAAGAGAAGATTGCACAGAAAGCCAGAGGAGAAGATGAAGAAAACTGGCTTTATTGGGTGAACGAGGCAGACAGAGATATATGAATAAAAGTTTAAGACTTTGTTAGTTCTGTTAGTTACTGGAGAAACTGCTAATTGATTACATTCCTAATAAAAATCCACTGGCATGAATGAATATGATGTCACTTGGGCTTGGCTTTCAGCACAGAACTTACTCCTGGAGACAGGAGTGAGATTAGAGATAGAGCAGCTCAAGCTTTAGAAAGAGCGATTCAAGCCCGAGACACAATGCAACGCTAGAAGAGTTTCAAGACTGTTCTATGAAGTGGTTGTAGTTTCGCACCCTTGCAGCACAGCGGGGCGGGGGCGTGCGCAGGAACCCGTGCCCGCGGGCCCGGACTCCGCAGCCCCCGTGCAAAACCTGCCGTGGCCAGGGGGGCGTCTGACGCTGCCGTTGGTGCAGAGGGACGCGCACCCTCAGCCTGAGCTGTCTGCTTCTCCCCAGTGCTCACCATCCACCGCAGCTCATCCATTTGTTTTGAACATGATGGACCGTTTTCCTCTTTCTGTAGGAGATTCTGATGTGCTGAGCAGGGACTGCCAAGAGAAGAGGTGCTGCCCCAAGAAAGCCATCTTTTCCCCAGACTGAACGTGTCTCTCTTCCTACCCTCTGCTCACTCCCTGCCCGAACGTCAGTCTGGCTGGGAAACACGGTGATCGGGAATTTGGCCGGATAACTCCTGTCCAGTCCACGGGGTGCACCAGTCTGCATCCACCCACCGAGGCGCTGAGCCACTGCTGTGCCCCGGTGGCGCCCGTCCTCCGAGAGCCGGGAGCAGAGGAAAATCCGCGTGCCGTCCGACTGCTGCTGAAGACAGTCTGATCTGAAACAACCGAATGAGTCTCTCTTGGGAAATGAACCAAAGCCAAGTACTTTCGGCAATGGTTTCAGCAATGCTCCGATCAGCTTTGCGCGTGTGGTCCGGGGGGCAGCGGGCGAGGCACCGTCGGCCATCGGCACGAGCGGCCGTGACGTGCTGCACAGCCACGGGTTCCCCTCCGGGGCGCTCCACGGTGCTTCAGCTCCTCAGGAGCTCCGGAAAAAATGTACATGTGAGCATGAATTGTTTTGCCTGAGAAAGAAAAACATGCTGGACCTTCTGCCTGAAGTGGGTGTCGCCGCAAGGACCTCAGGGCCTTGTTACCAACAGGGCTGTGCATTCAGATACAAATGTGCGCTAAATCATCATGAGGAGGCCAGCAGAGGAGCAATCCACGCAGTGACTGTGAGAGGCAATCCCTCAGCAGTGGGCACCTTCCATTTACCGGAGAAAATGTCTGTTTTCCCAAACAGGGGTGTGAAGTTAATCCTCATAAGGAGAAGTCTAAGTCCTGTGCTACTCTCTGCAGGATTTCTCCTACTTCATTAAACTCTGACATCTCAGAGGGCAAATCCAAAATGTCACATGTCATTTGTGCTTGAAAAAAGCATATGTATCAATGCTTAATACAAGCTTATTTTCCCTTCTTATTTTGCAAGTGTAATTATGTAGTAAATCTAACTGTGGGCTCTTATTTCCTTGTTAGCTCTAAGTGTGTGTCAGGCCACATGTTTTAACAAGAACGTTATCACAGATCTGGAGCCGAGTCAGCCCGTGCGGACGTGGCCCGTGTCTCTGCCCTCTCCAGGAGGGTTTGAGCGAAAGGCGATGAGAACCAGCGATGACTGTGCTGGAGGTGGTGGGCTGGCAGATACCCTCATCTGCAAAGACACCGCTGTGATACTCCTGACCATTTATTTTACCACCAAGATTTTGGTCTCATCTAACATGGCTTTTCTCAGAGTCTTTCTGTGTAGGCTGATGACATTTTTAATGCTTGTAGGAGCAGAATTTGCAGGAGCTCTGTGAGGTTTGCCTCCCTGCGGCAAGGTGAGCAGCTGATGGGGGGAGGCTGGCACGGAAAACCTGGGAAGCGCCAGGACCGCAGCCTCTGCGGGGGCGACGGGCTGGTCCTCGAATGCTGCTCATTTTGGTATTTAAAATGCAGGAAGAATTGCGCCGAGCAGGAGCTGTGACCAGGACAGTGCAGACCACGCAGCTCCTCTGAAACCATTTCCTGGTAGCTCTCATAGCAATTGATGAAAACACCCCATTTGGGGAAAAAAATGTAACACACAGCAAAATCTGTCTTCCTTTGAAGTTTTCCAGCACTATGCAGTCAACCGCCCGGGCTGTAAGTGCCCTCACTGCTCAGAACCGTATGCCTTGTTTCCAGTCAGGGTTTATCCGGTATCTGCTCCAGATGCTGGGTTGTGCTCTAAATGTGTCTGCTGCCCCCTCTGCCCAATTCCTCCTCCCAGGAGGGCGCGGACAGTGCTCACAGCCCCCTCGGTAACCAAAACGCCCTTTGCGGGCTGTGCCCATGATGTTTCCAGCCCTTCCAACCTGCATGTCTCTCCCTGCGCTCCTGTCTCTGCGCGGGACGGGCAGGACGGACCCGGCACCCCCTCGCGTCCCAGCACGGCACGTGCCAGCGCCGAGCCACCCGCTGTCCCCTTCGCGCCCGCCCCGGGGTCTGCGCTGCCCAGCCCAGGGTGACTCTGAATGTGTCATGAGTGTCGTTGTTCATTCCCATGTGATTTACCACCAATCTCTGGCTCTACCAGAGATTCATCCTTGTGATTGCTCACCCTGCTCTCACTCTGGAAACAGCATCAGTGGAGACTTTACCTGTTCTGTCACAAAACTGGGGGAATTACCATCGATCCACCTACACAAACAAGCAGAGAGAAGGCATCCTCCAGAGCAGGCTCCAGACAGATGCAGGTTGACCTCTTGCAGCCCAGCTTACCTTCCTCCTGTGCAGGATTTCCAGTTAAACCCAGCAGGTTTGCCAGCTTACCCCATAGCTGCCTCTGCAGCGAGGTGAACCCCTCTTCTCTTTTCCATGCCCCACATCAGCCCCCAGGAGGTGTGGCTGTGAAAGGATGGACCACATCTAGCCCTCCCACCCCCAGTGCACACTGCGGCCTCTGCAACGAGCTGCCGGTGAAAGGAGTGGAGGTGTGGGGGCTGGTGGGGGTGGGGGCTGGTGGGGGTGGGGGGGCTCCAAGCCGGGGCCTCCAGGACAGCCAGGTCCCATCAGGCAGCACCCGGGAGGGACACACACCCGCAGCAGGCCAGGGCAGTAAGCTGGCCACCCCACTCCATGCCACTCCAGAACCTGCTTCTGCACCATCTTTTCTCCTTGGTGGCCTCCATGGTGCTTGTTCACGGGAAGGAGCTCCAGCCGGAGAACAGCTCATCTCATTCTGAGGATGGGCAGCCCAGAGGACATGACGCAGGATTAGGGAAGGCAGAGCTAGCTGTCAGGTTGCCCTCAAGCCCGTTCCTGCAGACGTTCAGTATTTAACACGCTGGGGTGCTCTGTCTGCTCTGCAGCCACAGGGGCAACAGCAGCTTGTGCAGGGCCACCTGGGCAGAGCAGCCTGACCGCAGCACAACACCGCACACAGAGATGAGCTGCGGCAGCGAGGCTCACCGGGACCCCGGAGACCCCGGGCCACGCTGCGCTGGGCTCTGAGCTGCAGACCGGCGCCGGGGCTGCTGGGGCTGGTATTGCCAGGTCGTGTCATTCTCCAGACATGCTCCGCAGGCTCGCAGATCTGCGTTCCCTGTGTGCAGGGTCTAAAGACAGAGAATGAGCCGTGCCAGGAGATGGCCCTGCAGCTCTGACCCCTGAGCACCCTGCAGAGCTCAGCCACCATTCCCCTGGGCATTTGGGACATGACTTTTGATCTGAACGGTGTTCAGGAGCAGCTGGCTGTTGACAGCGCCAGACCCCAGGTGTGAACAGCAAATAGGGTTTAACACAGCCAGCATGGCCAGCCAGGAGGCAAGACAAGCCACAAGTAGCCCCAGCAGTGCTGCACACAAATGTGGCACCGGGGCACTGCTGGAGCCAACAGCTGCCAGGACAGATGCAGAAACTTTAACTGCCTGGCCACTCGCAGCCCACTGCCACTTCCTTCACTTTGCATTTTAGCAGGACAAGTGGAGGAGGAATTGTATTGTTAACGATATCCAGCCAGCCCCATCCCTGCTGCGTTCCTCCTGCCTTCTGCTGCACAGACAACCCTGCAGGAGAGCTGCTGCGGCCCCTGCGGAGCGGCCGAAGGGACACGCATGGCCCGTGGTGGCACTGCCCGGCTCCGGCGCCGGGGGTGAGGTGTCCACGGGACAGCAGCTCTGCGCGGTGTCCAGCTGCGGCAGCCTCGGGGTGTTTTGTCTCTGCTGTAGAGGCACATCCCCAGGGACACTGCAGGAGCAAACACCATGTCTCCTGTGGAGGCAAACGGGACATATTAAGCCCAGGCAAAGCAGGTGGTTGCTGAGGGCGGTGTGTGGCAGGGCAGGCACCGCGCTGCCCTTCGCCGGGGCAATGGGAGTCACCGCGGTGGCTGCTGCGCCGCAGGGACGTGTCGGGAGGCTCAGGACTGCAGCACCCCGAGCTGGGGAAGGGGGTGGCAAACACATCTTCCAGCACGAGAACATTGTGGTCATGGTGATGTGTGTAGAACTATTTTAAACATCACAAGTTTAGCTAATTCCATCAGTGAAGTAAGTAGCAGATACCTAGCTCAACATGCTGTTGAGCATCCTGTTGAACAGCTCCATATTTCAGCAATGCAATTAGTTCAAGTTGTTCATCTCTTCAGGGCCACCAAGCCAGTCCAGGTACTGCTTGTTGCTGGGAGCAGGATGGTCCAGAACAGCTCAACTAGAGAGTCTCATATGGCAGTGCTGGAGCAAGGTGACAGAGAGGGGTGTCTCTAGGAGCAGCTGGAGGAAGCAAACTCTTTAGTCAAATCCCCTGCATTTAGTAGACAAAACATGTCTCTGAAAATCTCTTCAGCATGTCTTTCTTGTGCCGGAGAAACAGACTGGCTGCTCGGCAACGGGCAGGCGGGCTGCTCTCCCTTTGCTCTGTAGGACGAAGCTGAGGCAGGAGGAACCACCTCCCCAGGACGCCCTGCTCAGACCGGACTGAAGCAGACCACGCTCCGACCCTGTGAAACCAACACATGGCCGGTCCAGGGACAGGAAGGAAGAGGAAGGAAGACAAGATGCTGCTCAGTGTAGGTGGAAATAGAGTGTTTGAGCAGCCAGTTGCCTAATCTCTGCTGATCATATCTTGGAATCAGCAATTTACAGTCTTCTCGCACATATATGACTTTCCACAGGGAAACATAGATGTATAACCCCGAGGAGGACCCCTCTGCAAAGGTGTGATGTTCTCCTGGTAGAAACTGGTCAAAGTAGTGCTCCAAAGCAACGTGCTTTTGGAAAAAAGTCGTGGTAGGACTACAGAAACAATTATTATTTTCTTGAGAAATAATTACTTTTTATCAAAGCTCTTCCAGAAAAAAAATACACACAAAAAAAGAAGCCCCAAAACAAACCATAGTCTGAGTGTGGTGTGGAAAATTTCAACCCGAACACTTAAAATCTGGTGAAGGTGTAAGCAACTGAAGATCTTATGGGAAGTGACGGCTGTGCTTAGTTAGTCAGTGAAGCTTGAATCACCTATAATTAGGCAAGGAAATGTGTGTATGCCGGAAACTATACAAACAAGCTATTAATAACTGCTTCTTTTTCACCGTTCTCCAGCCAGCAGCTGGGCCAGGCCGGTCCCAGCGCCTCGCTGGCAATGCTGGGCTGGCCCGGCCACGGTGCCCCCGGCACGGTGCCCTCAGACCCCACCCCACCACGCCATCCTCGTCCTCGTCCTCGTCCTCAACCTCGTCCTCGTCCTCAACCTCGTCCTCGACCTCGTCCTCGTCCTCAACCTCGTCCTCGTCCTCATCCTCGTCCTCATCCTCATCCTCGTCCTCGTCCTCATCCTCGTCCTCATCCTCGTCCTTGTCATCATCCTCATCCTTGTCCTCATCCTCATCCTCGTCCTCATCCTCGTCCTCGTCCTCGTCCTCGTTCTCCTCTTCATCCTCATCCTCGTCCTTGTCCTTGTCATCATCCTCGTCCTTGTCCTCATCCTCGTCCTCCTCCTTGTCATCATCCTCGTCCTTGTCCTCATCCTCATCCTCATCCTCATCCTCATCCTCATCCTCATCCTCATCCTCGTCCTTATCCTCGTCCCCGTCCTCGTCCTTGTTCTTGTCATCATCCCCATCCTCATCTTCGGCAGCTCCCGCAGCTGCAGATGTTGCTCAGCACAGCTGTCGGACGGGCCTTTCTGCGGCCAGTGGAAGGGCAGCAGACACAGGGACCCCAAGCACCGTTTCCTGCAGCAAGGCAGACGTCCCAAGGGGACACGCGGCTGTGACACGGTATTTTTCCAGGTGACGCGTCCTTGCCCTCTTGGCTCACCCAGCAGGCCACGACCACCGTCATGGCAGGACAGTGTGCCACAAAAGGCGTATTCTGGAAATCTGACCCACTGTTCATATCTCGTTACCCTGCTCACCTGTGCAGCAAGGCCAGGAGACGTTTCTGGCAGCCCATGTCCCTTGCTGCGATGCTCCGTGCAGCTCCCCACAGCGCCCGAGCAGCTGCCAGTGCTCGGGAGACCTGCGTGGCTGCGGCTCCCGCTGCGGGAGCTGGGACAGGAGCTCCCGTCTCCGCCGCCGTGTGCCGGATGTCAGGCACGCAGAGACCTCCCGAGTGCGGGGTCGTTCACTGACCCCTGCCCGCCTCCCCACCGCACGGGGCAGCATGTGCAGAGCTTTGACAAATACCAACGTGGCCCCGGGAAAAGCAGGAGGACAGGACAGGTGTCTGCAGTGTGAGGAGCTGGGAGGTCACCACTGTGCCATCGGGGCAGGGGACAGACCTGCCTGGGCATGGGGACCTGTGCAGGCAGGGAGGTGGAGAACGCGGTTTGTGCTGGTGGAGCAGACGGTGGTGGATTCAGTCCCTCACATGCAGGACCTGCCTGTCTACAGGTCCCAGGATTTAGGTCTTGACTGTGGGTGGCACAGGACACGTTCCCCTGCAGCTGATACCACCAGAGACACCCCCTGCCCTCCCTGGCCTGCTCCTGCCTACAAGGAGGCGCAGCAACTATCATAGAATCATAGAACCATAGACTCATAGAATCATTTCAGTTGGAAGAGACCCTCAAGATAACCCAACTCTAGCACTAAACACTAAACCGTGTCCCTAGGAACATCATCTGTGCACGTTTTAAACCCCTCCAGGGCTGGTGACTCCAGCACTGCCCTGGGCAGCCTGTTCAATGCCCCACAGCCCTTTGGGGAAGAAATTGTTCCCAGATCCAACCTCAACCTCCCCTGGCGCAACTTGAGGCCGTTTCCTCTGCTCCTGGCGCTTGTTCCTGGGGAGCAGAGCCCGACCCCCCTGGCTCCAAGCTCCTTTCAGGCAGTTCAGAGATCAGAAGGTCTCCCCTCAGCTCCTGTTCTCCAGCTGAACCTCCAGGTCCCTCAGCTGCTCCTCATCAGACTTATCTCTGTGATGGTGGTGTGGAAACGAGTCCTGCTGGGGCTGTTGAGTGCAGTGTCTTCGCTCTCCAGGACCATCCTGCCCTGGGAAGATCTGGAGGTTTTTCCTGGTAAGAGGGTTTTTGTGTGTTCAGATTTACAGGTTGTGCGCTGCCCCCCCCGCGAAACGTGGTGGGACCTGCTGGTCCTCGGGAATCGAGTTCCCTGTCAGCGGGAAGAGCGGTGGATGCTGTGACTGCTGGCACAGAAACGCTCCAGTAAAATCACTCCTTCACGTGTTTTACAGAAATACGTCGGTCACCTCGTTACTGTGATCTGAGAGGCACGGGCTTAAGTGGGAGTCCTAGGAAAAGGACTGTTAGGATAAATCCTGGAGGTTTAGGTTCAGTCACTGCACTGTGTGTTAGCACTGCCTCTTCTGTGAATATCAATTTCTAGAATTAACTAGAAGTCTCTCTAATCTTTTTCTTGCTTAGTTAGAATTCAGTGATTTCTGCCAGTGTTTCAATTTTTTTCTTTAAAAGGGCAAAATTTCCAGTGCTATTGACATGAAGAAGCATCTTTGACACACACATGTGATAGGGGTGGGTCTTTTAAAACACAGCATTTATGAATTTGTGGAAATCAAGCTGCCTGATGTCAGCTTTCTCTGAGCAGAGAGTTCACGCATTGCGGCCTCATGTTTAGTGTACTGTATCTGTTGAAGCACCCTATAGTTTCCAGGATGTTTTCTGAGGTATTTAGATTTATTTAAATGTTTGCATTTTCTTCTAGCGTGAAGCCTTCTTTTCTGCTGTTAGCTTTGCGTGCTCAGGAGCTGCCTCTAGTAGCTTGTCCTCTGCAGTTTTGCAGATACTAAATGTATTGCTTTTTCCAAGGAGAGCTGACAGCCTGGTGAGCATCACGTGGGCCAAGTGGTGGAGATTTTAACAAAAAGTATGTCAAAACTTGGAAGAGCAGAGTGAGCGAACAGCAGTGGAGAGTTCCCACAGGTCTTTGTCCTGCTCTCATGCTGGAGTCTTTTTGTAGGTCTGGCAGGTCTTAGGGCACATTGTGCCCTGCCCTGTAACCGAAATGACCATCTAGGATGGGGGCATATGCGAACCGTCTCTTCCATCCCAAAGCCTTTCTGTTTTTCAGATAGAGTCCATTCTTCTCCCTGTAAACTTCCCTCACTGTTCACCCAGTACTGGTATTGTTCCCTTCCCAGGCTTGCACAGACTTTCCCTTGAAGTGTGAAAAGAGCTGGTGGCCTCTTCTTCACAATGGTGGCGAGTTCCAGCTGCCTTGTGCCAGGGGCGAGGTTGGACTGTGCGCCAGGATGGTTCCTCTGGTGCTGAAGCTAAGGAGGGGAGCAGAGAGAGGCAGCCTAGGAGCAAGGTCCCTGTCACGCTTGAGCTTCCAGAGAGGCCTCCCAGGCGGGCAGCTGGCACCGCGTCTGCAGAAAACACAGCGTTAACAGCATCTGCTGTGCTTTGCTGCAAGACTTCTGCCCCTCCCCTCGCCCCCAAAACTGGTTGCTGTCTTCAAAATAATGCGTGTTCTACGGGACAAGAAATAGAGACAAAACTAAAATAGCAGCATTAATGAGCGAAGTAAATATCAGAGCAGATCTGTAAAAGCAGTGAGGAAATTCCCCTAAAGAATGTTTTGTTCCGCTTTAGTGACACCAGATACAAGGGTTTGTCCGTGCAGTCCCCATCATGACGAGGCTGCCGGAGCCCTGGTGCCGGGAGCACGTCCTGTGCCGGCGGGAGGCTCGGCGCACCAGCACCGCTGCGCCCCGGCGCCGCAGCCCCACCAACAATCTGCTGGGGTCTCCAGCCCCAGAGAGGAGAGAGGGTAGATTTCAGTGGAAAACGGGCCCTTTCCTCCTGCTTGAGCAGCCGAGTGGGCAGCAGGTGCCACGGGGCTGGTGCCGCCTGGGCTGCGGCTCTTCCCCGCGCCCGGGCCCGGGCACCGTGAGGTGCTGGAGCCGCGCTGCCCACCCCGGTTTTGTCCTTTGGCGAGGCAGCCTGTGCTCCTGCTCACAGGTGTTGCCCGATCTGGTGCTTGACTGAAATATTGTATTTTAAAGCAAGCAAGGAAATTCTTCAGTTTTCTTTCCTGCAGAACATATCACAAGGTAAATGGCTTTTCATGGTGGTTATAGCTATATATTGAGCAAACAGGCTAAGTGTTATCTCACTGCTCTTTTTTAATTTTCTTCTTATTGATTTCAAAATTTAACTAAAAAAAGGTTTCAATTACAAGACAACCTTTTTATATTTCACACTTAGTAATTTTCATACAGCTGTGTAATTGGAGGTAAGCAGTATCTGGAGTTAATGAAATAGATTTCTGTATTGTTTTTAAGGTCTCCAGTTGACTACAATTCACTGTGTGATAAAGAGCACAGTGCTCTGTCACCTGCTCTAAACAGCCCCCACCCTGCAGAATTCGAGTGAATGCAGATAAAGAAAGAAATTACACTAAAAATGCCTAAGGAGAGGAAAAACCCACAACCTTGTGTGTTAATTGTTCTCAAAGGAAGGCAGGGACTGGAAGCACCCCAGCCTGTCACTGTATGCGGCCGCGGCAGCTCGGGGTCCCTGCACCCCACACGGCTGGTCCCGCAGCGCTTGGGGTCCCTGCACCCCACACGGCTGGTCCCGCAGCGCTCGGGGTCCCTGCACCCCGCACGGCTGGTCCCGCAGCGCTCGGGGTCCCCGTGTCCCGCACGGCTGGTCCCGCAGCGCTCGGGGTCCCCGTGTCCCGCACGGCTGGTCCCACAGCGCTCGGGGTCCCGTGTCCCGCACGGCTGGTCCCGCAGCGCTCGGGGTCCCCGTGTCCCGCACGGCTGGTCCCGCAGCCGCTCGGGGTCCCGTGTCCCGCACGGCTGGTCCCGCAGCGCTCGGGGTCCCTGCACCCCACACGGCTGGTCCCGCAGCGCTCGGGGTCCCTGCACCCCACACGGCTGGTCCCGCAGCGCTCGGGGTCCCCGTGTCCCGCACGGCTGGTCCCGCAGCGCTCGGGGTCCCCGTGTCCCGCACGGCTGGTCCCGCAGCGCTCGGGGATGGTCCCGCGCAAGCTGCACCGTCCTGCGCGGCACCGCGGAGCCGCAGCTTTCGGTCCCATGGGACGGGGGGCGCCCGGCCCCACCACAGCAGTGCCAGGGCCAAGCGGGGTTTGCACAGCCCGGGGGCTGCTGCTGCCTCTTGAAGAGTTTTTCGAGGGCTGGTGGTTTGAAACACTGCCTGGGAGCGCTTCCAGGTGAAGAAATGTTCTGTTCTGTTTTATGCTGTGTGTAAGTTACTGTGAGGCTAATGGCTTGGGTGCAGGTGAGAGAAACACAGGGAGAGCAAAAGGGAAGGAGCTGATTCTGGAAATGAAAAGGCAATAAGCCTTCCAGACCTTTGAGATTAAAATAACTGATGAAGTGCAGATGTGGTGAATCTTTCCTTCATTGTTGTTATAGTTTTACTTGCTGGGCAGCAGAGGTTTTCCTCAGTCTGCCGTTCGTGGCGGTGCCGCCCAGCGCCGCGCTGGGCAGCAGCGCCGGCGGCGCCGAGCGGCAGCGGCCGCCACAGGGCTGGGGAGCAGACGCGGGCTCCAGGGGGGCTGGAGCAGCCCCTGAGGACCTGGCAGAAGGCAAAACAGAAGAAAAGGTCCCTGGAAAAGCGTCCGTGCTGAGCAGAAGCAGAACTGCAGGACCGAGGTTTTGGCCTGTCCAACCAAACCGTGCTGGCCAACCCCCCTGGGGTGGTCCTGACGATGGTGCGGTTCTCAGCACCCGTCCCGCTGCCAGAGGATCATCCCCAGTCTACCAGAGACCATTCCAGCTGGATCCTGCCAGGACCTGCTGGTGGAAACCCTGAGCAGCAAAACAGTAGAACGAGAGCAGAGATGGCAAGAGGCGTAATTACAATTTTGAGCATCACAGCCAGAACATATGGCCTCCACGCAGGCCCAGCCAACGTCATTTGCTCCTTCCCGGGATCCGAGCGAGCCCGGCTGTAGGTGCTGCCCCGTGTGCTCTCTGCTCAGCACAGGTGACCCTGCACCACCGTCCCCAGACCCCCCCAGCTGTGTGTCCCCGTGTGCCCTGCCTGCAATGTCTGTTTGTGCACTGCAAGGGGCCCGTTACGGGAGTTGTTGCACAGGCCCCTCTGGGATTGCTCTGGACCGTTTGTCTTCGGTCGGCTCAGCTCCCCAGGGACGGCTGCAGGGCAGACCGGAGGGGAAGACGATGCCAAACCTGCCTTTTGGCTGCGGCTGGTTCCTGGACCCGCATGGCCGTGACATACACTGTGTGACACGCAGACCTGCTGCAGGCAAGCCTGTTCTGCCATGTAGGGACATTGGGAAGTGCTTTTGGGTACAGATATTAAAAGAGATTAAAAAACCCAACAACTAGGGAACTCCAGCCTCTCCTGTCAAAAGATCATCTACTTGTCCGCAGTAGCGGGGGGAGCGTCTGAGTTACCCGGGTGGTGCTCTGCAGTCAGGAAAACCTGGCAAATGGCTGCAGCAAGTCCTTTGCTTTCCCCAGGCCCTGGTCCCAGCAGCCCACTTAAGAGACAAGTCCAGCACCCCTGCTGTGCACCCCGCTCTGCGCCGCCAGGCCGCCCGCACCGTGCGTCCGACCGGCGTTTCACCGGTGCCACTGTGAATGAAACACTTCCTGGGTTGTGACAGCGTGGGGTTTGCTCTGGCGAATAGCATGATCAAATGTGCAGTTAAATGTTCTCGCATCTACCAGTGTGGTTCCTAAAAGTATGGAAGGAAACCTTTCTGCAAGCCATTGAAACGTGGCAGCTAAAACACCTACTAGGTGCTGTGATGCATCTGATAAATATTCCAGGGAACATCTGAAATCTCTTAGGCTGGTTAAGATGAAAAATCCTTTGGCAGCTGGGATTTATAGCAGCTTCTATTTACGTATGTGGCGGCATGTTGCCTGAGAGATGTGCTTACTTAACAATCAACCAGTTAGCCAAGGAGAAGCAGCAGAATATTGAACTGTGTTTCTGTGGGTATTAAACCCTTGATCTAGAGAGATCCTGGACAGAGCAGGACTTTAAATACTGACCAGTTTCTGATCTTGTCATTAGAGCTAATTAATTATATTTGGAGGCTGTGACTCGCCATCTTTTTTTTTTTTTCTTTTCCCAGCCGATAGGGTAGAATCAGTTTATTAACATGGAACTTAACCTAGGAAAGATAACAGTTAATATCATGTGTGTGTCTCCTTTTCAGCCTTGAGAAAGCCTCAGATTTCTTAACCTCCTGCTTGCATTTTCTGGACACTTATGCCTGGCAAAGGCTCGCTTAATCAACTGTATTTTCCTCTTCCCTGGCAATTCTTGGAAACAACTGTTTAGTGATTTAACTTCCTGTCTTCCAATCTACCTCTTCTTCCAGCAATTCTCAAAGCAAAGGAATCAATTTGACCTTTTCCAGCATTTTAATAGCAGCAAAACCAAAAGTTACAGCACAGGATGAACTTGGGTTTAAATTTTTGTTCTTGACTTTCTTGAGAGAGACTGGAAAAGAAGGCATTTTGTAGTTGAGTCGGTTGCTTTTCAGCTAGAACTCCCATAACGAAATCCTCCTTCTTGGTTTCGTTCCTGTGCAGCATCGCCAACATGGGCCCCTCCTTTCAGAGCACCCACCGGAGGCTGCAGTCAGAGACAGAGAAACAGGGTTTGTGATTAAGCAAAGCTGTTCTTCAAGCTTAACACAGAAGTTCGGTTACAACCTGCCTGTCAGGGCTTTTCATCTGCCAGGTGCCAGGACTGCTGGAGTCCAGGCTCAGTGGCAAGGGGTAGGACTCGAGGGAGCTTTTTCACCACACCCTGGCCTACAGCTGCCAAGATGTGGTTCCTGCTCCGCGCTCTGCTCAGATCGATGTGGTTCCCAGCCGTGCTCTGGGTCTCCCGTGTGCCATGGGGCTCAGCCTTTCCCTTCGCCCACATTCTCCTGGGCAGGCTGCAGCTGCCCTGGCAAGGCTGGGGCTGCTCTGCCCCCCGGACACCGTGGCCCTTGGGCATCCCTTTGCTCTGCACTCTGGTCCCAAAAGCAGCGCTCATCCCTCCTCTGCTGCTGCACCGAAACACGCACTTTGCCTTCCCAAGGAGCTGCTGAGGTGCCTTGCGGGATGCAGGACACCAGCTGTGCCCTGGCGGCTCCTTGCGCCAGCCCTTCCGTGGGGCTGAACCGGGAGCCGCGGTGCGGGGCCGGGGAAGCCCGCGCTCTGCCGCCCAGCCGTGCTGAGCTCCCCGGGGGCTGCGCCCTCACGCTACCGCGTCACTGCAGTAATCCCAGCGGGTACGGTGGGGTTTCTCACAGAGCGCTCAGGAAGAGGCAGAAGCCAGCATCTGGTGCAGCTCGGCCTCCCTCGGATGCTGGCTCATTTTCAGTTGTGCATGTAAGCGTGTCACCAGGCCAAAAGTTCTGCAAAGCTGGCTTTTAAAACCATGTCTTTTTAACTATCAAAATAACCACACTTGAGATCAGTGAAAGTGACTGAGAGAGGGGACTGAAGCGTTCACTGTGGCCCTGAACCCGTCCGCACCAGGCTGATAAAACAGGTACAAGCAGGGTGTAGGCTATTCATTGCTTTGATAAACTAGAGTGCTCTTTTGCTTTGGCACAAATTTATCTCCAAAAACACAGGCTCTACTCATTGTATGGTTGTGGGCTGAAGAAAAAAGGTCTGAAGGCACAAAAAGGGGTGGTGAGGATGAGCCCTCAGGGCGCAGGACGGTGGAGCTGGGGCAGCTAGTTCAGAAAGGCGTTTCGGTGCTCCCTGCTGCCGGGCAGCAGCAGCTCTCTCTGCCGAGACACTCGCAAGGGCCCCAGCGTGCTGCTTGGCTCCAGGTACAACGGGCAGCGCTCGTGAGACAGCGGCGAGTGGTACGTGAGGGGAGAGCAAAAGCAACAACGCATATTGACTGAAAAAGAGAAGTCTCTCGGCATTTCCTGCCCGCATCTCATGCTCTCAAAAATACTCCCCCCGGTTTTGTCAGCCGCACCACCTCAGCTCTGCCCCCTCACTAGACCAGCCAGACTGGGAAATGGGGCACTGTTAAATTTGCTGACATCTCTCCTCATGAATCTCCGGTTGCTGGATCATCATCCGGGGCACACAGAGCGCTCCTTCCGCGTGGACCGCCCGAGCAAACGCCGCTGCCCACGGAGGCGCCTTCTCCACGCTCTCTTCTTTCAAGCTTCATTTCCTGATGGCTTCCCATGGACAGCTCTCTAAAGATCATTGAGGATAGCAGATTATGCTGCCCAAGTGCTCTCAACTTTACAGAACTGCTCATCTCACACCTTTAAAATTACTTCACTCTAATTAAGCTACCGCTCTCAGAATTCAGTTTTATCTCCAGGAACATACCGGGCCACGACCACCTTTAGATCTCCCGTATTTTGAATATAAAATTACAGGTGTCGGAGGAAAAAGAGGCTGGTACTGCAGAGAGGTAGTGGCTATTTCTAAAAGAGTGAATCCCCCACCCTCTAATCCTGCCTAGGCTGAAGGGTAGATCATAATTTTGAGCAGTGCTTCCCCTCCTCCGCATTTGGTATTATTATATTTTACAGAAATTGGAGAAAACACAAATAACTTTAGAGGTGGTATGTGGCTTTGAGCATTCTGTGTAACGCTTTGCTTCTCCACTGCCCCGAAATCATGATTAATGGCACCTCGGGGAAGGGCGGCTGCCCGAGGAGCAGGGCACACTGGCACCCATGGGAGCAAGGCGATGCCAGCACTTGGCTCTGGCACTTCCATGTGTTTTGGCTGCAGAATGATTATCCACAAGCCTTGAGCAGTGCCTGGGTTTACAGTACGTGTGTGAGCGTTGTGGGATGGGGGTTATCCTTTCACTTCCTACCGTTCTGCATCAGAGTTTAGGCCAGGTTTATCGTTTTCTCATTGCTGCAGGGAATGCAGGCAGTGACAACTGTCCCTGGAAAACTCCAAAACCAGTGTCAGGTTTCTGCTGTGCCATCGTTTCATCTCTTCACTGTATTTTTGTCTGCCTCTTGCCGTGTACAGAAAGCTCAGCAGCACCCTAAAGACTGTCCGGAATGGTCAGAGATGCCTGTGGCTTTGCGGTGGGCTCCCGAGTGTCCCTGTCGTGGAGGCTTCAGCCACAATGCGATTTTGCACCCCAGCAGAAGTTGCTCCTGGGAGCATCAGGAGTTGTTTTCCAGTGACCGTTCCGAGCAGTGCCCACCTGAGCAGCCGCATCCCGGCTCTTTCCAGACCCACTGACAGCAGAAGCGTTCCCCTGCGTGGGAACGGTGGGGGCTTTCCCCGGGGGTCCGTGGGGCTGGGCTGCCCGGTCACAGCGCAGCAAAGGCGAGGGACAGGGTCCCGGGTGGGCTCCCGCCCTGTCATCCCGCGGAGCACAACCCCGCTGCTGCGAGCACCATGCGGTCCCGCAGCCCCGCTCCTCGGGGTGCAGTGCAGGCCTTACCCCAAACTTCGCACCCCAGAGCAGGCTCCCTCCGCGGAGCCCTCCGCGCTGTTTCCGTTAATGCGCTTGCCGGGATGCCCTAGCGGCGCCGGGGCTGTGCAGGAGCGGCCGCGGGGCCGGACGGCGCACAGCCGCGGGATGCCGCGGCCCCGGGGCCACCGGGCCGGACTGCGGGCCGGGCCAAGGCAGCGCCGGTGCGGGCGGGCGGCGGCGCACGGCGGGCACGGCCCCTGCTCGAAGGCGGGGAGGTGAGTCGGCGGCTGCACTTCCCGCAGGGCCGCACATCCCGCGGGGCCGCGCATCGCGCAGGGCTGCGCACCCCGCGGAGCACTCGCGGGTGGCCCCGTGCACGTCCCTGTACCG
This sequence comes from Streptopelia decaocto, assembly GCF_964273445.1. NCBI lineage: Eukaryota > Metazoa > Chordata > Aves > Columbiformes > Columbidae > Streptopelia > Streptopelia decaocto. Next base: position 286,134 of record NC_138657.1, on the reverse strand, counting down.
CCGGCCGCGCCGGCCGCCCTTCGGGGCCGTGCCCGTTCTGCCGGGCCGGGACCCCGTTGCAGCCCCTTCGCCACCTCCCCAAGCTCCTCCTGGGGCTCCGTTGCCGAGGCGGGAGGGGATGTGGGAGCCCCGCGGTTTGTTTTTAGGACAATAAAGTGCTTTTCGTTCATTTCGCTGCACGCGATCACAGAAGCGCTCCCGGGCTCCTCGTTGCTGCCGGGGCCGTGGGCCGACGTGTCCGGGAGAGGCGAGAAGAGCATCTGGAAGGATGGGGGTTCTGGTCTTCATTTTGCTGGCTTATGTGGGGCTGCCTCTTCCCGGGGCAGCGCCGCAGGGAAGGACCATCCCAGGGCGGTTGTTCGCACGGCGGCTCGCATCGCGGGAAGCCGGCTCTGGCCGCCGGTTATTTTTGTGTAAGCAAATGAGAGCGAATAAACGTTGGTGAAAAGGGAAGCAAAAGAGCGAGAGGCAGGAGCCGGCCTCTCTCCAGCCGCGCTGCTGGCGGGACAGAGCCAGGCGGCCAGGGGTCCCGGTGGGCCCGGCCCGGCCCAGCTGCGGAGCCGTCCGAAGCTGCCGGGTTGCCGATCCTGGGATGCAACGGTGTCCGAAGCGTAGGGACGGGCGAGAGGGAAAAGGGAGGTTTTGGAAACAGAGTGGCGTCCATGTCAACTCCCAGAAGGGCCCGGGGAGAGGGGCTGCGCCGGGAGAGGCGGCTGGGAGCCCCTTTACCGGCCTCGCGTCCCCAAACCCGGCAGAACCCGGCCCGAGAGGAGCGGCCCCTGCCCGCTGTGTCGCAGGCAGCGGGGGGCCCTCCCGCCAGACCCCCGCTCTTCTCCTCTGCCCGCGGCCGGTCGGCACCGGGCCGCGGCTCCCGTGGGGCCGCCCGGTTTCACGGGAGCAGAACCCACTCTCGTCCCCCGCCCGAGGACTGGTTAAATGTCTGGGCGGGTTCCGTGGAAGATGGACCGGGAGGCGGCCTAGGAGGCCGCGCTCGGGTGGGAGCGGGTGAGGGAAAGCCCACGGCCGCAGGCGCCGATGGGCAGCAGGGCAGGCAGGGCGCCGGCAGGACCTCTCTACGGGCCGGGTTCACGGGGAGCTCCCCGGCGCTGATATTTATTTTTTCCTTTGGGAAGGGGAGAGCCGTTTTTTTTTTTTTTTTTTTTTTTGTTTTTGTTTTTTGTTTTTCTTTTTTCCCCAGTCGCCTCTGCTGAAAAATAAATATGGGAGCGATCGAGGCCTTGTGAATTCGCCCCCTCCCCTCTCCCCGCCCTCACTCGCGCCGCCGAGGCCTGCAGGACGCGGCGGTGGGTCTGCAGCCGCTGCTCGGTACAGGCGGGAAACCGCCGGGCACACGGGACGTGGCGGGGGGAACCCGAGGGGACCCCCAGGGCCGGAAAAGTACAGCCCGGACCCCTCCACCATCTCCATCGGACCGCTCGCTCCCGATGCCCGGGCTCGGCTCCGGCCTAAGGGCTGTTCGCGAGGGCGAAGGGCAGGGCCGGGAGTGATGCGGAGCGCTGGGTCCCCATCCGCCGCCCCCCAGGCAGTGGCAGGCGAGTCCCTGTCCCGCCCCCGCGGCCGCCCGGCCCGTCGGGGAGCGCGGCCCCAGGGCTGCGGCGTCACCCCCCAGTTCGGGAAGGGGAAGTCGGTTCTGCTGAGAAGTTGGTGACGGGCTGGGGCTGGCGGAGGCAGAGCGGGCAGGTGCCGCTGCCGGTGCCGCTGCCGCTGCCGGTGCCGCTGCCGGTGCCGCTGCCGCCGCCGCCGCTCTGCAGCAGCCGGCGGAGCGCTCGGGGGGAGGCTGGTTGCGAGCAAACTTTGATTCCTGCTACAACAGATGTCAGAGTTTTCTTGGGTTTTGGCTGCGTCTGGGGACATCTTGTGATGTTTTAGAGAACAGGACATGAGCTCACATGGCGAGGAGCTCTTTAGTTTCTTAATCATTTCACGGTTCCTTCAGAGGCTTTTTTCCACCTAAAACGTTTAGTTTCAGCTCAGTGATCAGCTGCAAAAGCTCGGCGGGGAGCGGAAGAGTTGAATTATTCCAACCTGCGAGAGGCTCTAAAAAAATAAAAAAGGAAAGAAAAAAGGAAAAGAAGAAAAAGAAAATAAAAGAGAAAAGAAGAAAAAAGAAAAGAAGAAAAGAAAAGAGAAGAAAAGAAAAGAGAAGAAAAGAAAAGAGAAGAAAAGAGAAGAAAAGAGAAGAAAAGAGAAGAAAAGAGAAGAAAAGAGAAGAAAAGAGAAGAAAAGAGAAGAAAAGAGAAGAAAAGAAAAGAAAAGAAAAGAAAAGAAAAGAAAAGAAAAGAAAAGAAAAGAAAACAAAAGAAGAAAAAAGAAAGGAAATAAAAGAAGAAAAGAAAAAGAAAGGAAAAAAGAAAAGAAAAGAAAAGAAAAGAAAAGAAAAGAAAAGAAAAGAAAAGAAAAGAAAAGAAAAGAAAAGAAAAGAAAAGAAAAGAAAAGAAAGAAAAAGAGAAAATAAAAGAAAAGAAGGAGATATAAAGGGAAAACAAACAAACAAAAAAGAAAAGACGAAAAAAAAGGAAAAGGCGATAACCACACGACGTGGAAAGTTTTCTCTCTGTCCGGTCCCGGAGTCCTGAAAAGCCGTGATGGAGTTGGAGAAAACCTACGCGACCCCCCGGGCCGGCCGCACAGGTAGGACGCGAGTTGGGCTCCGCGGGGAGCCCGGCGACCACGCTGCCGCGGGGGACGCCGAGACCCATCGCCGCGGCCCGTCACGCGTGGGCCGCGGCGTGGGGCAGAGTCGGATGCGGAGGAGCCACACCGGGACCGGGGCGGGCGGCGGAGCTGGCTCCCCGTGGGACCTTCGGGGCGGCGCGGGGGCTGCCGAGACCTCCGTGTCGCGCGGTGGGTTCCCGCGCAGCCGCCGGGGTTGCCCGTCTGTCCGTCGGCCCTACGGCTGTGGCCGGGAGAGCGAGGGGACCGGGACCGAGTACCGACGAGAGGCCGCGGCGAGCCGTGTCCTGTGTCCCCGCGGGGAGTGTGGCGGCGACGTGTCCGTGGGACCGGGGGCAAGTGTGGGCGCGGAGGCGGCCTTGCGGCTCGGTGGCGGAATGCAATTCCGAAGCGATCGATGGCGCCTTTTATTAGTTAAATCGCCTGAATAATCGTTTAATCGATAAAGCTTTTCATGGCGGTGCGCCGCACCGGGCCGGCGGGCACAGCTCGGCGCCCCGAGGCCTCCGCCGCCGCCGCAGCCCGGGGGCACCGTTGTGCCGCCGCATCCCTGCGGGGTATCGGGCGGGGGGCGCCTCACCCGCGGTGTCCTGGGGAGGAGGAGGAGCGGGGTGAAGGCGGGATGAAGGCCAGACAGAGAGAAGTGCCCACCCTGCCCCCCGGCTCTCCCCCCTCCGCGCGGGCCGGCATGGCCCCGATCCCTGCGTCCCCCTCCCAAGCTCTCCCCAGGCCCGAGACGCCGAGCGGCGGAGTGGGGCGGCCGGCCCGACGGCCCGGATCTCGGCTGTGGGGTTGAGCGGGAACCGGACCTCGCCGCCCCGTCCCGGCCCCGCGGCCGCGCCCGGCAGTTTCGCGTTCAACGAAAACTCACTCGCCCCGCGCCGCCTGGGCGGCCGCAGCGGCCGCCCGTTCCCCGCCGTGGCGGGGGGTCCCGGCAAGGCCCTGCCGCAGCCAAGGCCCCGAGGGCGCGGGTGCCGGGCTCAGCGGGGCGGGCGGCCATGGGGCGGGGAGCAGAACTGACCCGCGGCCCCATCCCCTGGGCGGGGAGGCAGGCGGGCAGCGCGGCCGCGGGCGGGGGACGTGGCTCGGCTCCGCCGTGCCCTCACGCTCACCCGTGGCGGGACGGGCGCAGTGGAGGGGACCATACGGACCGCCCCGCCCGACCAGGAGCCCCGGCCTGGGCCCCGCGCCGTGAACTGGTGGCTGGAATGGGAACACGTCGGCCGTGTACGCTGTGGCTCCAGCGCCGTAGCGAGCCCTACGCAGGGCCGCCGAGTCCCTCCGCGACCGCGGGCCGCGCGGGCGGGCGGAGGCACGGACCCGGATCCGACCGGGCTCCTCCGGGCCCGCATCCCCTGCCCCCACTCGCGTGGGGAAACCACGGCCCGGGCCGCGCTGTCCGGACGTCGGGGGGACCAGCGGACCCCGGAAACGCGGTCGGGCCGCCGTGTGACTCGCGTCCCCGGACCCGCCAGCGGTGGGGGGATCCCCTGTCCCGGGCCGCCCCCGCCCCCAGTGCCCCCCCTCCCACGGTCTCGCGTGGCTGCGCCCCGCCCGCTGAGGGCGTGCGGCCACGCCCCCCGCCCCCATTGGCCCGGAGCCCGCCAATAGGCCGCGGCACCGCCCGGCGGCCAATGCGGGGCGCCGGCAAGTTAACTTTTGCGATTGGCCGGGGCGCTGAGTGACGGGCGGGCCCCGCCCGCCGCCGCCGCCGCCGCTGTCCAGCCGCGCGGTGCTGAAGCGCCGCCCGCCGCGCCTCCTCCGCGGGCGCGCTGGGCCGCGCAGCCGGGCCGAGGGGCGCGGCGGGGCCGGCGGGCGCGGGCGCGGTCCCGGGGCGGTGCCCGCCGCAGCCGGCGCGCCCCCGCCCCGCCCCGCGCGCCCCCGCCGGCCCGCCCCCGCCCCCGCCCCCTCCGCCCGCCACAACCCCCGCCGCCCGCCGCGGGCCGGCAGCGCGCCGGGCGCACGGCCCGAGCCAGGCAGCGCCCCGGCACCCGGCGGCCGACGGCGGGCGGGAGGGGGCGGCGGCCCCGCGGCCCGGCGGGCGGCGGCGGCGATGGGCGCGCCGCGGCGGCGCCGTGGGTCGGACGGCGGCCGCTGACGGGGCGGCCCGGTCCCGCGGGGCCGCGGCGAGGCGAGGCGAGCCCGGCCCCCGCCCCGCTCCCCGCCCTCTCGCACACCTTCCCCCGCCGCTCCCCTCGCTCGCTGCCGCCCCACCCGGCTCCGCGAGTTGCTGTGAGCGGCGCGGCGGGGGGCGGCACAGGCGGAGCGCGCCGCCGCCGCGGGACCGAGCCCCGCGGACGGGGCGTCCGCCAGCACTGCCGTCCGCCCCGGCCGTCGCCGCACAGCCGCCGGCGCCGCCAGCACAAAGAGCCGTCGAGGAGACGGCGGTGGGCTCCGGGCCGCCGGACTGAGCCACCCGCCGCTCCGCGCACAGCGCCTCATCGGAGCCGGGAGTCCGTTAGCCGCCATCCAGGGAGCGGCCGGGTGCAGAGCGCAGCCCGGGGCGGCCGCTGCTCGCCCCCTCGAAGGAGTGACCGGACATTGCCAGAGACGCTCGGAGCCGCGCTCGGCCCCCGCTGTCGGATACCGCGGCCCCGCTCGGGGCGGGACTCTTCGTGGGGTTTTTTTTGCCCCCCCCTCCTTTTTATTTTTTTCCCCTCCGGCTGTCTCCTCGGGTCTCCTCCCCCACCCTCAGTCCCGAGCGCTGCCGGCGAATCGAGATCAGCTCGGCGAGGCCGCCCCGGCCCGGACCGCTCCGATGGAAATACACTGTAAGCACGACCCGTTTGCAGCAATGCATAGTAAGTAGGCCGATAGTTCAACTTCTCTGACACGGCCGCGACGGGCCCCGCGCGACTGCGGACGGCGCCGCCGGGCCAGCTCTTCCCCGCCCGCTCTGGGTCGCCGAGGAGTCCGGATAAACGGCAGCCCGGGCTGCCGCCGGTCCCGGGCGGCTCTGCCGTGTCTTCCCGCGGCCCGGGCCGGCCGCCCGCGGCCGCCGGGACTTCCGTGCCCCTTCGGGAAGCGCGGCCGCGCCTCGGGGATGGTTTTGCCAGCGGACGGACGGCGGCGGGATGCTGCTGGTTAGCGGGCTTGTCCGCGGTTTTTTTCCCGTAGAGAAAGAGCCGATGAAAATAGGTGTTTAAATATACACGTAAATATACACACATAGTTTACTATATGTGTATATCTATCTGTATATATTCACGCACCCTTATGTATATAGTTATATGTGTATATGTATATATATATTTTTTCCCCGTACATAAATCTCCGTGAAGAAAGCCACCCGGCATTTCTGACGAACGGAAAAGTTTGCTATACGATATTCTCACTCTATTTCAACATTTTGATATTCGTTAGTTAAAAACAACGAAAAATATAAAAGGCAAACAAATACGAAGGGCGCGGGGCTGGGGGGAAGATTTTTTTCTTTCTAACCATCGAAGAAAGACAAAACGGTTCCTGCGAGCTCCGCGCCGGGCAGCGCGGCAGAGGACGAGCGGGCAGCAGAACTGGTTAAGTTAACAGGTCGTGGGCGCTGGGCTTGGCTCAGATTTGTTGTGCTTGAGAGGTCGGGGAAGACTTATCCATTAGCACAGTGTTATGTGAAATGACATCTTCTCTCACGGTGAGTTAAACGCTGCATTACGGCGAGAGATTGCGAGGAAATTTAAGGTAGAACTAATCTCATTTCCTGGTGCACCGCAGCCCTTTAGCTAGAAGAAATTTGTTTTCAAAATAAACGATCCAAAGAAACCTTCCAGCGCTAGAACTGTAAACACCCCTCTCTTCGTTTTCCTCTCTCCCGCTGTTTGTCTGCCCGCTCCCCCCAGCTCTGTTCGTCACACGGTTTTGGGGGTGTCCGGAGCGGGGGGCGGCAGTCGGTAATGCGCTTCTACACGCCCACCCGTGAAAACGGACTCTTCTTCCCGTGGCAACGCGGCGTTTTAAACCCACATTTATTTCTCTCTCATAATTGAACCAAACCACGTTTTTTAAAGGCGAACTTTAAGAGCAGAAAGCCGGCGGTGCGGGACGCGGGGGTACGCGGAGTGGGAGCGGGACGTGGCGCTCTCGGACCCGCTCCCCACGGAGGACGCCCTTCCTCCGGGGGGCTGAGCACCCTCGGCGGGAGAAGCCGCCGCGGGTTCCAGCGACGCCCCCATCATTCGCAGCCGTAGAAAATCGGTGCCTTCCGTAGGAATTTCAGGGCAAAACAGAAGAGGAAAAACAAAAAACAATCAAAAAAAACCCCAAACCAAAACCCAAAGTCCCGATGCCTTCCGTCTGTCCGCCGGCCGCAGAGGGGGAGCCCCCGGGGCCATTCGGCCTCAAACGAGCTCCAGACCCGCTGCTGCCCCGGGGCGGGGCGGACACGACGCCGGTGAAACGCGGGGAGGAGAACGGGGAAGCCGGAGGCTGCGGCCGGCGGGGGCAACGGGGCCCGCGGAGCAGCCCAGGGCACGGCGGCCGGGGACGGGGTGATCCCGAGGGGACCTCGGCCCGTTGTGCCGCCGCCACGAGCCCTGCAGCTTCCCCGTCCCGCGTGGGCAGAGCCCAGGACCGCCGCCGTCCCGGGCCCCATGGGCGTCGAGGCGGACGGGGACAATCGGAGCGGCCTTGATCCCCGGGGCTGCTGGTCGGTAGCGGCGGCTGTTCGGGGACCGGACCGCTCGGGCCGCCTCGTCCTCCTCCCGCCCGGCTTCCCCGCCCGCCGCTGCCCGGGGCTCCGGGTAGGGCTCGCGGACCCCGCACCGGCTACCTGGCTGGGGCTCCCCACCCTCGGAAGAACCCCTCGTCTCGCCCCGTCCCCGCTCCCCCCGGGGTCTCCAGGGTGCGGACTGGGGCACGGGCTCGCTCCCGCAACCCCGCACCGGGCTGGCAGCCAGAGCAATGTCTGTCACCTCCTCCCGCAGGCCCCCGGCCCGACGGGGCCCCCGGTGTCCGTTAGTGCCCGCAGCCGTCCGGGGAGAGCGGTAGCCGGCGGAGAGAGACCCTGGGCGGGCAGGGAGCCGGGCTTGGCGCCGGAGCCGCTTCCCGAGACGGTGGCGGGTTTGGGGAGGGGTCCCCTGGCGCGGCGGGGGGGACGGCGGCGGCCCCAGCCTTTGTTCCCCCGGCGGCTGCGGGGTCGGATGCTCTCGGCCTGGGCAGGCCCGGACTCTGCCGGCCTCCTGGTTCTGGGAACTGGCTTCGGGGTGAGAATCAACACTTGCCCTAAGGAAATGCATGTCCTTCTTTTTTTCTTTTTCTTTTTCTTTTTCTTTTTCTTTTTCTTTTTCTTTTTCTTTTTCTTTTTCTTTTTCTTTTTCTTTTTCTTTTTCTTTTTCTTTTTCTTTTTCTTTTTCTTTTTCTTTTTCTTTTTCTTTTTCTTTTTCTTTTTCTTTTTCTTTTTCTTTTTCTTTTTCTTTTTCTTTTTTCTTCCTTTCTTTCCTTTCCTTTCCTTTCCTTTCCTTTCCTTTCCTTTCCTTTCCTTTCCTTTCCTTTCCTTTCCTTTCCTTTCCTTTCCTTTCCTTTCCTTTCCTTTCCTTTCCTTTCCTTTCCTTTCCTTTCCTTTCCTTTCCTTTCCTTTCCTTTCCTTTCCTTTCCTTTCCTTTCCTTTCCTTTCCTTTCCTTTCCTTTCCTTTCCTTTCCTTTCCTTTCCTTTCCTTTCCTTTCCTTTCCTTTCCTTTCCTTTCCTTTCCTTTCCTTTCCTTTCCTTTCCTTTCCTTTCCTTTCCTTTCCTTTCCTTTCCTTTCCTTTCCTTTCCTTTCCTTTCCTTTCCTTTCCTTTCCTTTCCTTTCCTTTCCTTTCCTTTCCTTTCCTTTCCTTTCCTTTCCTTTCCTTTCCTTTCCTTTCCTTTCCTTTCCTTTCCTTTCCTTTCCTTTCCTTTCCTTTCCTTTCCTTTCCTTTCTTTCTCTCTTCACCCCCCTTTCCCTCATCACCACAGGATCTTTCTGTTCATATAGAATGCACTGTATGTTGGTTTTGTACAATTAAAGCTGCTAATACAGGAAAAGACCCAGGTCTTGCTCACCGCAGCGTTGCGGGGTCGCTCCTCATGCCTCCGCCACCGAGTTGTCCCCGCGGCGGCTGCAGCAGCGTCCCCGGGCAGCCCACAGCTGGAGGCCGTGCCTGGGGTCCGCGGCCAGGACCGCAGCGCAGACGTTTGTCTGCTCGCCACAGGCTTTGGCTTTAGCCATCACATATTTCATGTGGATTCATTATGTGCCCTGACAGTTTTAGAAGGTGTTTGCAAAGTTTGACAGCAGTTTATCAATGGAGAAATGACTGGATTTAAATAAAAATAGCTCGATATAATATTTAAAAACAATAACAACAACAACAACAACAACAAAAACAAAAAAAACCACAAAAGCCCAAAACCAAAAACCAAAAAAAACCCCAGAGAGGCATTTGGCTTGTCAGCTTGTTCAGTACTGTTCAAGTCCTGTGCAAATAGAGTGATTTTCTGTATTATTTTTGTTCCAGAATTGGCAATTTGTACTGCCTCTATTGCTTGTTTCCAGTTTCTCCACTTCTCTATGGTTTGGATGATTAAGAACATGAGGGTTAATTGTATTTCCTCACTCAGTACATGGGATTATTATATGTTCATGGAGTTTACATAGTTTCACTACTATTTATCCAAGTGGGTCCTGTTTCCCACCAGATATATGATTCACCTTGCTAAAGGTGAACAGTACAAATCTGCTAGAAAAGGAACAATATATTGGACGTGCCTGGGTGTTCACATTTCATTTGTGGGATCATAATATCTGCCAAGACTGCTGTAAATTGTAAAAGCAGAAATCATCTCCTTTATTTATTTTTTTCCCCATTTGATTAAGTCAAGGTATTTGAAAAAAAAAACCCAAAACAAGCAACAAAAACAAACAACAAAAAAAACCCAAACAACAAGCCAAGCACATATTTAATTTCAGGTATCCTGTTCTGTGCTTAGACACAAATAGTGTGCAGGCTCAGCCTACCCAGCCTTGTTTTCGGTGGGATTCTCGGGCAGAGGCTCATGAGCAGCCTCTTCTCAATGCGCACCCGCCCTGTCCCCGGAACTCGCAGCCAGGCGACAGTGGCCACTGGCTCTGGGAGGAGGGTGGCCTGGGCATCGCTGCGTGGTTTCCCGTGGCCATCGTCCCCCACAGCCCGATGTGCCTTCCCGCAGGAGAGTCCTCCCCCGTGGCGAGTGGCGTTGCGGCAGCGTGGGCTGTGTGGCCGCGGCCACCTCGGGGCCGCAGGTTGCAGGGAAAAGCAGCTGGAGGCTGGCCCGGTGCTGGGGAGGTGATGCCCAGTGCCGGGGAGTGCTGGCCTGGGGGTTCTGCCTTGCAGAAACATCCAAAACTCTCACACAGCTCTTCTTCTCCTGCCCTTCTTCCCCTCCCCTGTGTTTTTCAGGACATGGCGGCGTGAATCAACTGGGGGGTGTTTTTGTGAACGGCCGCCCCCTCCCAGATGTCGTTCGCCAAAGGATTGTGGAACTTGCCCACCAAGGGGTCCGGCCGTGTGACATCTCCCGGCAGCTCCGCGTCAGCCACGGCTGCGTCAGCAAAATACTTGGCAGGTAAAGGGGGGACGACCCATCTTCTGTGTCTGTCAAAAGTGTCAGTGTCAGACCCTTAATTGAAGGCTGCAAACAAATGGAGAATAGTAGAAACCTCAGGAAATCAGTCCAGTGAGCACAGGGGTTTCCTGACCACTCATGGTTTCGTATGCCTGACGTGGGAAAATGTGCCAGTATTCGCATGTCTGGTTTGCCCCTTTCACAGCTTCTTGTAGGTAATTCTAGCACAAGGAGCAAATTGTCATGTGGGGTGTATTTGCTGTACATATGGCATACGTTCCTCACCTGTCTGTTCTGAACAGGTGGAGGAATCCTGGAGCCACCTTCAGTAAAACTGAAGAAAAACATAGAAGTTGTGGAAGTTACTAATTTTGCTTTCTGAAAAAGAGTCTCTTTTAGAAATAATGTCACTACATATTGCATCAACATTGCCGTGTGTTCATTCATGTAGGCTATTCTGATATCTGTCCCACTGTTTAATTCAATGCCTTTCTTCTACTCTTGTGCTGGAACATGTTCTTAACTAGAGCACAGAATATCATAAGTAACTATTTTGGCTATTTTGTGAGTTAGCACTCTGTTCAGGCTGGAGCCGCTTGAATCACTGTGGCAACAGGAAATCGAACTTTGAATGCATGTAATTTCCTGATTTCATTTTAAAATTTGACATAGATTCAGGTAAAAAATACCATCCTTGCTTCTTTGTATCTTAGGAGCAAATCTAAACATAATTTTTATAAATTATAGTGTTAAAATGGTTTTGAACTACAGGTATTCTGAGGGAATTGAGCAACTTATATTAAGGATTTTTTTTTTCCTTAGAATATATTTTTCTTGATAAGCTGGGGAAGTTAATTCTTGAACTATTTACTAAACTTTAACAGTTAATTGTTTAGGCTTTTGCTCTTTATATTTTTACCATATTTTTCTTTTCCAATTCTAAACCGATTTGCTTTCCTGGACATAGCACAACTGCAAAGGCTGTCAAGGCAATTTTTTTTGGTAGTATCATGCAGAGGATCTGCTTGGATTAGCAGCATTTGCGATCTCTCAATTGCTGTTCAAATGTTCAGAACCAGGCTGACTTGGCAAAGTCACAGCCCCTTGTTTTGTAGCTCTTGGCATTGTTTTCTCTTTAGATCTCTCTTACTCACTCTTGCCTTAACCGGTGGACATGGTCTCCACGGCCGCACGGTGGTTCCAGAGCTGCACGAGCCAGCGCACCGGTCGCGCTCAGCATCCTTGGGTTGGATGACCTGGTTGCAGGGAGATGCGTTTGCCTGCGAACCACACGCGTTGCTGCTGGAGTGGGTTTGAGGACACTGATACCATTACTGTTTGGAGAGGAAAGCTTTCCGCAGGCTGTGTGCTTGACTGTGTCACTTGGTTATCGCTTTGCATCCACCGTCGGCACAGGCTGGCGTGGATCGACTGGTGATGCTCTTTGCCGCAGCAGAATTGCCACCAATTGCCACCACGAGCAATGCACAGCTAAGGAAGAGGCCATTTATTTACCTACCAGGCAGATGCCTGATGGTTTTACTTTTGACAGTCTGAATAGCTTTACCATTAGATATATTTGCACTATACAGCTAAGAGAGGCTCCAGAGCTTTGTCATTAAAGTTGTCAACAATAAATTGGAATTTCATAGCTCATTATTTTCATAACTAATAATTACAGTGGGTAAAATGTCACTGTAATTGCAGCTGTGTGTGTATGTGCTTTTTCATGTGTGTATATGTGAAAAAGTGGGAATACTTAAAATAAATCCTTACATTTGGAATGTTACGGTCAGATTTCTGTCAGTCCCCGATACAGAGCTAGAAAGCATCCAGAGGCAGGTCCGCAGCAGCCGCAGCGCAGGCGAACCCCTCACTCCCGGAGGGGGCACCGCGGGGGCCGCTCTCTTCGCTGCATCGGCAGCTTGCTGGGAGCGAGAGGCCGGGAGCTGATGTGCACGAAATGACACCAGCAGCCCCTGTCCTGCCTTTAAAATGGAGACGGGCGCCAGGGATGCCGGCACATCTGCAGGCCCGCTGCCTGCACCCAGGCCCGGTGCTTGGGTGACGGGAGGGAGGTGTCAGTGGCACTGGGCCAGGGCTGTCCCCGTCACACCGAGCTGTCCCGCTGCCCAGGGAAAGGGGCCGCGGCCCAACCGCGCACCCTCCCAGGCGGCGAGCGCCTTTCCACTGCGTGTGTGTGCCGGGCAGGGCCCCAGGAGGGCAGGCCGTGGTCGGGACGTTTGGGATGGAGGCCCCGCTGTGCAGAGGGCACCAGGGCTTGGTGCCACGGGGAGCTCGGCGCTGCCGGTGCGGCTCTCCCACCGCGAGAAGCACCGTCTGGCCTGTGTGGCTGTGGCTGCCCTTCTGCTCCGCCAGCACCGCCAGCACCGTGTGGTGGTGCCGTGAGGCACCACTGCAGAAAAACACTAAGAAAGGCTTGTAACATGCATAGTTTGGGCTGGAACGGAAGAAATTGTGACTTTTTGTTTGGCAGCGTTCATGGTGTTGTCTGGCTTCCTTCTACACCCTCCTCTCAGGAGAGTTGCCAGCAGCAAAGGTTTCGAGCACACAGACTCAAGGTCTCAGCAGGCCCGTGGTCCACGTCTGCCATAATTTTGTCATGTCCTTGGGAAGCACGGGAGGAGCTGAATTTCACCCCCTGCCCTAAAGCTCACTTCTAGACTGCGTTCAGGGACACCACGAGGGTTAATCCGTCTCTGACACTCGACGTTTGTCTTTACTAATATTGCTTAAATGTCTCACGGAGACTGGTGCATCTGAGTCCACTCCTGTATCCAGAATATCTGAAAAGAGGTATAAACAACACGGTGTCAGTCTCTTTAAAGGAATTTTAGGCCTTGCACGCAGAGCTCTTCCAGGAAGACTGAAAACCGATAGCCTGGCAGAAATTTGATGAACATGGTTGCGTGTTACGGTGAGACAGACTTCAGCTGCTCAGCCTGTTCGTGTTCTGCTCACACCAGAAAGATTTGGGATTTTATTTTTTTAATATAATGGGTATGTCAAGTAGCTGCATAGAAAATATATTAATAAGCAGTTTTATGTTCTTACCTGGGAGCTGTTTCTGAGCTCCCTGCTGGAAATACGGGCAGGGAGCATCGAGTGTGCAGGTCGGAGCCGCCGCGAGCGCAGCGCAGAGCGCCGGGTCCGCGTGGCACAGGGGGACACGCTGGCTCAGGGCAGCTGGGGCGGCTGCTGCGGGTTGGCATAGAGTTTGTTCTTCATTTGGTCACAAGAAAATTCACAAGCTAGAAAGACGTGCACGGCTGGGAGCGTGTCTCGTGTGTTGGTGCCCTGACAGTGCAGCGCAGACGAGCACGGTCTTGTTCCGGGTCCCCGTTCTGGCCCTCAATAGGTAACATACGACTTCTCTTAGCAGCAGGTTTGAGGCTTCATTTATTAGGAGACTTGTGGGGCTGGGGATCTCAGCTGTGATGTATTGTTGCAATGCTACCAAAAGCAGTTGCTCTTCTGTGCTTCACATGTGAAGAAATCTGGCGTATTTCTGTCGGTTTAGGGATCCAGTCTCCCGCCTTTCCTGGCGTGGCATCGGTAGAGCGGCTGGCGTGGCGAGGGTGCTGCACCCAGGAAAGGCAGCAAGGGTGATGGCAGAAACCAGCCCCGCAGCGGCTGGACCCCTCCGGAACACAGCCAGCTCTGTTTTCCTTGGAATTTACAATTAAAACTACTAAAACCATAAAGTTAAAAAGCATACATTATGAAAAATATTAACCATTAAAACCATAATACTCATATCAAAACCATTGCATGGGAAAAAGCTATACCAGCATACTTATTCCAGAGGTGCAAATAAAATACAATACTTAGCCTTCTTTTCACTATGAAATGGTATCAAGCCATAGATATTAATGACAGAGAATTTCTGTAGAAACAGTAATTTACTACAAAAGAGTTCACTGCAAAAAGTGGTCTTTGGTGTGATTTGTTTCTATTATTGCCAACGCTGCTGATTAATAACACACATTTTCAGTTAATTTTGGATCCCAGCATGCCCTTTAATCTTGCATTGTTTCTTTTGTCTTGCTATTACAGAAAAATATATATTGTATCCCAAGGCCCAATTCCAATTACTATAAGTTAAGCTATTAGGTGATAAAGCACTACAGAGGCAGAAAATGTGTATGTGAAAGTGAAGATGTATCTCAGGATTTGCTGGGGTTTGGTTGCCTTGAAATTATGTTCCCTATAAATCTCAAAGCGTGTTCTCTGTCTATTCGTGATAACTAAAGCTTTGTTTTGGATGTTGTCCCAGGTATTACGAAACCGGGAGTATTAAACCTGGAGTGATTGGAGGATCAAAACCAAAGGTTGCCACACCCAAAGTCGTTGAAAAAATTGCAGAATACAAACGCCAAAATCCCACCATGTTTGCTTGGGAGATCAGGGACAGACTCCTTGCTGAGCGAGTGTGTGACAACGACACGGTGCCCAGCGTCAGTTCAATTAACAGGTAAAGATCTGTTTGTCCTGGGGAGGGATGTTCCTCGGAAGCACTGTTGCTGAATCACTGCATGTTTCGGGCTGTTTGCAAGAAATGCAGCTTGCACGTGTTTCTGTGGCGTGTTTGGCGCTGGGCAGTGGCTGCGGGCTCACCCAGCGGCCAGAGCGTCGCAAGTTGCGAGCATGTCCCAGGGGCAGGCAGGGTCTGCTGTCAGCCTTCGCTTCTGTCCCGTCCTTGCCCCAGGCTGTAAGTTGCCGTCCTTGCTGGTAGCGATCCTGCCTGTTCGCTCTGCATGAGGCCTCGGTTCTGCTCCGTGGGGTGGGTGTTCGGTGGGGGGAAGCTCAGATGGCTGCTGAGTGGGGGAGCGGTCACCTGGGAAAGGGGAGTCCGGGGGCCTGGGAGGGGCCCCAGGCACAGCCTACGGTGCCGCTTTTGTCCTCCTGACTCCTGCTTGGTCTTGCTGAATTTGACCCAGAACCATGCTGGCTGCTGCCTGTCAGCGTGAATATCACCCAGGGAATTCGGTCAGTGCCTCAGCTGTCTGCTCATTACATGGGTGCACTTAAATGGCCTTGAACTGCTCGTGCAAAAATGCAGGACAATCTCATTTGCAGCCTCAGTCCCTTGTCTGGGAGGTTTTTCCCAACCTTGCTGGGCAGGACTGGGCTCGAAGCGGGGTCTGGAGCTGTAGTAACCTACTGCCGTCTGAGTTACACCTGCTGTACTCACCCACTTCTGAGTTGAAGGATGCATAAAGCTGGTGTTGAAAAAACCCAGTGAAATACTGTGTTATGTCTCCAGCCTGCCAGACCAATAATAAGGGATTAATACTTGGAAGGTGGAGTGCTTGGGCAGGCTCATGCACACCCGTCCCCCTGGCAAGCAGAGTCCTTCCATTTTCACTCAGGGTTTTGCTCTGTGCTGGGCTTCCAGTTCACCATGCTGGTGGGATGGTGTTCACTTGTGTGATTGCATGTGAATTCTTTGAATGCAGCTAGCTATAAAGTCCCATCTGTGTCCATGGACGTGAAATAAATTGATGCAATATTCTTTTATTGGCTATCCCAACCTGATTTGCATTCATGGAGTTGCCGCTTGAGTAGCCGGCGTGGCTTCCCCGGCACTGGCGGAGCGCGGTGCCTCTCGCTGCCGAACCGAGCGCCGAGGCTGACGTCCCCGTGTTTAAAAGCAATAATGGGTCAGTTCGCGCAGCCTTTCCTGCTGCCTGGGGGCCCCTGATGGGCTGAGGCTCCGAGCAGCATTCGGTAGCCCTGTAGACATGGCATTTTCAGTTTTAAAAAGGATTTGAGAAATAATAAAGACACCAGGAAAACTAAAGGAAAGTATCAGTCTGACTGACCTCAGATAACTAAGGGCAAGCTCTGCTTCCACACAAGTCAGCTGGAGCCTGGCCACGTGAGGAGCACCACTGCTGTGAGCAGTCCTGTGTTTGTGTGGCAGGGCTTCAAGCATGCTCAGAAAAACTGCCAAAAAGGCAGTCTTAGCTCTGGGAAAAAACAAGATTAAGAAGCTTCCAGTCATATTTTGAGCTGCTTTCCACATCTACCTCTTGCTGTGCCCTTGCGTGTTTCCACACTGATAATGTGCACACACCTACTGCCATTACACCAGGAACCCATTTCATGATCTGCCACCAAGTTTTTTGACCATAAATCTCATTATTTCTCACCTACTTGCAAGTGTGGCTCAGTTATTTTCCTTTTCTTAAAGGTGTGAAATCCCTCTTCAGAAATGCACACAATCTTTTTGAATTGAATTCGAACCCAGATGGTTTGTTTTGCCAGCCTAGGAGCACATCCTGAAAATCCAGATCAAACTATAGTGACCAGAAACCTGGAATTCACATCAAAACACTTGGCTTTAATGCTAAATCCTTCCAGGTCCATGCTGATGCCTGTGGGTTTTATCCTTATATTTGAAATTAAGCATGTACTTCAGGGCTTTGCTGACAGGCATGTTGCACACCAAGGACTCAGATCCCTGCTCGCAATGCCACGATTCACCGCTGAGGTGCAAATCAGGAGCTGCCTCAGGTCACTGCAGACCTGAACCCACCCGAAATCGTCGTGTGGCTCCCGTCCTGCTGCAGGAGGGTGAAACCCAGCAGCTCGGGAGGACAGCGTGGCCGTGCTGCTCCCGTCCCAGCGCCCCCACGGCGAGGGGATCTCCCAGGGATCTGGTTCCCTTCATGGGGGCTGGTCCCTGCGGCGGGACTGTGGGGGCAGACACGCTCAGCACATCCCCGCTGCCGAGGGTGCTTTTTAGCAGAGGAATTTGAGCTGTTGCCGCCATATATGAGTGAATAATAACTATTACCATTAATTAATAACATTAATTAATATTAATAATAGGCCACTCTTCCACAGCAGGAGCAACTCTGTGTGATTAAGGCTTAATTAATCATTGCGATTAGTTTTGCTCAAATAAGCTGCGAGCTGCCCAGCTGCTTCGGAGTGCTTCACTCCTCCGTCCCTCCAGAGATGAAGACATTTATGTGTCAGAAGGCGCTGGACACCCTTCCCTCCCTTTGGCAGGGGCTGTTTGCAGCCCTGCTCCAGCCGGTCCTGGCGCTTTGCTGGAGCTGCTCGCCGGCCCCTCTGCCGCCGCAGCGCGCTGGCCGCCGAGGACCAGCTGCGGGCCGTGTCCAGTGGCAGCGGCTTCCCTGGCCAGCCGGCAGCCAAAAGCTGGTTTGCTAACAGACCTCACCCCTTCCAGCCTCTGCAGGCTCGGCAGAGGGTCGGGAGCGCAGGGGACGGCTGTGTGTCCTGTTCTGGGAGGGGCCGTGTGTCCCCAGAGGTGGTTCCTGTGCCGGTTCATGGGGTGACTTTCAAGCAAGCAACTCCTGTTTGTTCCTACGAATGCATCCACCAGCTCCATCTCATGCGTCCCCTCCTCTTCCCTATGCCAAATCTATGGCATTTCTCCAGAAAGGGCAGCGGAGTTTTCTGGGAAGGAGAGCAGCTGCACTCACTGCAGCGTTACAGTTGGGCAGAAATGCACCGGGCAGGGCGAGGTGTGCTGAGGAACAACCTGC
Source organism: Streptopelia decaocto (assembly GCF_964273445.1). NCBI lineage: Eukaryota > Metazoa > Chordata > Aves > Columbiformes > Columbidae > Streptopelia > Streptopelia decaocto. The sequence goes on along the minus strand of NC_138657.1, from coordinate 268,341 downwards.
CTCCCGCGAGCACGTTCCGATTCCGCTGCAGCCAGTGGCAGAGCTGTGTTATCTCTGGAGACGTTTCAGACCCCATATTTTCTGTTTTCACAGCGCACCTGGTAGAGCAACTCCAGCTCTTCTTAGCAGCTGCCCTCTGTCCTGCAGTGCAGCACATGCCTTCTAGTTTTCCCACATCTCTGAACTTTATCTGATTCACGTCATTACAAAACAGAGCAGACGGTGTCCCTGGTGATGACAATGTAGTTATTCAGCCTTTAAGCTTAGCATTTAATCCAGCACATTTTTGATTTAACACTGATTTGGCTAAGCAGATCCTCTTCCGAGGTGTCCAAGTTCTTTAGCTGTGTGAGTGCTGTACCGGAGGTGGGCTAGGGACAACCTGGTCGATGTGCCCAGCACCCGAGGGTGCAGATCACAGCCTGCTGGGACGTCTGCACCCAGACGTGTCCAGCGCCCTGAGGAGGGGTGCTGGGCCCAGTGGGTGCCCAAACAGCAATGGATGTCTCTTTCCTGGGTGGTGAGGACTGGGGCCTCGAAGGGACTGAAGCCCCACATTCCGCAGTTTCCCGAGGAGGATGTAGGAGTCAGTCGCCCGAGGGTCCCTAATGGCAGGGGCTGGAGGCAAAAATGTGGTCCTGGATCCACCCGCAAACTTCCATCTTTCAGTGGATGACGAGGGGATAGTGTGCAGAAAAGCATTTTCGTGTTGGTGTAGGTGTCCTGCACTGAAAAAATAGCGTTGTGCCCCCTGTGAATGCATTCCTCATGCTAAGTAGTCATTTCTTTTCAACTACGTACAGGATCATACGGACGAAGGTGCAGCAGCCACCCAATCAGCAGGTCCCAGCCTCCAGTCACAGCATAGGTAAGGGAAACTTATTTTTTTAAAAATATATTTAAAAAATAGCATAATGGATTACAAATATTCTAAAGAACTTTAATCATCCTTATGGACAGATAATTCTGCATAAAACACTTCAGCATACGTGCTAATGTGCCTTCTTTGTCATTCTCCAGGGGCTGAACATAGCAAATGAATTTTATAAATACTGCTAAAAGGTTTTGAATTTTACTGATTATTATGATAAATAGCTTTCACCATGAGACAGAAAATTGAAATCTAAACCAAAAAACCCCCACTAATGGGGGTCTATAGAATGTCAGATAATTAAAGTAATAAATCAAGAAAGGGATACTTATTCATAACATTTTCTGCATCATTAGTCAGTAAGTAGTTTTGAATGTGTTTTTTTCATCTATCAACCATCCCTTCCATAATTCTTTGTGCACTTGCAGTCTTGAGTGAAGAGGTAGCAAAACTTTCCCAAACTTTAATTCAGGTGCAGAGCAACGCTGCTGCGCCCTGCAGGGGCCGCCCCAGCCCTTCCCGAGGCTGGCGGGGTCTCGGGGTGCTGCAGCGGGGACAGAGGGGCTCGCTTGGGGCTGCTCGTTGTCCTTGCTGCGTGGAAGCTGCCGGAGTGTGGGTGAGCCCTTGCTCCACAGGCAGAAGGAAGGTGCGAGGGGGCCTTGGTCCTTCTCTGTCACTTCACAAGTCACTTGTGAAATGGGGAGATGCTTGGTGACCCCCCCGGCAAAGGTGGGTGGGTACCCTGGGACAGAGCGTGGGCGCTGAGCTGTGTTAACTTTGCAGGCTTGTCAGGAGCAGAGGAGGGAAATGTTGTTTCTCAGGGCCTGATGGAGGCAGCAGGGATTCCCGGTGCCTGATTGCTCTCTCTGGACTGTGGCTGAGGTCAATGAAGTTCTGCAGAACCCTCTGTGCCAGGGCCTACACGATGCTTCCCAGGACACAGGGACCTGCCAGTATAGGCACAGCTGGGAGCTGGAGCAGGTGACAGCGGTGCTCCCTCTGTGCCCTGCAGCTGGAGCAGGTGACAGCGGTGCTCCCTGTGTGCCCTGCAGCTGGAGCAGGTGACAGCGGTGCTCCCTCTGTGCCCTGCAGCTGGAGCAGGTGACAGCGGTGCTCCCTGTGTGCCCTGCAGCTGGAGCAGGTGACAGCGGTGCTCCCTCTGTGCCCTGCAGCTGGAGCAGGTGACAGCGGTGCTCCCTCCGTGCCCGCTGTGCTGCAGCTGGAGCAGGTGACAGCGGTGCTCCCTCTGTGCCCTGCAGCTGGAGCAGGTGACAGCGGTGCTCCCTCCGTGCCCGCTGTGCTGCAGCCTTGAGCTCCTGCAGCACTGCACAGACACCATGTCTGCAGCCCTGGCTGCATCTCCAGGCCTGCACTGGTTGTGGTGAATGACCCCTTGACTGGGCAGAGCCAGCATGCCTTCCTGAGGGCTCTGACCAAGCAAAATGGATTTAATTACTATTTTTGAGAGCCTCAGGGCCTTTCAGCCGTGTGTCCCACAGCTGGCCATCCCCTGGTGCCAGGGGCTAGAGGCTGGTAGCTTGGCAAGAGGGTGCTGCTCCAGTCCTATGGTCCCTGTGCTGTGAGACCTTGCTGCCAGCCTGTGCCCCCAGCCAGCTCCACCCCCCTGCTGGTGACATGGGCTGCTGTGTCCCCTGATGGGTCTGCCATCCTGAGCAACGTGGCTTCCCACCATGCCTCAATCAGGACAGGTGACCGACCACTAAAGGCAGAGCATAACCATCCCACAGTGCTCGCCCGGCCCCTTGTGATGGAGCCAAGGGATGACCGTGCCCTGGCTGCTGTGGGCTGGGCTGGATGGGGCCAAGGGGCTGTGGGGCAGCAGAGCCCCGGTGCTGCGGCCACACCGTGGGGCCGGTGGCTGTTGTGCTGGCTGTCCTTCGCCGTGTCCTGCCTGCTGACTGCTCGGCCTTGCCTTGCAGCCTCCACGGGCTCCGTGACCCAGGTGTCCTCTGTCAGCACCGACTCCGCCGGCTCGTCCTACTCCATCAGTGGGATCCTGGGAATCGCCTCCCCTGGCACCGAGAGCAACAAGCGCAAGAGGGATGAAGGTACTGGGAGCTGCTTTTGGTGGGGATGGTGTGCCAGCACGCAACCAGGGTGGGATGGGGTTGGGGGGATGCTCGTACATGTGGTGTGATGGAGCTGCAGGTACCCTCCATGGCCATCAGCTACGGTGGGGTTTGGTCCCAATTCGGCAGGCCTTTGCCAAGGTCACAGCCTACCTGGGAACATCGGTGTGACGTGGTGGCCACAGACAGAACCTCTTCAAGGAGCAGGGTCTTGCCTGGTGTCTCAGAAAGCACTGGGGTGTGTCATAGTTTTTTAACCAGACGCTCCTACTGCCTGGGGGACATTTTCCTCCCATCAGTGAAAAGGGGAAGAGTCATCATGTTGAGTGTGGCCACCTGAAATATGAAATGTCAGAGAGGTGTCCCCAGCCACAAAGAGACAGAAAATTAACAGCAGAGCTGTCTGCGATGCTGCATCTCTGCATGTCCCCCCAGTTCTGGGGGCTTTTGTTGGCCCAAGGCGTGGAAACAAGCACAGTCTGGTTGGGGTTGGACATTGCCAGGGCTCCTCGGGTCTGCTGCAAGGATTATGGTCCTGTTTCATTCTGTGTCCTAGGCACTTTCCCAAAGAACACACTGCTTTGGAGAGAAGGATGTTTGGGGTAGAGTACAGGGGAGAAGGAGAAATTCTGCATTGGTGTCGTACAAATGTGCCTTTAATCTAGAGCATCCCTTTCATTTACTAATGGTTTACAGAGAAGAGTTGAGGCCAAGACCTCAAGCCTGGTGCCTGAGCTGCACAAACAGGCTCCAGTGTCTGTGCCTGTGCTGGTGGAAGCGGCTCGTCAGCTTGCAGAGCAGGGTGTGGTTTTACCAGACTAGAGGGAAAAACTGCAAGAGGTTTATCAGGTCAGTTTCAGCCATGTGGGGCTGGTCCAATGGTGCGGGTACGAATCTCTGTGTTCAGGTACCCACTGTATATGCTGTTGTTAGTTAACTCTGCAATTGTACATCTGATTTCTTTTTTACAAATCAAGGCCACAGCTGCATAGCTAAATGTATGTATTAAAGGACGTAGGGTAGAAACTTTGTATTTTATCAGCCATGCCAGGCGGGAGGCCGTACATGTTGAAACCACACGGCTCTGTCACAGCCCCGCTGTGAAGCACTGGTTATCGGGTGCCTGTGATTACTGAAGACTGTGGTCTAATTGTAGAGAAAAGAATTAAATATTTCCTTGGGAAGATCAGGAGCAGAGGTGAGAAATTCCCCAGCTTTTGCCAGTTCACATTGAGAAGACAGCACATGATTTCTAAAACAACCCCCATCATTTTGGCAGGATGAGTCATGTTTTTCAAGCTCATAAGCTGGACAGTAATGCTGTCCTCAGCAGACCATTTAAACTGCTTTTATAATAGGCTCAGAGCTGCAGATTTGGAGAGACATAAAAAGATATTTCAACATCTCTGTGTGTTTGAGGGATGCCCAGAGCATCGATAACCGCTCCCTATGCTGTGCAGCACGAGGTCCCTCTGCAGGGCTGGGCACGAGGCACTCATGGAGGCGTCTGAGGCTCCACGCTGCAGGTGATGAGGAGGTGGATCATGATGTGAAGCCACTAATGTGCAGAAGAGAAGCATGTCGTCTAATTACGGCCTGTATCATGATGCAGATGCACAAGGGGGCAGAGTTAACTTTACCATTTCCTGACTTTGGAGAGCCAGAGAGAACCTCCCTCAGCGAGCCGCTCGCATCGCGTCCTTTCCTCAGCGGCTGCGGGAGGTGTGTGCCCTCGCTGTACCTGCCCGTGTGTGTCTCCCGGAGCCACCGGCTCTCTGGTGCCCGTCGGTGGTCCCAGGTCCCCTTGGCTGGGGAGCAAACCGAGGTGGACTTGTCTCTCCGGCTTTTAGCCGCATCGAGTGCTCGGTGTGATTCATTACCCGGTTTTGTTCTCCTCACTCTTGACATTTTTTTAGCAGATGTCACCAGTTTTTAACCCAGTGGGGAGCTTGCTGGGTAACAATAGGAGCAAACCAAATCAGACAGTCTTTATTGGTTTATATAGCTGAAGGTGTCATTTTTTTCCCTGTTGTAATGTGGACTTTGAGCAGATGTACCTTGGTGGGGGATCGGTTGCTTTCGCTTGTGGTTAAAGGACATGCTACTGGAGGCTGACATGAGAAGCAGGCTGCTCTGTAACAAGACGGATACAGCTGGTCGCCGCAGCAGCAGAGCTGCTGGGCAGCAATCTCACTGTTTTGCCTGCAGACTGTCTCCTTTGAGTTCCGTGGCTGCACATTCGCCTGGCCCTGCAGCTCAGAACAATCTGCTGAGGAGCAGGTGGGTGTCAGGGATGTGCAGAATGATCCTGCTGAGCTGCCTTCTATCGAACAGCGTGGACAGCAGACCCTGAGCGTGAGTGGGCAGAGCTCTGTCCCTGCGGGCAGCCGCCGCCGCTGCAGGGCTGGTGTCATCACGCTGCTTGCAGCCGGTCGGGTGGCTGGTGGTGGTCCTGCAGTGCTCATCTGACAGAGTGTGCAATTTTGGGAAGTGCTGAGCATCCCCTGTCTGAAAGTCAAAGGTTTCTGAGGGGTGATTTGGTAGTCCTTGGTGGGCAGTGGAGGGGAGCTGTGTCCCCAGGCAGGCACAGAGAAGCCTGGGCCAGAGACAGCATGTAGGGTATGTTTTGGGGGTGTGGAAGGTCACTGGGCTGCGTGTGCTCTGGAGGAGGATTTGAGGATTCTGTGAAAGGACAGAGGAGAAGGACCAAAGCAGCCAAGCAGCCAAGAGCCCACCCCTCCTTATCCTTTTGCTCCTCTTTTCCCTAGCCCTGGTTTCCATCCTGCACTGCAGAGTTCTGCAGGCATGGGGGAGCAGCTGAAGAGCTTAAGCCCAGCACAGTGACACTCCTGGCACATTTGTGCCATCCCAGCTGAGAAGGATGCTAAAGCAGGCACGCATGCCAGAGGCACGGATGTAGCTCTCATCTCCTGGTGCTGTCTCTGCAGGAGAGAAGCATCTCTGTCAAAGGCACAACCCAGGAACCCTTCCACGAGCGGCCTGTGCTCTGCAAGGGGTGGCTGTGTCTGCTGGGTCTGTCTGAGTGTGTTCACCTCTTCGGCGTGAGGGGACCATGTGGGGATGGTGCTGGCTGCCGCAGGGACAAGCTGGGTGCAGGAGCAGCCGCATACCTTGTCCTGAGCCTGTTTGCCAGCCGAGGAGGGCTCGAGCTGCTCATTCTGAGCACGTTCCGTCTGTATGTGAGTTTGGGCTGGGCACATGCAGCAGTCACTCACGCGCCGCCTCAGCAGCCGCTGGCAGGACCGGCCTGGGACGGCGGGTCAGTCCCGCGCCCGCACAGCGACCTCACCGCTCCCGGGGCTTTGTGAACAGGGCTGGAGGAGTTATGTGCATCTCCATTCTCCTGCCTCTTCCTTGCTTTATGCAAAACCATCTCCCTACATGGGAATGGCAACCTTTGGAGCAAATACTGCATATTTTGATGGGGAACTGCACGCCTAGTTGTTAGTCCTCTACCAGCCACCTGATTCTGCACCAGCAGACACTCACATGCTTTTAGCAGCTTAGCCCACTCCAAAACTGATGCAGAAATATGCTCATGCCCTCACTTCTGACTGGAACACTCAGAAACCTCTGATACTGACAGGTAATAACAGCAGTTTGCAAACGTGAGCAGCAGCCAAGCTAGGCTGAAATCTGTTTGCATACAGTAGATGCTCCATAAGTCCAGGATGCCTGTTGTGTCACTAACGCTACATCTGTGTTGCTGAACTAGAGACTGTTGGTGCACAGGCATGAACATTGGCTGGCCCATTCTGCTATGGTCAGCACTGCCCCAGTCTGATTTTGGTGTGTGCAAGGGGGTGTTCTCTCAACCAGTGTCTTCTGGCATGGGGGGTGACATGGGGGGACATCACCACGCTGCTCAGCTCTGGTGCAACTGCGATGGCACCGATGATAGGGGTGTTTCCTGGCAGGGACACGGGCTGTGCTAGGCCACTTGGCCTGTTTTCTTCCCTCATGTATATGCATCTGGTCAGAGCAAAAGGCTACGTGCAGCAGCGAGGGCCTCATCGCAAACCGCCGTCTCAGCCCTGGCCCCAGCCAGGAAACACCGTCAACACCGCAGCAGCAGCACTGAGCAGGACACACTCAGCACAGCACCAGGCGGGGTGCGAGTCTCTGCAGAAGGGGTTTGACAGATTTAAATACCTGCACTGAACAGCTGCACAAACCGTATCTCAAATTCACTGGTATAGAGTCTTCTCAGCAGTGGAAGCATTTGGGGAATTGAAACCATCATGACAGGAGACCTTCACTCGTACCAGTTGTTTTCTTTCCATTCTCACCAAATATAACCCTATGTTGCTGCCAGCATCTGGTGTGATGATGTAGGTGCTTGTGCTTTTTGTTTTCTCAACTGAACTCTCGGAAAAAGGCCTTTCCTTTAAACCTATTTAAAGGCATTTGGGTCACAGCCTTCTGTCTGGGAGGATAAGCCTCCAAGAGGGGCAGAGACGCTAATGGGAATGAAAATAATCTGGGAGTGGGTGCATTCCAGTGCCTATAAAGCCATCTGATGTTGCAATCACCGTTTTTTCACGCAGGGATGCCCCCGGTCAGGCGCGTCTGGGCACCCAAGCAGCACCGATGCACGCAGCCGCTGCAGCGCCGGCGCGGTCCCCAGGGCGCCGGGCTGTGGGAGATGCCTGCCCTGGAGAACGGCCAAAAAAGGGTTTTCACTGACAGGTGTGGACATGGGCTCGCTGAGTCAGTGACGCATCTAACGGGAGAGACCAGGAAAAGCAAAGCAAGCATCACTAAACATGAGTGAGGACTAAGAATACACATAATATTTCTGCATTTTGTGTCTTTTCTCCATACCAGGCCCGTGATCTGTGTTTTCCTAGTGGGCAGAAACAAGAGGCGCACTCACAGCCAGGCAGACACTCGCGAGGCTGTGGGCACCGATGCCTGGAGGCTGCACGGCGGATGGTTGGCAGCCTTGGGAGGGAGCTCTGCACAAAGGTGCCGCCAGGGCCTCTGGTCACCTCTTGTGGCTGAAGGACAGGGTGTCTTCCAGGGCATCTACTCTAAGAGATTGCTGAGAAAGCTTGTGAAGTGTTTTTCCCCTTTGATTTAACTCCACTTCTTTGAATGTTGAGCAGCGGAGCCACAGCTGGTACCCGGCTGCACTGGGAGTGGTCAGTGTGATGTCCGCAGCTCTGTCCCCATCTGAGCTCTGCCTGTCACCTGCGGTGTATTCAAGTGGCACGAGTCATGTCCAGGGGCATCCCCTGCTCTGTCTTCTCGTGGCTGAGACAAACATCTGCCCGTTCTGCCCTCGGTCCCACTGTCCTGCTCGTGCCCTCCATCTGTCCTGCCAGCAGGCAGCTCCCGCCCTGTCGCTGAGCAGCTGTGTCACAGGCATGGCCATGGCTTTTCAAGCCTTCACAAACGCAAAGTAGATCTCATGGTATCTTCCCTGGCTGCGAAGGTTCTTTATTATTCTGTCTTGGGGGGCTGGAATGTGGGACTCCTCTGGTCGCCCATGGGACCCTCTTGCTGGCAGCCAGAACCTGCTGTCTGGGTCCCACTCATGCAGGACACCTCTGGTGAAACACTGCTCGAGTGTAAGAGCCCTTCACTCTCTTGCGGTTGGGATGTCCTCCCACTCCAGATTTACCCCTTGGAGCCCCGAATAGCTTTAAGCACTTCTGGCCTGTGGGGGTATGAGCCTCTCTCTGCGAGGGGACTCGCTAATGAGGGGTCACAGTGCCGATGGGGACCATGGAGCATTGAACAGTTGCTGGTGTGGGAGTGCAGGAGCTCAAGGAGCCCTCAGACATGTTTATGTTGTTGGTCCATGCTCCATGGCATTTGCAACAGTAAAACAGACTTTGCAGCCAGTGGGTATAGAGTTGTGTGCAGAAATTAACCTCCATCAAGGTCCTGTGTTGACAGAAGTCCCCACAACTCCTCAGATAAGGACCTCAGCCTGACAGCATGTGGTGGAGATCAATATTGTCCTCTTCAGCAATTCCTTGGGGTCTTCTGCACCGTGCAAGTGATGTGCGAAGGACTGAAGCCTTTGGGGATCTGAACTGTGAGGGAAAGAGTCAAAACCAGACTGTGATGGGAAAAAAGCAGCAGGTTATGGGGAGAAAAAAAAAAATCACTTGCTGATAGAAACTTGTACTTTGTGATGCCAAAGTGCCGCACTGTAAGTCCGGGCAGTGACGAGCGAGGAAGGGGACTGGAGGGGACTGGCCGTGCTCCAGCGGCACCGCGATGTGCCCAAGCTGGCGTGTGCGGGTGCAGAACCTGCTGCCTGGTCAGCGACAGCCAGAAGGGTGGTGCAAAAATGCTTAAAAGTCAGAAACCAAACCCTCCATAGTGCAAGCGGCGAGGTGGAGCGGGGGACTCACCCAAGTCCACGCAGAGGTTAAAGAGAAAGAAATCCCCCCGGAGCCCCAGGGAGGTACTGGAGCTTGATAATTTCTAGGCCCCCTCAGCAGTGCTTACTCACTGGAGTTGTCTTTACTCCTGGGGAAAACTCCAGTGACTATAATGAGATGAAGCCTTTGAAGGAAATGAGGTTTTGCAGGGTCAGCAACTGCTGATTTGAATTTCTCCTGCTGATACAGGTTGTCCTCTGCATCCAGGGATCCTTGCCTGGTATTGTGGAGTGGGGAGAGCTACTCGTCCCAGCGGTTCATCAGCTCCTCCAAAGAGAACGTTTTCCCTCAGCACACAGACACTTAAATCATCCTCTTACATAGAGTTTGACCCAGACTTTGGTAGTTATGTTGCAGTTATGGCTTCGTCTGTGCAATCTATGGCTTGGTGGTGCTTTTTTTTTTTTTAAATTTTATTTACTTGAAAGCTTTTTTTTTTCTGAGTCCTTGGATATTATTTTGCACAACACCAGGGATATTGTTTTGTTTCACTCTTAGCCTTTACCTTTTGTGAACCTTACACAGGGAACTGTGACTATGCTGAAGTGGCAGCAGCTCTGGCCATGCTGGCAGTTTGACACCTTCAGTGACAGTGTCATCCATGGATGGTCCCGGTTTGACACGAGCAATGACATTGTCGGCAGTGGATGTTGGTGTTTTGACACCAGCAGTGATGGTGTCACCTATCGATGGTGGTGGGTGTCCGGAGGAGTTTGACTCCTCGGGGGTTCCTCCTTCTCTGGGGTTATTGGTGCTGACCTGGTCATCTTGGATGTTAACAAGGGGAGCTCAGCTGGAACAGGGTTTCTCTTTGAGAACAGTCCTCATGAAATTCTAGGGAAAACACAGCAAATGTCAGTCAGTTCAGCTCTCAGCTGTGGCAGTGCTAAAATGAGGTAGGGTTGCTCTGGGCTTCAGAGAAAGTTCTGCACATCTGAGTTCATGAAAATGAAACCAAAAGCCATTTGAGCAGCCAGACCATGCTGTTCTGACACGTGCTGGTGGTGCGTTCCTGCGAGCATGGCCGAGGATGGACTATGTTTCTGAGAAGGACCAACCCCTGCCCAACCAGGTGGTGGATTTTTGGGCTGGGTTCTGCATCTGGGAGAACTCCCTTCAGCTCTGTGTGCCAGCATGAGCATTGCTCGCCCCTGCAGTCTCTGTGCGCCCCCCCGCATCCCTGCGACACCCCGGGCTGTGGTGTGCTGCCCTTGGGGCTGCCAGCACCCTGGTGCTGCCGCTGCCGCTGCCGGCGGACGAACCCTCTGGGGCGCCTGTGCCGCGGGCCATGACCGGGCAGTGGCAGCGGCTGCATGTCCCCGCGCCTGTCAGCGGGTGCGGAGGGGCTGGCTCTGCCCCGGCACCGGCATCGCTTGCCCGTGGGTGGCTTCATGCGTTCACAGCTCCGTGCAGGAAACTCCCGCCGGCGCAGCTGCCCTTTCCGAGCCAGTGGTGACCGGCTGCCTGGTGCGCACGTCAAGCGCGTTGTCACTTCTCCCCTAACGCGGTCCCCGAGGCCCCTGTTTTCCAGAGCGCTCTCCTCCCGCTGCGGGGTGAAACCCCGCGGGTTCCCGCCGGTGCCGGCGGAGCGGGGCTGCTCCTCAAGCTGTGCTAATGAAAAGCCCAGGCTTCCACCGCTCCTCACAGCCCTGCTGTAGCTCCAGCTGTTCTCATCAGGAGCTGTCGAGTGCTAGATGCTTTTCAAGGAATAACCTCTTCATATAGGTTTAGCTAAAATCCAGTTTATGAGTAGATGTCTTGTCAAATCATTCTGTTGGTGCCAGTACTGGGGCTGGCCAAGATTCTTTTGTGGGAATATATTTTCCAAAGAAAAAGCCGTTTTGTGGAAAACCAAGACTTGTCAATGTTGATGAATGTTTTTTATAAATGCTAATACAAAATAAAACAGAAAGGTGATGAGCAAGATGAATCCTTTTGATTTTATCAAGAAATTGGTGGCATCCAGAGAGGATGAAATACTGAGCTCCAGTTACAATGTGCATTTGTACATATGTATCTATATACACCATGTGAGTACATACCTCTAATGTCTCCATCAGCTACATATATATACAGATAGAGGTGATAGAAGTTTTGCCTTAGGATAGGTATATTATGTTATTCACAGACTTTCTCATTATCTTTCCATGTTGTAAGTGATGATAGTGATCTCTCAGACGGCTGAAGAAAAAAAACCCAAGAGAAAGGGTTGTTGTTTGGGTTTTCATTGGTGTACCAGTTATTTTTGTGATTTTCCGTTCAAATGACGTGCTTGAGAGAGGTGTTTCTGTGAGAGGGGTTGTGGTGCATTATGCTGGATTTTCCCCTGTTTTCCCCAGTGCAGATCTGCCTTGCTCAGTAGTGTCAGAATATGTCTGCACCGTTAGAATAAACGTTACGTTTTCCAGGGTGTAGGGAGCTCTGGGAGCTGCATTCAGCACCGCGCGTTCGCCCTGCGGGAGGGAGATTTGGCCACTTGCAGGTGGTGTTTGGAGAGACACAGGGGATGTTCCCACATGGAATGTCTGACGCCACGACATTAAATAAAGGGTTTGTCACCTCCGTGGTAGCAGGAATCCTCCGAGTATCACGTATTTCTGTCTCAGATGGGTTAGCCAGGGTCTCCATCCCACCTCTTGAGTCTGCTCTTCTTCCTGGGGAACAGCAAACTGGGTTCTCCTGCGGGTGGTGGCAGGTTTGCCGACTTCTCCATGGCGGCACACAATGCAGTGCTAGTACCAGAATTATCACGTAGGACTGAAATCTGCTGCTGTTGCAGTTGGTGCTGTATTTGATTTGATCTTACTGGGATTTTAAAGTCAGAATTATTTTCTTGGCTGAAAAGACAAACTCCTGAAATCCTGAAAGATAGTGGAAAGCTACTTTTTCATTTGGTGCTTTGGGAGGCCAGAGTTAATATTTTAAGCTGTAATTGCTATTGTTGCCAGTTGGGAAGTTCTCAGTAAGCAGACAGCACAAAACTGGTGAGATGCAGAAAGTGGGGGTGTCCTGAGACTGGTGTTTTCTCCAGTTCTGTTTTGTCTGCCATAGCCTTTGTGCCGAGGCTTATTTATTGCTAGAGGCAGTTCCACAGTATTGGCTGAATCCTGCCCATTTTGGTCTATCCTAGCACTTGCATAACAGTCCTATTGTTTATGAATCTATCCCGTTATTCAACAAATCCTGGAAGGCAATGCAACACAGGCTGTGGAATTATTTGCACCAGACTTGGTAACTGCACTTTGTACTTCAGGTGTTTTTTAGCTAATTGCTGGTCATACTGAGTTTGCACATGAGTCTGGGACTCATACCTGCAGGCCGTCTGTGTTGTCCGGATGTGCCCAAGAAGAGCACATTCACAGATTTGTCGTGGCATGGTGCCCAGGACACGGCAGAGCTTGGAGAGAGCTGTAGCACTTGATAAGGACGACTGTTTACTCGCCGTGTGCCATGCTGGAGCAGAAAACCCTGGAGCGGGGCTTGTTCTGCCGTGGAACTGCAGGTGGAAATGGGGGAAGGTGCATTCTGCAGCTTGTGCTGCGGCTCCGGCGCAGCTGGTCTGTGGGGCGGGAGCTGGTGCCGGCACCAGTGGCGCTCGTCTGAACGCGCCCCGTACCACGACAGCTGCTCCCGGGGCTCCCAGACACCCGGCAGCCCTCAGCAGCAGGGAGCAGGACATCCAGATACGCTGCACAGAGAGCCAGATCCCTCTTTTTGTTCTTTCTTTTGCTTGAGCAGACTTTGCAGATGGAAAAAGACCTTGCTGGGAAAATCCAGAGACGCGTGTCCCTACCTGGCCCAATGTCACATCCATGTCTGGTAGGTGAATTATTCCACTGATGTTTCGCTGAACTTCCACAAGACGACGTTGTTCAGGTTGTTTGCCTGTGTTATATTCAGGCAGGGTTCTTTCCTGTCCCTGGGCAGCGGCCCGGGCGGGCTGCGCTGCGTTTCCCTGCACCCCGGCTCTCGCGCCCGGCAGCAGCGAGCGCAGCGCCGAGCTGACATGCTCTGCCAGGAGCTGTGGGGCGACTTTGCAGAAGCTTTTCCTTGCAGTCAGTTTTAGAGCCACAGCCTTTGCTTCCTCTGTTCCCTTCATGAGCCTCAGCTGTGGGGGCTGGTGTTACACGGGGGTTCCTGCACGGCCGCTTCCTTGTTTCTGTGTGTTTTCAGTTCTGGCACCAAGACGATCCGTGTGTTGATGCCCATGAACTCAGAGACAGGAAGAGTTCTGAAAGCAACCAACACCTTTTCTTCTGGCAGATGCCTCGAGAACATGAGTGTACAATTTTCCCCCATTTTACCTCCTCTGAGAATCTGCTGAGAGAGAGTTGTAGTTAAGGCATACTTAGGGTAATTACTTCAAGGTTATGTCTCTAGCATGAGACTGATTTTTCTTTGCTGCTGCAGTTGCGTGTTACAGGTGTAGGTCAGAATCCAAGGAAGTTTAGCTGAGGTGACTGCCCAGGCTCCACGTGGGAGGGAAATCCAGTTAAAATCTCCTCTCAGCAGGGCACAGATCAGCTGGTTTGTAGCATGGCAAAAGGGATGTCTACCGCAGAGGTACTGGAAATCTGTCAGGTGCTGACACCAGTGAGACGTGGTGGCTTTCTGATCACACGGACGCTTTGTCTGCATAAAACAGCTTCCCTGCAGCCGCGTACCGGGGTGCCCAAGCAGCGATGCGGCTGGAGGCCACATCAGCTGAACGCTGAACTTCTCTGGTCGCAGGCTGGGTAAGGAGCTGTGGCTGTTGCCAGCACTTCGTTCAGAAACTTTCTGCAACTTGGTCACTGTGGTACTTCAATGTCCTGCAAACTGGCACAGAGCCAGAGAAAAGATGTCTCTTGTCGGACTGAACGCCAGGGATGGTTATGGGCAGAGCAGGCCAAGTGCTGTAGGGGTGCGGTTCTTGTGGGAAAAGATGCCATCACTAAGGGAAGGTGTTTCTTCCAGGTGCTTTACAAAAATCATGTCAACTTTTAGTCAAAAAGTGAAGAATGCAGTCTCAAAAGCATACTTGCAGTGGGGAGACATCTGGAAGACCAACTTTGGTTGAGTGGTGGCCATCTCATATGGCAGAGCTTAGACTGGCCTAGTTGCAGCTGTGACTGGTGGGGTGCTGGGTTTTCCTGGTGGGCTGTCGTGTTGTCCTGCGGGGGCCCGTGTGCGCTGGTTTGGCCTCCACCACCACTTCTGATGGCCGGGATGCATCTTTGCCCGTTTTGCTGCATTGTGAGGGAGAGAAGGTGCAGCCCCAAGGGAGGAGCTGTGCTTGGTGCACAGGTGTGCACACCAAAGGCTTTGTGGTGGCTGACCATTTCAGCTGAAGATACCAGAACATCCTATATCGATTAAATATGCTTCAACCCCAACCCCTTTTAATTCTGAGCAATTACTTTTGGACTTTGTGGTCGAAGTATTCCCTCTGTTTTCACTTTCCTTGGAAAATAATTTTCTGTAGCTGCTGTCTCTGGACCGTTTGCATGTCAGATTTCTTCATTTGGAAGGTCTTGTAATGAGCAGTTGTCACGGGGCACAGCGGGCTCAGCCTCCTGGCTGCCCTGAGTACAGTTCCTCTGAGTCAGACAGAGTTTTTGGTGTGGAGCTTGTAACAAATTCAGATCCTGCAGGTGTGGTACTGATTTCTCGGCAGCCTGATGTGACGTCTCGAAGTGCGTGCCTGAATCCCGGCAGCAGGCGCAGTGTCTTGTGTGTTAACTGGAAACCCTTTGGTGCCGCCCGCTGCCGTGGGGTCCGACCCGGCAGTGTGGGGGACGTGCATTCTGTCCCTGCTCGGCTTGTCCTCGGCTGGGGGCAAAGGGCAGCGCTGACTGACCAGCGACTCATCTCCCCCGCTCAGAAAACCTGTTCCTGAGGCTGGAGAGAGCTCGGGAGCCTCCTGCCGTGTCAACGGGGCTCCTCTGCTTCTCCTCCCGTCTGCCTGTAATGGATTTTACACCTGAGCGGTTATTTTTGGTGGTACAATTCCTACCTGTCCCAAATGGGACATTTTGTCTCTTGTTACAATTCACAGAGCTAGACGAGGCTGCTGGTTTCATGCTGTGTGGCATCGACACATGATGCCCTTGTAAACATTACTGTCAGAAGTGGCAATTCCATCTCTATTGTCCCAATAAGATTTCATGCTTGACAGTGCCTGGCTCTTTTTTCTGTAAGTCGACTATTAAGAAATAGTCATGTAGCAGGTTTTTCCTTCTCTGATTCCTTGGTTTTCCAGTTGCTTCCCTGAGAACTGGCCCCCAGCTGTTCCATTCCCATCCTTGCCCAGGTTTCTCCCCGGCAGGAGGACGCGGGAGGTGGCGTCTCTGAACGAGTGAGGTTTTGCAGTACAACAGACTTTGTCTTCTCCTGCCCAGTCCCAGTTGCAGGGACAAAGAACAGTCCCCATCCATCTGGCCTTGGCTGGCAATGAGGAGAGTGGCCAAGGCTTGGTGCAAGTGGTCCAGGGTGGGAGGAACACAATTGTAGACATGCCCAAATCCAAGGAAGGTATTTTTTTTAACTGTTCAGGTGTGCGATTTTGAGTTTTGAATTTGTGTAACTCTTCATTTCACCCATTCTCCTTCTCTTACACCCACATGGTCCTTGTTGCAGAGGTGTGTGATGCCTGATGGTTTAACCACCACAGACCTTAGTGGGCCAGTTTACTTTAAAGAAGGAGTTCAGAGCATGGAGATACTGACAAATCTATTCGTGGTTCCCTGGGAAGTTAGTGTTTGGTGTGTGAAATCAGTGTGAATGTCTGGGACTCCTTGGTCCTGTCCTGTTTGCCAGGTCACCCTTCCAGAGCCTCCTCACAGCCAATGTAAGGTCCTGAGTATGCTCCCCGCTAGGATGCTGTGGATGAAAATGGAGCCGTCGAGTTAGTGGCTTGGCTCCTCAGTATGAAAGCGGTGCCACTGCACTGCTCTGAGTGTAACACTTGTTTGGCAGTGGGGTACCATGTGTGTTTTCCCTGGACACTGCTGGGGCAGGACCCCTGGTCGATGCTCGTGTCACTGCTCCCAGGCTCCGCCAGCAGCGCAGCGTGTCCCAGCGGTGCTGCGGAGGTGCTGGTGTGGAGGCAGCAGTGCGCAGGGGCGCTGGGCAGACGCGGGGAGCGGGGGCAGCGGCCCCTGCACGTCACTGCGCTGCAGAGCGGTCCCTTGGACCCGGTGGAAGCGGCACTGCCGGCCAAACCCACCCCACTCTGCTGAAGCTCCCAGCACTGGCCTCGCCTCAGATGAGACACAAATCTTCCTGCGCAAGCTGTGAGCTCCAGCATCACCTTGACCACCAGCCATGGCATCGTGCTGCTGCGCACCCGTTTGTCACCTTGGAGACAAAAAACGGCCAAAATCATTAGTGTCTGTTCTGTCCTGTGGCTCTCCCAGCCGGGAAGCTTTCCTCACCTCTGATATTTAAAAAAAAGTAATGGTGCTGCTTGATTTTGCTTCCTGATGCCCATGCTGAGTTTGTAAGCTGGTCACATCTAACCAGTTACCACAAAATTGATTCTGGAGCCTTCTGTTTAGAAACCTGCGAGGTACATCCCAGGCAATCACACTATCTCCATCAGGCACTGAATGAACCAGTCAATAATCACCATTGCAAAGGGTACAGAGGTCTTTCCTATTACCCTTGATATTTTTTTTATGAGTATCGCTACATAGGGAAGAGCTATATGGATGAACGGGTGGAATGTAGATGGCCACTATGCATGTGTACACATGTAGTGTATATATGTGTGTATAGATAGTTCTAGGTATGTATATGCACACTGTTGTGTTCCTCGTAGCTCCCTCTTTTGCTTTCTGAATACATCACTCAAATACACGGGCCCAGGTTTTTAAATCAGCCTTAGCTAAACCTGTAGAGCTTCTGTCCGAAACCTCATCATGGAGATAATTGCACACGCTGTCCTGATAGCTGGCCAGCCCAGAATGAACACACCTGCCTTTTTCTAAGGTGCCAGATGATTTTTGAATGGACTGCAGACAGTTTATAATGGGAAGGACTTTGCAAACAGGAGATCGTTACTACATTACATGTTCAGTTACAGCATCTTCACCAGTGGGGAAACTGAGGCACCAGGGGCTGGCCAAGTCTTGCCAGTGGCACTGTGGAAGAGCCAAGGCTTGCAGTCAGGTTTGTGGATACCCAGTTCAGGGCCACGTTCATGAGCATGCAATGTGCCGGCTCATCTCAGTGTTCCAGGGAGCCTGTCCTGCGCTCGGAGGAGCTGCCGTCCGAGGCAGCCATGGTGGCGTCTCTTGTGCTAGCTGGTGCGAGCAAGGTCCTCGCTGACACCCCTGAGCACAAAAGAGAAGTGGTATCCTGACAGCTAAAGCTGTGTCTATTTTCGGTCTGGTAGGATCTGTTCTCTTTTGGTGGCACCATGCTCAGCTGGAGGAACGTGTGCATGGGGATGTGTTTGCTCTCATGTGTACCTGTCTGCCCCGTCCTCCCCAGCTGGTGTGTGTGCACAACACAGAGTGATAATGCCTCAGCAAGGGCTCCCTCTGCATCCAGAGAGGTTGTAACTGATTTGTTGGGCCATTTCCACGGGCTTATGCTGACCCCTGTTTTTCCCTGGGTGGTGCCACATGCTCTGTGGGAAGGTGGGGTGGTCAGGGAAGGGCAGGTGGGTCTGTTCGGCCCGTGGGCCAAGGGTGCTCTGCAGCTGAGGGGCTTCATCTCTTATCACTGATCAGTGTTCGCCTGTTTGTTCTGACTGTACTTCTGCTGTGCTTTGCCTCCCTGGTCACCCTTCAGATTCCACCATTGCTGTTGACCTCTGGTAGCTGGAGACATTAGTTTTTGCCATCGATGCTCATCTTCCAACCCTCCAGACCTGTCAGTGTGACTCGGGCCCACCCCCTATGCCTCTCACCCCAGGCACAGGTGGAGTTGTGGTGGGACATTGTGAGGGGGCGTCAGATGGGGTGACAGTTTTCTTGTGGGATGTTTTGGAATCTTGTGCTGGCAGTTATCACTGGCTCTGGAAGGTCACAGCAGTGAGGAAAAGGTCTCAGCCATTGCTTTGGTGCAACAGAGCCAGCAGGTGCCATGTCTGCATTGGACCTTTCCCCAGGTGGAGGAGACCCGGTGTCCATGGTGGGAAGGGGCGGTGGGCGTGCACAGATGCAGCCCTGTCTCATTGCGAGGGGGGACAGCCCAGCGCAGCCTCGCACGGGCTCCTGCTCCCCACGTGTCACAGCCCGTCATGCGCTGTGTGTCACCTCCAGCAGCTCCAGCCATCCTGCAGCTCCTGACACCGCTGTTTGGGGCAGCGCTGAAGAGGGTCCTGCTGGGGCTGAGTGAACTTCTCCATCCGCGGCCGAGCAGCACCATGGTCCCTGCGGCAGGGAGCGGGGTGGGCCACCACATGGGAACCAAAACCCGGCTGTCCGGTGGGTTCTGGCAGCTGTTAAAAACAAATCATAAATGGCAATACCAGATACAATTGCATCGAGATGGCAGAGGTCTGGGAGAGTCCTGATGGGCTGCCGATAGTCAGTTGAAACAAATTGCCCAGTGC
The DNA here is from genome assembly GCF_964273445.1 of Streptopelia decaocto. Classification (NCBI taxonomy): domain Eukaryota; kingdom Metazoa; phylum Chordata; class Aves; order Columbiformes; family Columbidae; genus Streptopelia; species Streptopelia decaocto. The sequence goes on along the minus strand of NC_138657.1, from coordinate 249,417 downwards.
TGTGATACCTCAGCTCCCAATAACAGAGGGCAAATGGCCTTCCAGGGGGAGATATAGATTTTCCTTTGAGATATGGAAAGAGAAATAAATTAAATTATGTTCGAACATAGGGTTCTCTCTCTCTCTCTCTTTAAGAAAAAGAAGGGGAGAGAGAAAGAGGGAAGGGAGATGGGGGGAGAGAGAAAGAAACAGAAAATAAGCTTCAGTGGGCATTTGCAATTTAATTGATATCTGGCACCAGGAAGCCAATCAGTATAAATAAATTGACATTATAAGATAAAAATAATCGCCTAATGGGATGCCTTCCCCCACGGCTGCAGCAGGCCAAATAAATACGGCGTCACATGTGGCAGCAGCGTGGTGGCTGCCGGTGGGCACCGGCTGCTCCACCGCTGGCGGGCTCGGCGCGGGCTGCCCATCATTTTTATGGCATCTGTCTCCGCTCCCCGAGAGCAGGCAATGAGGGGTTGCGCGTTGATTGCCGCTCCAGCCAACGGCGGCCGGGGGAGAGACCATAATTAATGGCTTTATTTGCTGGAGCACCGCTGAGAACAATTGAGACCATTGCGGTAATGACCGGTGCCCGTGTCCCGGCGGCGCGGGGGCCGTGGGTGCTGCGGGCGGCCCCGGGGCGCTGGGGACGGCTTGGCGGGCAGCGGGCGATGCTGAGCGTGGTGCCGGGGTCATCCCTGCTCGTTCCGGCAGCGGTGGTGGAGCAGACCCCGGTCACTGGTCCCTCTGCAGCTGCGGGCGGAGCTGCCATGGCGTGATGGGGAGAGGGACTCGGTGATGGCACTGGGGTGTCCCGCGGGCGGGTGGCGGCCCTGCCGCCCGAGCCCTGCGTCGCACCCACCTCGGTGCTGCCCTGCGCCAGCCCTGCAGCCGTAGCAGAGTCAGCTTCACACATTACGAGTTTTCTTTCTTCTTTTTCTAAAAAAAAAGTCTCTTTCAGAGATTTCAGCTGTCAGCAGTGGTGCAAACCAGTAATTTTTGTGAACTGTGTGTGGTTTAGTCTTATTGGCTTTAGCTTTGGCTGGGATGCGGGAAGGTCACGGCTTTGCAGAGCACGCTTCGTGAAGAACCTGTAGCTGTGTGTAGGTGTTTATGTGTATATGTATGTGTACATATGTAACGAAGAAAAGGCTTAGGCATCATGGAACCTGAGTGTGTGTCCTTCCTTCCTAAAGGCAATACGGTCAAGACGAGAGCTGGGGAAGTAAAACCACGAAAAATCATAAAGAACCCCTCCTAAAGATTCTGTAAAGAAAAAGTGCTTGTCTTTTACTGAACCATTTGTTGTTCATCACAAAGTGCAAAGTTGGATATATTTTCTGCTTCTGATTAACCAAACTTAACTTAAAAAGCCTGCCAATTAACCCCCCAAATTACAATTTTTGTTTTGAAAAGTGTTTTAGACAAAAGCTACAATGCAGAATCATCATGCCTTGCACAAGTCAGAGAAAAAAACTTGAAGAGTTTGTTTACACCTAAAACACTGTTGTTTTCAAAGCGTGTCTTCTGTTGCCCTGGCTATGCAGGGTGGCAATCCCGTCTCTTGGTTACGTGCATTTGCACTAGCAACGACGGGGATTCCGCAGACAGCGCCCAGTGCTCCGGGCGACGCCGCCAGCACGGGCAGCAGTGCTGAACACGGGACACCGCAGCGCCGACCCCTGGGCCGAAGGGTGCTCCCAAAATGGGGCAGCGCGGTGGGCAAGGAGGGCTGATGCACAGGCCTGGTCAGGTGTGAGGAATGGAGGCTTATTTATGTTTAAAACTTGTACATGTGTATAGATAGATAGATAGATAGATAGATAGATAGATAGATAGATAGATGATAGGATGAGAGGAAATGGCCTCAAGTTGTGCCAGAGGACATTTACATTGGATATTTGAAAAAGTTTCTTCCCAGAAAGGGTTGTCAGGCATTGGGACAGGCTGCCCAGGGCAGTGGTGGAGTCACCACCACTGAGGGTATTTAAGAGATGTGTAGGTGTGGTGCTTAGCGATGTGGTTTGGAGGTGGAGTTGGCAGTGTTGGGTTTGTGTTTGGACCTGATCTCAAGGGTCTTTTCTAACCGCAATGATTCTGTGATTCTACATAATTTGATTACCTTATATTCAAACACTAAAAATTTTGAACTGGAGAGCTAAAATAACTTGCATTCCAAAGTCTCAGGATGGGCTTTCTTAACACATTCAGAATTTTCCCCAGTCGGGCTTTGTGTCACACCGTTCTTCAGAAATGATCCCCACTTGGGAACAAGATTCCGTTTCAGTCAATCAGTCTTTTCCTATAGAGGAAAAAGCCTCAAAAATTTCCCGGTTGCTGCAGGTGCGTTGTGCGGTCAGAGTCACATCCCCTGACCAGACTGAGCAAACCCGTGTCTGCCATGCTGCGCCGCGGCTCGAACCCCCGGTTCAGAGAAACGCCTGGTTCGCCAACAGCTGGCTGTTGGAGGAGAGCGGTAACATTCAGATCCAGCAGTCTTGAAGAATTATTTGCCACGCTCTAGCCATATACCTCTGCATCTCTATATCTATATCTCCATACCTCTGTATCTCTATGTCTATATTTTTTTTCCTGGAGGAGTTATCGCATTAGATGGGAGGGGAACAGTTGGGTTTAGAAGACTGGCACAGACACGAGAGCAGCCCCAGCCGTGCCATGGAGCTGTTCCCTTTGTGTTTGTCCCAAGTGAGGCCGCAGGAACAGACCCACCTACTGTCAGAATTCCCATGATGCAGCCCAAAAAGTGACCTCAGCCTCCCTCCGAAAGAAGGCAGGATTTGAAATAGTAGAGGCTCATGCAGTGAGATTCTCCCATACTTGCTTAATAAGGGCATCCATGTGATAAGCACAGTGTCAAGGGAGTTGTACTGTAAATTGCTGAGTTTACTGCAGGATAAATAATTAATGTTTAGATGACACTAATTAATTATGATAATTAGCAAAGAGCTACACTGTTTTTCCTCAAAATCTTGGCTGATTAATTTTGTTCTGTGTCCAGTGCATCAGAACATTTAAAGCAGAACCATAAGCTACAAATATGTACAGGGAGATACAATTTTCTTTGGGCCACCGACTGACTTTTTATCCTTTTCTGTTCTGCTGTTTAAAAAAAAATAAAATGAAGGGTGTGGAAGCATGAATCCACTTAGAAACCTAAAATAGTGATAATATGAACAAACCTCATGTTTAACTGCCTTTTCAGTGAAGCCAGCCAGTGGAGACCACTGCCCACATCCCTGTGTGTGCTGCGAGCACCTCTGGCCCTTCCCAGCCACGCTGGGCTGGATGGGACGCGGGGGACGGAGCCGGGCCAGGGCGAGCACGGTTTTGTGTCTGCTGGCGCTGCCAGGGGATGGTGCCGCAGCCACCGGAGAGGACAGCTGGGCACTGTTGCTGCTGTGAATGGGTCTCGCCCCACCTGCCAAAGGCTGCAGGCTGCTCCCCATGTGCCCTCCCTTCTTCCTCCTCCTCAGTGTGGAACTAGGTGGGTGTCAGAAATGCTGGCAGCGGAATTCCCCTGTGACGGGCACAGTGCAGCAGCAGCGAGGAGGGTGCTGGGGGCAGCGGGTTGCTGCCTCCACCCGTCCCCACCATGGAGCACGTGGCTGCGTCCATATACGCGCTCAGAGGGGCTGAGGCCGGGAGCATTGGTGCACAGGGTTTTGCGGCATATTCCCTTTTCCTGCACAGCATCTCTCAAATGGCGGCTGTGGGAGCCAGGGTGGTGGTAGCAGCATTGTGTCCCCCCAGCTTGAGGAGGATGCTGGGGCTGAGGACACCAGGGGATTCCCCCCTGTCGAGGGTTAAGATTGCGGGGTGACAATAAAACCCTGGCAGATGTATTGGTAACCTCCTCTCCCCCCCCACTTCCCCCTTTTTCTCCCTCCCTCTCCCCCCTTCCCACTCAGGACAGGCGATCGGGAGGGAAAGAAGGACAGAGAGAAGAGAGTTGGAAAAATTAAAGATGTTTTACTAATGCTACTAATAAGAATAGAGAAAATAATACAAAATATACAAAACCAATCTTGAAAGTCTCAGCAACTGCAGAGCCGGCACCCAAAGTCCTGGATTAGACTCTGCAGCCAACCGGAGCTGGATTCAGTCTGTCACTAGGCCTCAGTTCTCAGGGATGAGTAGCAAGGTCCTCTCCTAATGTCAGCCATAAGGAAAAAGGGACGAGATCCTCGTGGTCTCCCACTTTTATATGAAGTATTCACGTGAATGGAATGTTATACACAGTTGGTCAGTTTCTTAGTCACTTGTTTCTCGTCGCCCCTCTCGCGAGATGTTCATCCATGCTTATCAATAAGTTTGCATTCCATTGCTATGTTTACCAAAACATGTGTCTGGTTCTCCAGGAAAGTGCAGTTAATATGAAGGCTTTAGCTGACAGGCAAAATTCACTGAAAGAGAAACTTGTTTTTAACAAAACCAGGACACCCACACAGGGTGGGTGGCAGCCGGGAGGACCCCCGCTGGTGCTGTTCCACCAGGCAGCGGTGGGAGCAGCTGCCAGAGCCCGAGTGCTGTGGCGGGGGTGGACCTGGGGAACCCGCACAGGCGAGACTGGGCATTGCCTCACCACTGTCCCGCCTCTGCTAATGGCAGCAGCTGCCTCCCATGGGATCCAGGAACCACCTCGGTATCTGCTTTAGGAGCTGGTGTGATGGGCCTTCTCCATCGTCCAGCTGTCCGCTGGGAGGAGAACAGAGCACGGGGACACACTGTGCTCCGCTGGTGGATGTGGCACAGCCAGCAGCGATGGCAGCGTGTCCTGCAGCACCGCGGCCCAGCCACTGCGCCGGGGGATGTTTATGTACAAAATGCGGTGGCGAACACAGGCCCAGGGACACTTGGGTTCAGTGCAGGAGAGCGCACCGACGTTCAGGCAGACGGCAAGTGCAGCGGACGGATGGTTGGTGTGCAGAGGCAGTTCTTGGATGTCAGAAGCGAATGGAAATTTTTGAGGTGTAAAAATCTGCATTACACAGATGTGGAGGATATTTAAAAGCTAATTTTGCTTGAATAATCCATGTGGATAAATATATAAAATACTGTGAAACTTGCACTTCCTGTGACTTGTAAAAATCTATAGATGCATGTTATATTATATTTTATAGCGGTGTTTATACTAAGTGTGTAAGCCATTCTGTTGAATGCAATCCAGATATTTCTTTGCTTTGTTGTAAGCATGCACATTTACAGGCTTGAGACCACAGTTCTTGGGTTTGTAAATTAAGCTTTATTTAATTTACGCGCAAGAAAATCTGTAGGTATTAGCAGTTTTCCATGAGTGCTGTTTGTGGATAATTGGATGGAGAGCATGGACTGACACCTCCCACTTGTTGGATGGTGCGCGACATCCCTCTGCAGCCTGCAGGCGCACCGCTGGTGCTGCGAGCTGCATCCTCCGCAGACTTTGCCCCTCTCTCCGTGTGTGGCAAACGCGGCCTCGTCACCAGTTGGTGTCCCGTTTGAAAGTTCTGCTGGGAAAGCGCAGTTCAGGAGGAGCAGCATCGCTGCCGGGAGTGCCTGCCCGAGGAGCTCTGCCATGGTGTTTGGCTGCACGGTGGAACCGTGGTGTGCCAGCGGCCACCCTGCCAGACCGCAGCGCTCCTGGTGCTGCTGAACTGGGGCTTCGGGGTGGGACGTGGGTGAGCTCGTCACCGCTGTCATCCTCTCCGGGTAAGTGTCCCAGATAGTGCTTTGTGAAGTATTCAGGTTGTTAGGTGGAAATGTTGCTGTGCTGTTTTAAGCTTGCATAGAAAGACTAGTTTTGGCTGTTGGCAACCGAGTAGCCTGTATTTTCCTCATTGGCTGTCAGTTCCTGGGAAGGGCAGGGGCTTGTCTGTCTCTGCTGGGGTCACGCAGGCTGATGCTGTTGCAGGTTGTGCAATGGCAGCTGCTCGTGCTGTGCAAACTTCTCGCTGGCTCCCGTGGGTCTGTTCTCTGCGCTGGTGCCCAGGGCTGTTGTACCGAGCGGTCGCTCCTCTTTGCACAGACCCTGCCGGGCTGCATCTGCGTGTCCCACCACTGCTGTTCCTCTGGCTGTCAGATTTCATTCTCCTGGTGATTTTCAGAGCTGTAAATCCTCTCCCAGACACTCATAACCAGAGGCCAGTTTGGTATTTCCAAAGCTACACAGGGCATAATTTCATCATCAACCTGCTTTTGTTCCTGTCGCCCAAGCATACCTGGAAATGATTCTTTGAAAGAAATGACGAAAGGATGTGTTATCGAATGGTATGGAAGTAGGTATAAACTGTGTTAAAATAGCTACAATGAGCTTTTGAGAGCCACTTAAAAACACATGAATTGGGGGTACATGAAATAAAGTGCAGGTCTCCACAGCTTGCTGCTGAACACAGCTTACAAAAACAGATTAGGGAAAGAATCAGTTTCTCAAAATCATTTGTTAATAAACTTGTCATGACTTATTTTATATCTGTAGCTACTGCAGTTATATCTCCCCCTGATATTACAGAAGCCATAGAAATACCAGCCCATAGGCATGTTGTGCAGCATCTGTACATGGAGTCCTGCTGCCCCAGGGCTTGTCCAGGCGCCCACAGCCCCAGGGGGTCGGACGGGCCCACAGAGCATGAGCTGGGCTGGGGCCCCCACTCCATCCTACTGATCCAACTCTGCATGTCCAGATTCCCCACCAAGGTGGGGAATAATCACTGACATTATTGTTGCTGCTTTTTAAACATGAAACTGCAACATAAGAGCAATCACAAACCCCAGAGCAGCTCCACCTGTCCCTTGAGCTGCTGTCCTCATTCTATGAATCTATGAAAAGAGACTGGACAACGTGCTCAGACATACGGTGTGACCTGTGGGGTTGTCCTGTGCAGGCATAGGAGCTGGACTTGATGACCCGTGTGGGTCCGTTCCAGCTCAGGACATTCCATTGTTCTCTGGACGAGCTCTGCCTGGTGTCGGGGCTGGTGGCCGCCCGAGGGTGCTGCCTGGGGCTGGCACACACAGGTCTGAAACGGGCAGGACGGCCCATGCCGTTCAGCAGATTGCTCATCCTGTGGGCTGAGACCCCTCTGGGGTGGGCACGTATGTGGCCAGTGTTGCAGGGAGGATCCAGAGCCCCGGGCACCAGGCTCCCCTGCAGCGCTCGCGGCAGCCGCCGGGCCGCGGAGCATGGCCAGGGCTGCCCGCCGTGCTCTGACCAGCCTGAGGCCCCGCAGCCGCTGGCATCATCCACCTCCCGCCACCAGGGCCGCGTCCTGTGTGTGCAACGCGCGAGCAAACCCATCCTGCTGATGGTCTTGTGGGCGCACAAGCGACCCAGCTCCACTCAGTGGCACTATTTGCACAAGTGTTTGCTCAGATGTGCAGGCTGCCAGGTTCACCAGCGTTCTGGCTGCTGAGGTGCGAGGTCCCACCACACCTTTGCTGACCACTCTGGAGGGAAGTGTGGGGTGGTGGTGACTGCAGGGCTCTCCTAGCACAAATCAGGAGATATATAATAGAATTTCTGTGTGGCTACTGCAGGATTTAAATCACTGTAGGAGGAGATGAGCTGTAATCTCATGGGAAATCTGTTCTGTTAAATAACCCCCCCTTTTTTGGCGATGGCTCTAACCTGCTTTGCAGCTATGGAGTTGCACCCTGGGTGCCACCCTGTGGCTCCAGCTCATACATCATGTGGGTGTGCAGCCTGGCTCCAGCTGGTACGTCAGGGAGGACCACCAGCTGCCCTAGACAGCAGGGACAAACACTCTTACAGTGGAGACGAGCTCTATCTCTTCTCAGCACTAGACCAGAGGTTGCTGGTTGAAGTGCTAATTGCTCTGCTGCTGAGCATTTTAGGAAGACAATGATGCAGCTCCGCTACTTCCATCCTGCTTCTTCCACTTCATGGAGCTGGTGCAGATGCAGCGCTGGGTGTCGGGGGAGCCACTGGCCAGACGTGCTCTGCACAGCTGACGGCGCTGCCAGGAGTGGCACGGTGGGCGTTTGCTGTCGGGAGCCAGGGAGTTGCCACCTGCTTCGCAAAACCAGGCATGGGGTGAGGGGTCCCAGCCTCTGGCTGGGGTGAGGGAGCCGGACCAAGGGGCAGCAGAGCCCGAATGTCCCTTGGCTCCAGCAGCACTGGGTGTGCGGGCGCACAGAGCAGCACGGCGGGGGGCTGGAGGCATGGGGGTGTCCCCGGGCTGGCTCTGCGTTCACACAGTGCCCAGCGTCCAGTGCCGACTGCTGGCCAGCCATGCTGCCGCAGCGGCTGCGCATGTGTCACCCAGGGTGACATTCCCTGGGTCAATGTCACCACGTGCCCATGATGTGCACCGAGGCCAGTTTACAGCTTGTGCTGTACTCAGGGGCTGCAGGGCCACAAAACGGGTATTTTCGCTGCTTGTCCAAGGGGGGACGGTGCGGGGTGGGATGTGGCAGTCACTGACCAGAGGGCACGGGGCTCGGGCCACTCAGGCTCCTTGTGTCCTCGTACCCATCCCACCTCTGAAATGAGTGAAATACCTGCAAAAACACAGTGTGAAGGTAGGAGTGTTCATCAAAAACCTCCGAGCTTTTCCGAGGCGGAGGGAGGACGATGCGCTGCCATCAGCAGATGCAGGTCTCTGTGTCTCCAGGAGGAGCAGAGCTGGTCCAAGTATATCTAACAGGTCAAGCCTTGAAATGAAGAAGCAATAAGCCACTGAAATGGTACTATCACCGAAACATGATTGATCAATTGAATTCTATCAGAGACAGTGGGCAGTGAGATTAACTCAGGCCTGATGGGTTCAATGAGTTAAAGCATGATGTTCATTTCAGCTTCATTTCACCAGTCTTTGCTTGTGAAATTGGTCAATCAATAGAGGTTGAAGATCATATATATATATTGGTGACCATCTTATAGGGAATATAATCTAGTGTAGTCAGCTCCTGACTCCGGCTGCCTTCAGTGGGTAATGGAGACAGAGCAGAGACTCTATCAGTGCCATCGAAATGGCCTGATATCTTCTCCAAATGAAAAGTATTTTTGGATCTCTGATGATTTATCTTTTTTTCCTCTCTTTCTCACTTTGATCTACAACAAAACCCATACCCATCTTCATGAAATATAGTGATTTCTCTTGAAAATATTTGTGCGATGATCAGCTATATACACTTCAAAATATAAAGCTTCTTTTTAGTGACACTGTCCTTTGAAAAAATAAATAACAGTGCTTAGAAAACCCTAAGAGTGTAAACGCAAAGATTCCTCGCAGTGTATGTGGCTCTGAAACTGACACCTAACTGGGAGACTGTGGAGCTGCTGACTGCCACATGCACGCAATCCCAAGAAGGTGGCATGGAAATTCAGTTTATGTTTTAAACAAAGCCTTCCAAATGGTAATTAAAAAAAGTCTTTATCTTCTCTGGACTAATTTACAGGCGTGCTACAAGGAAACAAATCACCTTTTTGCTTCCTGGTAATATTTCATTTGCTTCATAATGTTTTAAATGTGGTGAATAACACCCTTCCTAATTAGCCTGCATTTCCCTATAAGGTGGATTAATTAGGTATGATACCAGGTAATGAAGTTGGACAGTACAAATTAGAGACAGAAACCATGTCCTTAATGAATATGGGCTGTTCATAGTACTAGCTATTTACTTCCTTGATTAACCCTATAAAACCGTGTTGTTTAAAAAAAAAAAATCAGAAGATTCTCTGTTTCTTCAGAAGAGTGTCGCATCAGACCAGTGTACCATGGCGGTGTGCACTTCATGGTATATCATTATTATTAATAACACTGGAAATATTATTCCGATAGAATTTGTGGATGTCACTGATCTCTCAGCTGCTGTCACCTGGCTGAGACACTTCACCGGACCAGGGCAGAGGCTGTCCCGGCTGTTTCCCAGGGACACTTCATAACACAATCATTAAACTGTGTTGTTGCACCTCCCTGAATAGAAAAATACAAGCTGTATTTGATCTCTTGCTTTTTTCTGATGTTAAGCTTTAGGGCTTTCAAACATGCTCTTGTGTTTTCTGAAGATAGATTCTAGGGTCCTTTGTTCTCTTTGTTGTGGCCCATAGTCTTAGAAATGTATAAACAAAACCCTGTCTTAAATTAAATGAGTTAAGTGGTGAGAGTCGCTAAAAATCTTTTTAAGGCGTATTTTACCAATTTCAGATACTGTCCTGCTGTTTCAGAAAAGAAATCATGGATGAGTATTTAACTGTAAAAGTACCCTAAAAAAATTAAATTACTATTTATCAATTTTTTTGAGCTGATGAGTATATTGAGTTGTCACGGATTAGTGTTGAACTGTAAAAGTATCCTTAAAAAAATGAAACTACAGTTTATCAAAATCTTTGATCTGATCTTGCCATTTGCTGAGGTCCCCAGAAAATAATGTCCTCTTAATTAGTGTAGATGCTGTATTTCTGGGTGATAGTCATGCAATTCCTGCAGCCTTTCATCAGTGAGACCGCGCACGGTACCTCTCGGAGGTGGATCTGCTCGGTGCCTGACTCTTCCCAGGCTGTTCAGACTCTGGTCAGACACAGGAAACCGTCACTCGTGTGTGATATTGACACCACGTGAGCCTCAGCTGACTGAGCCGGGTTCTTTAGAACTGCACCCAGCTTTACTTGTGAAACCACAGGTCCTTCTTCTGAGCAAGAAGCAAACAGGGAAGAAGTTGTTCAAAATGAGAAATGATTGCTTTTCCCCGCACACAGAAAGTGGAACTGGGGGGTGTCACTGGGTCTGCCCCAGGCAAAGCCATACCTAACACAGCAAGTCCTCCAGCTGCACACGCTGGATCACACACTGAGGGGTACACTCCTGAGGCGCCCAGATGGTATCTGGATGGGGCTGGATGCTGGAAGGACCTTCATCAGACACGAGGAGGCAGCTGGAGCAGGTCTGGCACCTGCTGGGGCTTCGTGATGGCAGAGCGGCAGGCTCGCTGTCCCTGGGGCATCATGGCAGATCATGATGCACGGGCTGCCGGTGCATCCCTGAGACTGATGGTGCACCCCTGAGGCTGATGGTGCACCCCTGAGGGTCATGGTGCACCCCTGAGGGTGACTGCACACCCCTGAGGCTGATGGCACACCCCTGAGGCTGATGGCACATCCCTGAGGCTGATGGTGCACCCCTGAGGCTGATGGTGCACCCCTGAGGGTCATGGTGCACCCCTGAGGGTGACTGCACACCCCTGAGGCTGATGGCACACCCCTGAGGCTGACGGTGCACCCCTGAGGCTGATGGCACACCCCTGAGGCTGACGGTGCACCCCCGAGGGTGATGGCACACCCCTGAGGCTGATGGTGCACCCCTGAGGGTCATGGTGCACCCCTGAGGGTGATGGCACATCCCTGAGGCTGATGGTGCACCCCTGAGGCTGATGGTGCACCCCTGAGGGTCATGGTGCACCCCTGAGGGTGATGGCACATCCTTGAGGCTGATGGTGCACCCCTGAGGCTGATGGTGCACCCCTGAGGGTCATGGTGCACCCCTGAGGGTGATGGCACATCCCTGAGGCTGATGGTGCACCCCTGAGGCTGATGGTGCACCCCTGAGGGTCATGGTGCACCCCTGAGGGTGATGGCACATCCTTGAGGCTGATGGTGCACCCCTGAGGCTGATGGTGCACCCCTGAGGGTCATGGTGCACCCCTGAGGGTGATGGCACATCCCTGAGGCTGATGGTGCACCCCTGAGGGTCATGGTGCACCCCTGAGGGTCATGGTGCACCCCTGAGGGTGATGGCACATCCTTGAGGCTGATGGTGCACCCCTGAGCCCCAGTGGTTCTGGCCTTGTGCTGGGAGGGAAGTGTGTTGCATCAGAGGTAGTTCAGGATGTTGTGGTCAAATGTCACCATCTTGTCCCATCTATGTAACGTACTAGAGAAAATGCATGAAACATTTGCCTGAGAAGAATGTCCTTTTTTTGCATTAAGAGGAGTATTATATCTGTGCTTTTTATTAGCATTTCTGGAAAGATGCTGCTGGACTGGGAACTAATTGTTTTGCAGAGTAGGTAGGTACACATGTAGTGCTACTGTCAACAAAACATAACCCTCCTAGGTGGATGCATTGATTATATGAAAAATGTTTTTACCACTCCCTGGAGCCTATTCATAAACCAAAGTGTTTCAAACCTGCCAACAGTATTTTAATTATCCAAGATATTCTAGTGTATTCAAACAATGCATAATGCTAATGGTAATTATCTCACATTTATATAATGTCTAGCAGCCAAACACATCCCAAAGACCTTAACGAACTTTTGGGTGTCACGTGCAGCGTACAGAAATTCCTGGACTGGTGTAGTGAAGTGCAGCCCTTCCCTGCAGTTAGTCTGACTGTGGGAGCACAGCGCAAAAGAACGACTATTCCTTCATTTACAGGATGTGGAGAGGGAGTGATATTGAGGGCGAGTGAGTTTTGGGTGTTTCCCAGGCCCCTTTCGCCAAGATGCTGGATCCTCCGGGCAGTGACAGCCGTGCTGGTGGTGCCAGCCCTGCCCCCTCCTCACCAGGTTTTGCCGGCACCAAAACCTGTCCGCGCTGCTCCTGTATCCCAGCCCCATACGCTGTGCTGGGATGCGTGACACAGAGGCTGATCCCACCTCAGGCTGATCCCACCTCAGGCTGATCCCATCTCACAGGCTGATCCCACCTCAGGGGCTGATCCCACCTCAGGCTGATCCCATCCCAGAGGTTGATCCCACCTCAGGCTGATCCCACCTCAGGGGCTGATCCCATCCCAGAGGCTGATCCCACCTCAGGGGCTGATCCCACTTCAGGGGCTGATCCCACCTCAGGCTAATTCTATCCCAGAGGCTGATCCCACCTCAGGCTGATCCCATCCCAGAGGCTGATCCCACCTCACAGGCTGAACCCATCTCACAGGCTGATCCCATCTCACAGGCTGATCCCATCTCAGAGGCTGATCCCACCTCAGGCTGATCCCACCTCAGGGGCTGATCCCATCTCACAGGCTGATCCCATCTCAGGCTCATCCCACCTCAGGCTGATCCCATCCCAGAGGCTGATCCCCTCTCACAGGCTGATCCCATCTCAGGGGCTGATCCCACCTCAGGGGCTGATCCCACCTCAGGCTGATTCGTCTCAGAGGCTGATCCCATCTCACAGGCTGATCCCATCTCACAGGCTGATCCCATCTCAGGGGCTGATTGCCTCTCACAGGCTGATCCCATCTCACAGGCTGATCCCACCTCAGGGGCTGATCCCGTCTCACAGGATGATTCTGTCTCAGAGGCTGATCCCATCTCACAGGCTGATCCCATCTCACAGGCTGATCCCCTCTCACAGGCTGATCCCGTCTCACAGGCTGATCCCCTCTCAGAGGTTGATCCTGTCTTGGAGGCTGATCCCACCTCAGGGGCTGATCTCATCTCACATGCTGATCCCCTCTCACAGGCTGATCGCATCTCAGGGGCTGATCCCCTCTCACAGGCTGATCCCATCTCACAGGCTGATCCCATCTCAGGGGCTGATCCCATCTCAGGGGCTGATCTCATCTCACAGGCTGATCCCCTCTCACAGGCTGAGCCCATCTCAGGGGCTGATCCCATCTCAGAGGCTGTTCCCATATCAGCTCCTCAGGACGGCATTCAGGGACCGCAGCAGACAGAGCCATGGGAATGACGCAGGGAGCAGCCATCCCTGGCTGGTTCTGCAGATGATGCTTGCAGCTCCATGCCAAGTCCTGACCCTCAGCTCAGACCCCTGCAGAGCTCCATCACCATTTCCGTGTGACTCCCTCCCCTGCCACACTGCCCAGTGCTGTGCAGCAAGGCGCCTCATCCTCTGGCTTGCGCCCAGGTCCCTGCGGTGTGGTGTTTGAGGATTTCCCTTGCAGAGGGACATCTGCTGTTCCTCAGATTCCTGGGGATGCTTTGGTGGCAGGTGCCCAGGAGGTCCCCTCCCTCGGCATCCCTGGGAGGAGGGCGGTGGGGGTGGCTCTTGGCCATGTCTCCATCTGTCTCCACCTGTCTCTTGGCCATGTCTCCACCAAACCGCTGCTCTGGAGCTCATGTTGCAGGACGGGTGTGAGCCCAGCTCCGGCACAGTGCTGCTCCCCATCATGACCGAGGCTGCTGGCCAGCTGCCACCTTCGCTGGCTCCTCTCCAAACCTGTTCACCCCCAAAACATCTGGACCAAATGCTCCGTAACACCAGCGCTGCTGGTGGAACGCAGGTCAGCTGCTCTGTATTTGCATACGATGGGTTCTTGTTATACACCTGATCTCTAGGTGTATAAACAGTGCACAAACTGTACCAGCGTCACTAAGAACATTTTCCAGGTCATTCCATGTCTTGGATCATTTAATTCCATTTCATCACCCTCTTTAGACCAAAACTGCATAAAGCTTTACCTTGGATGACAAATGGTGAATAACATTAGTTTAACCTGGAACTTAAAGCCAGCATTTCCGTGCTCCAGAGACAGGGTCTCCCTGGCCTCTTGCTACCATGCAGCTAGCAACCAGAATTTTAATTTTATAAGCCATGGTTGACTAAACCCAGCACCAGGTCTATTAGATATTATTTGATTTAGAATAGTAAAAAAAAAAAAAAAAAAAAAAAAAAAATAATTTAAGATACACTGCTCTCTTGTATCCTTTTGTACTTTTTCCAAGCTCTGTACACGTGTTTATCTATTCAGAGGACAGTTCAGCGTTTTTCTCCTGTGTGGAATGAACTAATCCTTGCATTTTACACAAGCCAACATTGCCCTCTTGATTTAAGTTGCATGATTTTGTTTCAACAGGTAAATATTACATAAAGCCGTTGTTGCCTAAATTGCTGAACTAAAATTTAGAACAAAGTCCCAGCATTGATTGCTAACATGAAATGCCAGTTCAGTCTAAGCAGTTTGTTACAAAGGGTGACCTAGACTGCAAAAGTATTTCTGTGTGTTCTTCCCCTGGTTTGAGAGATCTGTCTTAAAGCCTCCTGGTTTTCTGGATACACAGCACTTCCTGCAACATCCAGCTGTGCGGAAGGACGATCTCGGATCAATGGTCCTTAGTGAAAAATGCCCTCTGCCTGGCATTGCCTGTCAGTGCGTGTCTGGGGACAGAAATGGTGTCCACAGCAGCGGGATGTCTTTACATAGATCTCCTCTGCACTTACCATCAGGACCTGATGCAGAATCTGCCAGGGAAGGTCTGAGTGATGTTGTGCTCTGCAGACTGTGTGGACAGTAAACTACTGCAGCACTTATGAGCGTCCTGTGAACAATGCATTTGAATTCTGCTCCTCGAAACTATCTTGGCAGCAAGATTCTATTTTTAAAACATTTCTTCCCTCTGTCTAGTGCTGTGTTGCCATCTGGAAAAGAAATCTGATATGTACTGTTGTTCTTGGAGTTCCACCTCCTGGAGTCCTGGGAATACTGCAGACCTCAGCTTTCAGTGCATAAAAAAATACACATTTCTAGCATTGACAGGTGAAGGAAAAGTAGAAAACCACTGTGAATCTGCAAAAAGCAAATTGAAACAAGCCCCTGTATTGCACATGTCTTTTTGAACTGCCAATCTAAACATTTCTCAAACTTGTCTCATGGCTTTTCAGCCATGAGCAGTCACTTATGACTTCTGCTAAAAATCTCTGCCAAAGGGGAGAGATGGAAGAACATGTGTCTCGGAGCGCAGGGTTCCGTCACAGCGATAAGTGCAGGAAACCGTCGGTGCGATGGCACTGCGAGCCAGCAGAGCGCGGGCCCAGCCGTGCCCGGGCGCTGCAGCTGCGGCCAGCCCAGGACGTCCCCCTTGCACGGCACCAGGGCCGCCCGGGCGCTGCGGTCGTCGGTGTGGGGTTGTCTGCTGCTGGACAGCGGGTCCTGCTGCCCGAGACGGGACCACCACAGCTCCAGGCTGCCGTGGGTGGAGCTGAGCGCGGTGTGCACGTGCTGCGGGAAGGGGCAGAGTGTCTGGATCCGCTGGAGCTGCCCCCAGCTGACTGTGCCTGACTGGTCATGTACTTACCATCCCGTGTCCTCCTGCATCCAGAACCACCAACCAGACAGGTTCTCAGGTGGTGCAGTAAGAGTGATGTGAGAAAAGACGTGACCATTATAATTTGTCCTGCCTTTAAATTAGGTGTGAAATCCTTTATGGTAAATTGTGTTGAGGGTTGGCTGTAATGGGAGACTGGTCAGAGCATCTTCTGGCAATATGTCTTGCTTGCAGCCTCCTCTCAGAGTCCTCATGGTGTCACCATATGGGTAGCCATATCTATGCGCAGGACAGAATGACACACTCCTCTGTAGATCTCATCGTTGTGATGACTACTTATTCTCTGTCTTCTCTCTCCTCTTTGAAAGGTATTCAGGAATCTCCAGTACCAAATGGCCATTCTCTCCCAGGCAGAGATTTTCTTCGAAAACAGATGCGAGGAGACCTGTTCACCCAGCAGCAGCTAGAAGTACTGGATCGAGTCTTTGAGAGACAACATTACTCCGACATTTTCACAACCAGTGAGCCCATCAAACCAGAGCAGGTACTATTGCAAATGTTCAATATTTTCCTAATATGCTCTCTGCTGGCAGAGGTCTGTTTGCTGGACATCATCAAACACTTCTCAGAGTCTCAGTAGAAAAACACAGAGAAACAGATGTTGTATCAAGCTCTTCAGCCAAGTGCATGCTAGCCATGAAAGACTGAGTATTAAAAAATGAAGGAAAACACTTGTTGTGTAAACATTAACAAGTGTTTGGTTATGAAATTACACCTGCCCTGGACTGGTTACATCAAATGAGTCCTTAAAGAGCATCACAGCTTGTGATGCTTTTGTTACATCGAAAGCAGGTAACAGGAGAAGACTTGCAAAACCCAATGCCTAATTGTGGTTCATAGTTAGCATGATTGTGCACACAAATTAGATTTTTGTATCCAGAAATGGCTTATTAGGCATGTAATTGGCCATTTGCTGAGAGAAACACCCAATTAGCATGTGAAGGTAAATTAGTTGCACCTACAGATTAGCAGTGTGTTTGAGAAGGACTTGGCACTAATTTTTTGGGTAAGTTCCATTTTTGCAATACAGAAGCACATGCAAAAACTGATGAGCTGTGTCTCTCTGTGTTCTTCCTGGACAGCAGTCTTTAATTTAGCTGCTGAGAGGGAGGTAGAAATGGATATATTGCTGTCATCATCAGCATCAGTTTAGCTTGCTACTTAATGATGTATTTGGCCATTGATCTTCAGTGTTCTTAATATTAGATCTGCTTTTTAACAAGGTGGATGGACTTTTCAAGCTGCAGACAAACACTGATTTCCCTTGGAGGAATCCATATGTTTGAAGGCCACTGGAGGTTATCACATGGCAGCCTACAACTATTTTGGCTCCAGTTTAAGGAACATATATTGGTATAAATCTTTTGAAAAGTTACTTACTTATGCTGAAAGTCATATGGTAGAGTAGAAATTTCTCATGCCTTTAAGCTCACATGTGTCACTTTTTATTTAATTCGTAGAGTCAGTTGATTTTCACCAGCTTCTGCTGGTTTTGTGGTTTCCCTGGTTTGTGTTTGCTGAGGAGCTCTGCAGATCTGAACTCAAGCTGGAAAAACATGGGGAAGATGCTCAGGTCAATGTGATTTTTTGAAATGGTCATTAGGGAAGACAGAGGTCGGTGTGTCTGGAAGGTGACATGGCCTTCACGTACCACTAGATGGTGGCTGTCCTGTCCCAACACCTGTGGACCGCCAGCTTTGCAGCTCTGGTCACTCGGAATTTGTGTGGCATTAGCTCTGTCCTCGAGAAACTTTTATACACCTGAAAGAGTCATTGCAAAGTGAGCGGTGATGGAAGAGGATCGTTTCTTTGTTTCTGTGTCCTGAAGTCTCAGAGTCGTGCAGAACTGCAGCTCAGGGGACACAGCCCAGCAGCGCACATTTATCCAGAGATAAATTCTTGCTGGTTTAATAGGAAGAACGGAACGAGGATGCTGCTGAAGCATTATCCCCTTGTCAAACCTGGGGTATCTGGCTGTTGGAGGAGTAGGGATCTCCCTGGGGCCGTGTGAGCAGCTATAACCGGAATGGCTGTGCTGCTAGAGAGTTAAGATTGGACATATGCCCCTATTTGGTTAACGCCCTGCATGCTCTGCGGAGTCAAACTGGTGCTGAGAAATGTGACATTATGATGTACAAAAGGTGCTTAGCAGAACTGACTTGCCTAGGCATTTTTAAGTTTAATTTAACATGGAGCTTGTATTTGTTTGCTTTTATATTGGCTGGAGCATTAACATTTGCTTTTGGAAGGCTGAGTCATGGTTAAGGGCTTGTGGCTGTTTTGGGTTGGCTTCTGCTTTTTGATGATGTGTAAAGTGTAACTTTGGTCACGAACACATGTGATCCATATGATCACTTCTGGTTGGGCAGGATGCAGTATGAACTCCACTGCCTGCCGGAGCAGTCAGGTTTACAGCAAAGCTGCGTTGATACTCAGCCAGAGCGGAGAAGCTGGCTGGATCAGTTAGCAAGGCCAAAGAAATCAATGAGAAAGAAAATACTGAGAGCATCAATGATCTGACGTGGAAAAGCAGAGCTGTCCCTGAAACAGAATGTTGTAGTAAAGCAGGTCTGGCTCTGGCTGCCAGGAGAGCCCCGAGCCCTGCGTGAGGAGCTGAGCTGGCGGGGGACATGTGCAGTCCTGAGCGATTTCTGTAGAGGGAAATAGGAAAAAGATGCTTCTCCCCCTAGAGACGAGGTGTGGGGAGAATTCTGCTGACCCACTGTTTATCTGTTTTATTAGAAACATGGTCCAGGAGCAGCCAGCTCAATATCACCAATTTTACGTGGGCACAAAAAGCTGTTGATGTCCCTGTGCTGTTCAGCTGAGAGAGCTCCAGGTATTTTAGTAGAAGAACTGCTGTCTTTAGACAAGGAAGTTCCTTGTTCTCTCTGCTTTGAGGCTCCTCTTGAAGTTGTCCCCCTTGTTCGTTGGCAGCCTCAGCACACTTGGTCCCCAGCTGGATGCTGCCTCCCGCTGCCTAAAGTCCTCCTGCTGCATTTTCTGGGCAGAAGCTGGGCTTGCCTATTGGAAAGGGTGCACGGTCTCACACACAGGTCAATGTGTTGATGGACTGTGTGGGAGTGCTTGCTCACCGCTGCCAAAGCTTTACGTTGAGCTCTTCCAGCTCATTTCCTTTACTTTCCATCCTAAATGTTTCCCTCAGTTCACCTGTATAAAATGGAGACTCATGAGTTATTTCTCACCTCAAAATATGTTGTGCTTTTGACAAGCATCATCTGAGTTTTCATATCTGCTGTAAGCTCTGCCTTCTATAGAGAGACCCACCAGGGAACAAACACCTGTCTTTGGGGAAGGGCTCACACAATGCTGAGAGAGAAGGAAGGTAGCCACTGGACAGTGACGGGAAGATAAAATGTCAGCGGTGCTTCGTTAATAAACAGTGCCCATCGCATGCGCTGGGTGAGGCAACGATCCCGCTGTGGGTTCATGTAATTGAAGACGGTGTCTGGCTGTGTGCGTTGGGGGTATAAGCAAGGGATCTCCTGCTATGTGCCTCATTTTGTGACTCGACAGCGGCAGCACAGCTGCGTGTGCGTAGGTGTGTGCTCTGCAGCACAGGCGTGCGACACCTGCACATGTACACCATGGGAAATGTCCAACAGCAGGGGAAGTCCAGCAGCTGGGAAGCCTGAGCGCGGATGGTGCAAATGGAGTCAAGTCCTCTTGTGCCTGTATGTTATGGGGGAGTAACCGAGGCATAAAGTCAGTACTCTAGAAGCACACTGGCCCGCCTGCCCCCTGACAGAAACCTGCTATAAACATGAATTAATGTACAAAAAGAATGCTTTTCCCTCACGTTTGTGCCCTTTTGAGCTCATGTTTTAAAAGCAACCTGTGATCGATTTACACTGGCTGCAAATGTTCATGGAAAAACGATTTCATGTATTTCTGGGCACGGATTTTGAAATGCACGCAGTAGTGTGGTTGCAACAGCACCATCGCGCTGCCATTCTGCCCGTGGCTGCTGCCACCAGCACCGTGCAGCACTTTCATGGGCTTGGCAGGGCCCACAGTTAAACGTCACGGAATCCTGAGGTCTCGGAGGAGGAAAGCCTTCACAGCACCTGCCACCGGGAGCGCAGCAGCTCCTGCTCTCCTCTCTGCGCCCCGTGCTGTGTGTGGGCATCCTGCTGCTCCCCGCTGCACGGGCTCTGCGGTGCGGCCCCGGCCCATGGGCCGTGCTGCTGGTGCTGCTTGCGCAGCCGACACCCAGACTTGCCCGGGTGCCCAGCCACGCTCCCCGCCTGCCCTGGGGCTGTGCAAACCCGCCGCTCATGTTCACTACACCGACTTTCTCCAGAATGCTCACCCATGTTCCTGCGCACAGAGCCGCAGCACTGGCCAGTGCAATTTTGCAGTGCCCAGTCCACGAGGAGCATCCAGCTGGGGGTACTGGGTGCTGGCCGTACCCGGCACCCCCTCTGCATGGCCGATTGTCCACTGGTGGCTTCCCACAATTCCTGCTCGAGATGTGGAGGAGCTCTGCCTGCTCTGCCTCCGCTTCCTGGGGAAGAGGTACAGGGCTGGTGGGCCCTGTGGCACCGACATGTGAAACGTCAACTCACATGCACTTGCCAGCTGAAGTGTGGACAAGAGATGTTCCTGGAGATCCAGGCCTGGGAAACAGCCATGTAGGGCTGCACGGGGCAGGAGGCAAGCCTGGGGCTCACAAACAGATCTGCTTTTGGTGGCGGTGAGAGCAGGATTAGTGTTTCTACAGGGCAAAACTGGGATGAAGAATACACAGCTGGATCAGCTTGACAGGAAAGGCAGTGCATTAATTTCCTCAGAATAAAGAAGATAATTATCTATGCTGGATTTCTGTTCACAACAGAAATGGATTCTCTTGTATTTCCAGCTCCACACATGGGTCCAATCGAATACTCGTTGAAGCCAAGAGGAATATTTCTATTGACTTCAATAGACTTTAGATCAGGGCCATAATGAGGCATAACTTGATGTGACCAGATTCAGCACTCTGTAGGTCACTGACTTAGAAGAGAACTGTTTGCCACTAATAGCAGATAATTCCCAGGCACTTGCTGATGCTTTCCCTTTGCTTTCAGCTGGAACTAAACCACGTATCAGTTCTTGGATTAGTTTCTGGATAAAATGGGCTTATTTTATGGGTATATTCTGGGTTCAGGTTGAAGCCAGCAACCTGGCAAAGGTATACTAATATATTTATTTATGATATGCAGTGTAGGTAAGTCTGGATCTGGAAGAACGCACAGGCAGATGAAATTTGGATAACTAATGAACCTGAAAATATTACTGATAAATTGAAAAAATGGAAAAATTGCACAAAGTTAGAAACTGATTACCCTCTGTTTTGGAGAGAGTTGTGATGAAGTTCTCTGAGCTCACCAAGAGAGGGGTGTGAGTCCTTTCAAAAATCTTCAAGTTGTACTTTGTGTCCAAGTATCTGCCAACATTCCCCTCTCATTCCCTTGAAAGTGGAATCTGTCTTTTTCACTGTAAGGAGCTCTGTTGGAAGGTGTGTTTGTAGGACGGTCCTCCTTACAATGCTAGGCTTTCATCTTCAGGAGTAACAGGGAGAGCCCAAGATAAAGCCAGAAAGTATGACCCGTCTCTGTGTTTTATGTGTGACTCAGTCACTCTCCAAGTGCAATTACTGGAGAAGCAGAAGGAAGGAATGAACCATACACTTGGTCCTGGTCCCTGCAGTGTGGACAATAGATTTTTTCCTGAGGGACACCTTTGGGTGGACAGAGGATGCAGAGGATCTTCTTAAAATACCCTGAGACTTGCACTGAGAAATGCAGAGCTAATATTTACTTGTATTTTCCCAAAACTTTATGTTGTCCGGTAGCAGTGAGAACTCATGGCTACGTTTGAATGTGCAGAATAAAAGCTTTTCTTGATCTGCCACCTGCAGACGTGATTTGAGCATTTAAATGCAAGCTCTTACTCATAGCTCGTGTGACACATCGTGTAAATAAAGAGTGAATTAAAAAGGGAAAAAAAACAACTGCACATGGCTTGAAAAATGGACACAAATGCTAAAACTGAG
The DNA here is from genome assembly GCF_964273445.1 of Streptopelia decaocto. Lineage (NCBI taxonomy): Eukaryota > Metazoa > Chordata > Aves > Columbiformes > Columbidae > Streptopelia > Streptopelia decaocto. Next base: position 227,339 of record NC_138657.1, on the reverse strand, counting down.
GAAAAAAAGAAAAAATTGAAAGGAACAGAGGAATTCAGGATGGATCTGCCAGCTCTGCAGACACCTCTGCAGGGCCGGCGGCAGCGGGACGGACAGAGCTGCTTGTTATGGGACAGGGCTGCTTGTTATGGGACAAAGCTGCCTGTCTGGGGACTGGGCTGTCTGTTTTGGGATGGGGCTGTCTGTTTTGGGACAGGGCTGTCTGTTTTGGGACGGGGCTGGCTGTTCTGGGACAGGTCTGTCTGTTTTGGGACGGGGCTGGTTGTTTTGGGACGGGGCTGGCTGTTTGGGGACGGGGCTGGCTGTTTGGGGACGGGGCTGGCTGTTTTGGGACGGGGCTGGCTGTTTGGGGACAGGGCTGTCTGTTTTGGGATGGGGCTGGCTGTTTGGGGACAGGGCTGGCTGTTTGGGGACAGGGCTGGCTGTTTTGGGACGGGGCTGGCTGTTTGGGGACAGGGCTGTCTGTTTTGGGACGGGGCTGGCTGTTTGGGGACAGGGCTGGCTCTTTGGGGACAGGGCTGGCTCTTTGGGGACAGGGCTGGCTGTTTTGGGACGGGGCTGGCTGTTTGGGGACAGGGCTGGCTGTTTGGGGACGGGGCTGGCTGTTTGGGGACGGGGCTGGCTGTTTGGGGACAGGGCTGGCTGTTTGGGGACGGGGCTGGCTGTTTGGGGACGGGGCTGGCTGTTTGGGGACAGGGCTGGCTGTTTTGGGACGGGGCTGGCTGTTTGGGGACGGGGCTGGCTGTTTTGGGACGGGGCTGGCTGTTTGGGGACGGGGCTGGCTGTTTTGGGACGGGGCTGGCTGTTTTGGGACGGGGCTGGCTGTTTGGGGACGGGGCTGGCTGTTTTGGGACGGGGCTGGCTGTTTTGGGACAGGGCTGGCTGTTTAGGTACAGGGCTGCCTGTGCCACCCCAACCCTGGCCCGTAGGTGCCGTTGGCTTTGCAGGATGTCAGGGTGCATGTGGCGAGGAACAAGATGCAGGACGAGGTTGCGGGAGCTGCGTTACCTCCATACTGCCCCATCTGCCACCAGCCGGACCCTTGTCCCCACCTGCAGGGCGGCCGGTGCCGTCTGCTGTCAGGGAGCGGGGAGCGGATCCCCCCGTTTGCCCGCACCAAGCCCCTCAGCCTGCAGAACGGGGCCGGTGGGGAGCACCAGGGCGAGCCCCAGGCACTGGCCGTTCTGCGGTTTTACAGCTGCACTGCTTCCAGCTGAAACCTCCTCCGATCCACTCCCTGGTTTTATTGGTGGGGGGGGAAAAAAAAACAACTCTAAAATCCAGCCTAAGAGAGCACATCAGGAGGCGAAAAACCTTCCCATATTTACTCTCAGTAGACTATTAAACAACACCAGGCTATTAATTTGGCTTTTGAGTCTTCACTAAAGCCCATAAAAGCGCACAGTTGTCAAATGGAGTTCATTTTAATTTCCTTTCAATCACAGTAAATTATTCAGGTGATAAATCAGCTGGGGCAGCCTCCTGGCTGTAATAGAAACCCTAATTCCTGGCTAATTATCCAGCCCATTGCTGCCAGCAGATCAATACCCTACGAATAGAAAGGGCGCGGGGCCTGGGCGGGCAGGGTGGCTGAGGGACAGCAGCTGGTGGCCTGGGCGCCCGTGACCCCTGCATGGGGCTGGGGGGTTGAACTGTACAGAGCACCCCTGTCCCCCCACCCCTGAGGGACCTGTCACCTCCTGAGGGATGTGTTCCCCCGCAGGCAGCAGCGGGACCGTGGCCGCTGTGGCTTGGTTGGGGGAGCAGGGTGCGGTGCCCCCACCCAGGGTGCTGGAGCTGGAGGGGATTTCGGCACTTGCCTGCTCTGCGATGACCCTGCTGTGCTCGGGCCACACAGTGGGACATGGTGCTGGCCCTTGGCTGCAGCTGTTGTGTTGATTCCCCGGGTCTGGGACTCGGCTGCTGACAGGTAACGGCTGAGAGAGGAAAGCGGCTGCACCCGCAGCGCAGGTTGGGCAGAGCAGCCATGTGTCCACAGTGCCCAGAGGGGCTCAAGCCTCAGGACACAGTCTCTTCTCTGCACCCTCTGTCCTTCCCTTGTGTTGCTGGGGTTGGGGAAATGGCCAGGGGATTGCAGCACCTTCTCCCTTGGCTCTGCTCTGTGGCCAAGAAGGAGAAAATAAACCTGCCATAGTGTTTCTTCCTGCTGAAAATCAACTTCTATGAGTAAAAAGTGCTCTGGTGAAACACCCTGTCTCGGTGCTGTGTCCAGTTCTGGGTCTCCTAACATACAAGAGACATGGACCATGGGGTCATGTCAGGTTGGCAACCAGTCACTAGTGGGTTCCATAGGGACCCATCTTAGTACCAGTACTCTGCAATGTCTTCACAAGTGACTTAAACTCAGGACTTGAGGGATTGCTTAGCAAGTTTGCTGATAACACAAAATTGGGAGGAGCTGTTGACACTTTGGAGGGCAAAGAGGCCCTGCAGAGGGATCTGGACAAATTGGAAAACTGGGCAATCACCAACCACATGAGGTTCAACAAGGGCAAGTGCCAGATTTTGCACCTGAGATGCACAACTATGGCTGTACAGACAGACTGGGGGACGAGATGCTGGAGAGCAGCTCTGCAGAGAGGGATCTGGGGGTTCTGGTCTATGGCAAGTTGAACATGAGCCACCAGTGTCCCTGGAGCCAAGAGGGACCCGTGTCCTGGTGCACCCAGCACAGCACGGCCAGCTGGGCAGGGGGGGACTGTCCCGCTCTGATCTGCACTGGGGTGGCCTCACCTGCAGCATTCACTGTGTGCAGGGCTGGGGACACAGGAGAAAAGGAGATAAAGCTCCTGGAGAGTGTCCAGAGGAGGCTACAAGGTTGGTGAAGGGTTTGGCGGGGAAGCCGTGTGAGGAGCGGCTGGAGTCCCTGGGTTTGCTCAGCTGGAGCAGAGCAGACTGAGGGCAGAGCTCATGGGCTGCAGGTTCCTCAGCAGGAGCAGGAGGGGCAGGGTGAGCTCTGCTCTGTGACAGTGACAGAGCCCAGGGAACGGCAGCAGATGTGCCAGGGAGGGTCAGTGGGACATGAGGAAAAGGTTCTTCACCCAGAGGTGCTGGACAGGGAGGTGTCCCCAGGGAGGTGTCACGGCCCCAACCTGACAGTGTTCAAGAAGAGACTGGACAATGTCCTCAGACACACGGGGTGACCTGTGGGGTGTCCTGTGCAGGGACAACAGTTGGACTCCATGATCCTTGTGGACTTTCTACGATTCTATGACCTGTTGGAGTGAGTCCAGAGAAGGGCCAGGAAGATGCTCAGAGCCTGGAGCATCTCCTGTATGAGGACAGGCTGAGAGAGTTAGAATGTTCAGCCTAGAGAAGAGAGAAGAGAAGAGAAGAGAAGAAGAGAAGAGAAGAGAAGAGAAGAGAAGAGAAGAGAAGAGAAGAGAAGAGAAGAGAAGAGAAGAGAAGAGAAGAGAAGAGAAGAGAAGAGAAGAGAAGAGAAGAGAAGAGAAGAGAAGAGAAGAGAAGAGAAGAGAAGAGAAGAGAAAGAGAAGAGAGAGAAGAGAAGAGAAGAGAAGAGAAGAAGAGAAGAGAAGAGAAGAGAAGAGAAGAGAAGAGAAGAGAAGAGAAGAGAAGAGAAGAGAAGAGAAGAGAAGAGAGAGAAGAGAAGAGAAAGAAAGAAGAGAAGAGAAGAGAAGAGAAGAGAAGAGAAGAGAAGAGAAGAGAAGAGAAGAGAAGAGAAGAGAAGAGAAGAGAGAGAAGAGAAGAGGAGAAGAGAAGAGAAGAGAAGAGAAGAGAAGAGAAGAGAAGAGAAGAGAAGAAGAGAAGAGAAGAGAAGAGAAGAGAAGAGAAGAGAAGAGAAGAGAAGAGAAGAGAAGAGAAGAGAAGAGAAGAGAAGAGAAGAGAAGAGAAGAGAAGAGAAGAGAAGAGAAGAAGAGAAGAGAAGAGAAGAGAAGAAGAGTAGGCTCCAGGGAGACCTTATAGCAGCCTCCAGGACCAAGAGGGGACCTACAAGAAAGCTGTAGAGGGATTTTTTACAAGGGCAGGCAGTGACAGGACAAGGGGTGATGGTTTTAAAGTGCAAGAGGGGAGATTTAGATCAGATATAAAGCAGAAATTCTGCCCCATTAGGGTGGTGAGGCCCTGGGACAGACTGCCTGGAGAACTGTGGATGCCCCATCCCTGGAAGTGTTCAAGACCAGGTTGGACGGGGCTTTGAGCAACCTGGTCTGGTGGAAGGTGTCCATGCTCATGGCAAGGAGGTGGAACTGGATGATCTTTAAAGTTCCCTTCCAACCAAAATAATTCTATGGTTCTTCTAGAGTTGCAGCAGAAAGCACAGCTTGTTGGGCCAATACCTCACATTTGCATCCTTGCCTCTCTGCCCTCCCTTACAAGTGTTGGGTTTTTTTTTGTGCAAGAGCTTCTGAAGACTGCACAGAATTCCCCGTGTGTGCTGCCTTGTTGTGACATGTCACACTGGGTGATGACAGTCACAGCAGACTGTTGTATGACACCTAGTATTTTGTGTGACAGTGGGGCCGTGGTGGCAGGGAATTTTCTGGGGAAGCAGCATGACAGGAGCCATGTATCCTGCTAACGTTTGTCTGCGTCAGCATCCTCTTGGCAAAGAGCTCCCTGCAGCCTGCATGGACGCCTGGGGGTGCCTGTGTGAGCGGGGCCTGAAACCGAGCCTGCGGGTCCTTGGTGAACTTGCCAGGAAACCACGGGCTGTCTTGTCCTTCTGGGTCTCTCTGTCTCATCCATGCTGCAGTGAGTCAGAGCCTGAAGAAACGGACAAAAACCAAAGAATAAAGAGCCCCTGGGCCGCACCTGCTTATTCCCTCTCCACCCAGCAGCATGTGGCCAAATCAGTGCAACGAAACCAAGCGGGGAGAGAGCAGCAGTGCCTGGGTCTCAGGTATTTCTGGGTGCTTTTGGAAGACCTTGTCTCCCCAGTGGCTGCTATTTGGTTGGGGAGGCCACACGATGGGTTTGCGCTGATGCTGCTTCCCCAAGTTCATCACGTCAGGCTCGCAGGGGCTCGTCCCCACAGCTTGCAGGGCTTTTCCTGGGGCCACGTCTGGCTCCGGCAGGGCAGAGCATGGGTCTGTTTACTACCCGGGAGTCCCTGTCACCTCCTGCCCTTCCCTGGCTGGGATGGGGCATCCTGAATCACTGAGGTGGGCAACGCCTTCAGGAGTTGCAATGTATTCCTGGGTTTTAACATCCCCTTTTTTTCTCCTGACTGCTCTCAGGTATGACCATATGTGAAAATACAAATCGCTTAGTTAAAGGAAAGACCAGACTTGCTGTGCCTGCAGCTCTGGCATGTCCTTTGTCCTTGTCTCTTTTCTCTGTACTCTGTACAGATGCAATGCGGGGTGTTTTTGCCCGCAGGCAGGCTCCCCAGTTGTGCACAGACTCATGTGAAGGAGGTGATGTGTGGTGCGGTTGGCAGTGCCGAGGATGCTGTGGCTGGTGCATCACCGGCTGCTGGCCTGGCATCCTGACAATGTGCTCAGTGCTCCCGTGTGCACGTCTGAGCCGCGGAGCCGAGATCCATCTCCCTGCGCAGAGCAGCTCCGGGCACCCCGGTGTTCCTTGGGGACTGAAAGGCTGTGGGGCAGGAGTGTGCTGAGATTTCTCCACAAGGGTCTAGGGACACAGCGTTTCCCTCAGCACCATTTCTGCTGAGTAATGCCAGCAGGAGATGCTTTGCCAGTTACCATGTTTTGTCTCAGCACTTTACACCATCTTTACACTCATTGCTTAGTGACAACAACGGAACACAAAGTCCTGAACAGGCAGCAGGTGTTCTCATCCAGACTTGCCACAGCTTCCCTAGGCATGGTACAGAGGTCGCAAGTTTAAGAAAAGCTTTCTTCTCTTGTTATCTGCCAGGAGTGTCCACATTTCCTTGCAATTCGGAAGCTGGTTTTGAGTAATTGTATCTCTTTGTTCATCATGTGTTTTGTGATCAATAGATATTTTTTTCAGTTTAGAGAGATAAACCAGATCCATCCCATCAGCAAGTTTTAAATAAAAATCCACGTTTGTCTTCAGTGGAGGCTTCCAAGGTTTCATGTCACTGAGAGACAGCTGATGGAAAGTTTGTCGTTACAGAAAGTCACAGACAGTAGCCAGTCAAAGAGTGGACTCTGCCCAAGAGCTGAAGGAGAGCAGTGACTTACTGGCCACGTGTCAGATTTTCAATATCACATCAAAGTGTAATATATGAGTTAGATGAGCAAAATTATAATTGCTCATGTAGTCTTCGTCCCTTTGAAATTATTTGAAAAATAATAGGGGAGTCATCCATGCACTTTACAGCGTGTATGAACATGATGCTCCACTTGCATAGGAAAACAGATCTGGAGATGTCCTGAGGCTGGTTTTCTCTGTGGAAAAAGACAACATGGTGTAATGGGGCAGTTGGCCAAGATTATGTCATAGCAAAACAGACCAACCTCCTTTTGTCTTCGTTAGCCCTGCAAGAGAGGGAGAAACGAACCTGTGAGTAAACAGACTTGCTCATTGATTTATTTAATGTCTAGTCTGCTCACATTGTGAGTGAGTGGAAGGACTTGCACTGGCATTTGAAGAATGGAACAAGACTTCTCTTAGTCCCTGTTAAATGTCTGGATCCCGCAGGCTTTGAATAGTTTCAAATGTAATTTCCACCCTTTGGCTTGGAAATCACTGCTGGTTTACACTCATTCCATAGGCTTTCTCTAAATCTGTCCATCACTTTAATCAACAAAGATGGGTTTCTCAAAGTATGGTCCCTACACAGCTAGTGAATACCTGTACATCTTGATGTGCTAAATCATCTTAGAAGGACACAAGCTCTTCACAGAAGTGCCAGGTGGGAGCACAAGAGACAGGGGCACGAGCTGTGGCAGGGCCCAGGGGCACAGTTCTTCCCCGGGAACGGGCAGGCAGGGCAGAGTTTGGCCTCACAAGCTGTGCAGTCTCCATCCATGGTGGTTTTCAAGACCCAGCTGGAGGAAGCCCTGAGGGATGTGGCCTGGTCCCATGGCTGGCCCTGCTCTGAGTGGCCTCTGGAGCTTCCTTCCAACCCGGAATATCCTGCGATCACAATGTCCAGCTACCTGCTGTTCGTTCCAGCTGTTATGATGTGACTTAGGGATATTTCGCACAGCTGCAATGGAAAATGTGGAAAGTGTAGTTGGGGTGTGAGAGTGATGCCCGATTCACACTGTGTCCAGGATGAGATGGAGGGCTGTCGGGGATGGAGCACCTGAGGCTGCTCAGCGCAGATGCTGAGTTTTCTGAAGAATGCTGTAGTTTTGGATTGCCATTTGTTCAGGAAGGGGTTGAATGAAACAACCTACAGAAGCAGTTGTATGATGACAAAAAACAATTGTGGAGCTAGGTCACTTCCAGAAAAAAAGTCTGGTTTCAGAATTCCTCTCTGCTCATATGAATAGTGGCTGCTTAAGATTCTGCTGGCAGCAGAATTTGCTGCTGAAATGAAAAAAATAATTAAATCTGAAAGGAAGGAAACTCTTATGCTAAGAGAGCAGCTTAACATGTAGGGGATGGTTTCAGCCCTACTCCTCTCACCTTGAAAATATAATTGAATAAGGGCAGCCTTGCAGCAGCAGGGGATTCCTCTGCTCGTCCTCCGTTCTGCACACGTCCCCGCCAGGCTCAGAGCTGACCTGAGGTCTGGGTCAGCCCGCAGGAGGCAGGGACAGAGACATCCCGGGGCTGGGAGAAGCGGGGGCCGCGGGCAGCAGGTGCCGTGCTGGGATGGGCTGCGGAGGCGAGCTGGGCAGCGGGTGCCGTGCTGGGATGGGCGAGCCGGGCAGCGGGTGCCGTGCTGGGATGGGCGAGCCGGGCAGCGGGTGCCGTGCTGGGATGGGCTGCAGAGGCGAGCCGGGCAGCGGGTGCCGTGCTGGGATGGGCTGCAGAGGCGAGCCGGGCAGCGGGTGCCGTGCTGGGATGGGCTGCAGAGGCGAGCCGGGCAGCGGGTGCCGTGCTGGGATGGGCTGCAGAGGCGAGCCGGGCAGCGGGTGCCGTGCTGGGATGGGCTGCAGAGGCGAGCCGGGCAGCGGGTGCCGTGCTGGGATGGGCTGCGGAGGCGAGCCGGGCAGAGAGGCTGCGCTCGTCAGACACCGCGCTTGGCTCAGGGTGTTTGACCACTTATTGACACCTGTCTAAACAATTAAAACACTCAGTTAAATAATGGATTAATTAACGTAGACAAGAAATTGTCATCAAATTATGTGGCCGATGAGTGCTCTTCAAGCACTGCCCAATTGTGAGGTTTTGTACCAGTGGGAGTTTTTTCTGAAGGTACAGATCCCACATCTGTGTTTTCGTTCATACAGACGGTTTCTCCTGTTTCTTGTGACCATAGACAAAAGTTTAAAATATGACTCCAAATACACTTCTGGCAGAACAATGGGGGTGTCTGTGGGGTGGGGAGGATGCGCGGTTCACACCAGCAGCGTGTGTCCCCGCGTCTGGTGCCATTTCCTCGCGGTGACATGTCACTGCGTGTACAGCGCCCAGGAGTCTCCAGTGCAGCTGCTGTTTTATCCACAAAATGATTGTTGTTGCAACAGCAAATGTGTCTGGTTGAACTGTCTTTCCAACAGATAAAAAAGTGAACTTTTGATAAAAAGTGAAATGTTTCACTGAAACCTATCATCTTTGATGATTTTTCCGTGTAGAAGGTCCCTTGCTGGAGCCTTTTGTGGTAGTGAGGAGGTGCAGAACCTCCAGCAGCAACAGGCTCTGGATGTCATCAGACAGAGTCTCTTTGCCTGGAACCACCACCCTATAGGTACCCCGCTCTTCGGTCAGCTTGCCTCTGTTTTGCTGCGTTTTCTCCAGCCCTGTGCAGACAGTTTCTGATGTTTCTGGTTGTTTTATCTGAAGCTGAGGAGCCTGCTCCCCGATCTGCGGGCGGGCAGGGTGGATGGGGTGTGTGGGTGTAGAAGCGGGTGTCTGGGGTGGGTGATGCTCTCCTGCCCGCTCTGCATGGGGACAGACCCTCCTGCTCTGCCAGCGCCTTGTCCCGAAGCCGCTGCGCTCTGGACCTGCTGCTGGCTGGGTTTGGTTGTCAGTGGTTCTTGGCTAATTAGCAAAGGGGAAAAACACTGCATGGGGTATTTTCCATGGAGCACTGCATGGAAACCAGCTTACTGTGCAGAATACATGAGATGATAGAGAAAGCATGATGAAAGGATTCTCTGGCAGTGTTTGTGAAATGCCAGCTTTCAGCAAATGAAAGCATTGCAGAAATACCAATGTCGTTCTTGGGAACTTGCTCAAGACTTCTCAAGTGTCAGGAACCATTGGCAGGATGGGTTGAAGATGTGGCAATTTTGACGTAAGCCTCACACACATTCCCAGTGTGCCTTCATACTTCTGCTTTGTGTTTCTCCAAAGGGAAATACTTGACCGTGTGCTCATTGTGTTTTTGTCCCTGCTCACGCATGTCAGGTGCTCCAGTGGCAGCAGTGGAGCCACCGCGATGGAGAATTGTCCATTTTCCCTCCTGTGGCTGAAATTGTTATGGTTGGGGGTGAAATTTTGACTTTGTGTCCCAAAAACCAGCATTTTATAGCCATACCTTGTGGCAATGAGTGTTAGAAAGTGGTTATGTGCTGGAGTTACAAAAAGCGAACTGCTTTTTCCACCAGGGTGGGGTGTGTTATGCTTTATTTCAGCTGGATGTCTCATGCTTTATTTTAATTCAATGTCTTATCTTTATTTTAATTAGGTGTCATATGCTTTATTTCAGTTGGGTGTCTTACGCTTTATTTTAATTGGGTGCCTCTTTCTTCTGGCACTGTGTGTCCGACGGTGGAGGCTGCTGGCAGGGCTGCGAGCTGCTCGGTTCATCCGTGCTGTGGTGAGAGGAGCCGCGGGAGGACAGGAGCAGACGGTCTCCAGAGATGGGTGCAGAGCAGCGAGCACGAGCTGCCCGGGCGAGGAGGATGAGGAGGGGGAAGAGGGCTGGGAGAGGACAGGCTGCAGGGGCCAGGGAGAGGCTGTTTTGGGAAGGAGATGCCATTTTGGGGAGGAGATGCTCGTGCGGCGGGAGGTGGTGCAGCAGACATGCAATGGTGGCACTGCAAGGAGGCTCCTGCAGAATTTGTTGTGCAATTTCTGCTTTCCTCAGTAATCCAAACTGTGAGGTCCTGGCATGGAAGTGCCGGGGAAGAGCGGATGGAGGGTCTGTGGAAGGGCAGACGGAGGGGCCGTGGAAGGGCAGACGGAGGCGCTGTGGTATCATGGCTGGAACCCGGGCAGTCCTGGTGAGGCAGGTGGGAGCTGGGGTGAGTCCTCACTCTTTCGTGTCCTGGAGGAAATTGAGGAGGTTTTACACTGTCAGAGGAAGGAGCTGGTAAGGATCAATGTGTGACGGTGGAATGTTTCCATGCTGGCAGCAGCAGACACCAGCTCTCACCACCTCTGTGCTGCTGCTCCTCATCCAGGCACTTGTTGGCCTGATGAGGCTGAAATGTGTATGACCACCTCTGCTCTCCGGGACCTACGTCTCTGTTTGCCGCCCTTGTGCTGGCCTTTTCTTTGGAGGTTTCTGCTTGCAAGCCAGTGGGAAGAGTCCACCAGCCTCCTCTGCCAGCTGGGTGACGGGGATGGTGGTGGAGACCCCGGCTGGAAACACCCGTGAGTGCCGGCAGGTCCCCACTGTGCTCCTGCAAACCCTCCCGGAGCCGCCCGGGGGCAGCGGCGCGGGGGCGGCTGCGCTGGCACGTGTGAGTTGTGAGTCCGTCCTCCCTGCGCACATGGCTGGACACCACACACGCTGTGCAGTCCTTGCTTTTGGTTCATCTGCTGGCTTTGAAAGGAAATAATAATAATAACAACAGGAAAAAGGAACCATTTCAGCAGCAAACCAGGCTGTTTTCTGTGGTGTGTTTTGTGGGATGTTGTTCACCACGGCAGCCTCACTGCAGCTCGTGTGCGTGTGTGTGCACGGGTGTGATTTACTGGCCTGTGCAATGCCACATGTCTTTAAAATTACAGTGCCCATTTCCTCCTGAAATAATTTCTACGAAGAGAGGCTCCTATTACAGCAAGAGGAGCGCGGACGTCATGATTTATTATTATTTATGGTCCCGGGGCCTTGTTTATGCACGATGGGTTAGGTGCTCAGGATAGAAATGCCATTATGCAAATGACATTGAATGTCCTTACTGAGCCTAAATAATTTTTGTGTTGGACGATTAAACCTCATCTGTTATTGATATGGGCTGCAGTCGGGCTATTAAAGAGTCCCAACAGTACTTACTCCCAGTAATGGGAAAATTGAGAGGAAGAGGCTAAACAATTGCCTCAAGTGTGCCGTGATTGTCTGGTAGGAGTGGAACATAACGAACCCCCTGAATGGAAATCGTGTTTACTACTTAGGGATAAATAAAAAGGGAGAACATGCAATAAATTACGCTTTGTGATGTGAATCGGCGCACCAGAGAATTTACGTACTTTCAATGTATTTGTTTGAATTTTGGGGGGGTGGGGTGTCGGAGCGGGGCGCGCACAGGACGGTTCCCGCAGCGCCTGCCCCCGTCCTCCCCGCCGCCGCGCTCTCCGCTTTGACACAGCTGTGCGGTCACATTTTGATCAGTGTTGATAGCTTATGAATTCCAAAATTGACAAAATTTACAGAAAAATGAGGATAATCCATCTTCCTTAGCAGCCTGTCAGGAGCTGGCTATACTTCATAATCTTCAATTACAGATGCTATTTTCAGACATTTACATGCAGATATTAGAACAAAATGAAAATGAGAAACAAAGAGCGAATGGAAATGCAGCCATTTATACGTATAAAAGAAAAACAACAGGTAAATTCTACGCATTTAGATTGGATTTGGGGGTCCCTTTGGAAAATCTGAGAACGACTGCGTCTGCTTATGGATTGCACCGTGGAAGTGTAAAATGTAGCATGTCGCTTCCCACATGCAGATAATCCGAAGATTGGGTCAAAACCAGGTCAGTTATTCTGAAGTATGAGGGTAAATGTGTTCATGGCAGGGTGCACTAGTTAATTCCCACTGTCTTCAGAGGAATCTCTGGGGATGTGCACAATCTTAATTGGATTTGGGCTAAAACTAAACACAGCTGTTAATTTTTAAAAAACATTTATCATTTGTGAAAGAGAAATTCATAAATATTCAGTTTAAATGGAGGAAAAAAGGTTATACCACTGAAATCAAACTCCCATGCCCTGTGAGACAGCAGAGAGCCCAGCGTTGCCAAAAACAAAGGGAAATGGGGGCTCAGTCCCAATTAGCTGTGGCAATAGCCTTTACTCCAAAGTGGGATTGTTTTCAGTGGCCGCGGCGAGTAGTGCAGGGAACGGGATGTGAATTATGGAATGGAGGGGCGGCTGGTGGCAGCACTGCCGAGGCGTTGATATATCGGTTTTCAGATGCCTTTCCCATCTGGATCCGAGGCTGAGGATGGTGTTCGGATGGATTTTCCATTCCCATAAAATTTCAGGCAGAGCAGCACCAGTGCCTGTGCAGCTGCGAGCAGCGCTGGGTTTCTGAAAGCCTGGGGAGATTAATTAAAGCTGCTTTGGATTAAACTCTTCGAACCATATCCAATGTTACAAATTTCTTCCCTTTGTCTGTGGACAGCCTGCCTGGTGTGCGCCACTTCTGCCTTTATTTATTAATTTTACAGTATTGCTACGCGCTGACTCGCAGACGTGAGGTGTGGGGTCTCTCCTGCTGCTGTGTGAGCTCTGAGCGGGGGTTTTGGTGGTCGCAGCCCAGGGGACAGCACTGCGCCTTTTGGAGACCTCAGATTAGCACCTGGCTTAAAAGAGAGGAAGTGCTGTTTTCATCGTTTTTTGGTAGCGCAGGCGCTTGTCACCTCCCACCCAGACGTGTGGGTGGGGGGACAGGCGACTTAGGTTTGTCGGTCCCCTTGGGTGGAAAAGAGTATACAGGATACTTAAGGTCCATAAACAAGAGGATTTTATTTTGCAGCTTGGCCCAATGGGCAAATGATTTGGTGGCAGAAAGATTTATGTCATTTAAGTTCAATGGGTAAACGTAAAAAGTTTGCAGCACATGTGGGGCTGTAGATCTTATGTTACTATATCAGTTATAGGAAAGAAAGCAAAACAATAGAAGTCTGGGAAGGAAAGGAGAGAGGTTTCACCACCTTGTAGCTCTGCTTTGTGTCTGATGGGGTTCGTAGTCTTGCAGCGACGCGCAGCGTTCTCCGGTGTCTTGTCGAGTCCCTTCAGTGAGGCTGGTGGGTGCAGTTGTCCTCAAGACGCAATGCTTGTGCAGCTGGGCTTCTTGTAGTCCCCTGGATTGCCTGCTTGCATAGTCTTTGGTCTGTTGTGCAGACATCACTGGGGGATGATTGTGAAAGATGGAAGAGTCCCAAAGGGTCTCAGGCACCTTGAAGATCTTGGCAGTCTGGGGTTTTCTCCCTTATTGCCACGCTGGGCCTATCAGACACATGCCCTTCAACACACGCACCTCCTCCTGTGTCAGCCAGCCAGGCTTTATGGCTCTTTAGCTTGTCTTTGAAATGTAAATTGCAATTCACCTTATCATTGTCCCATCTCCTGCTCCTTGTCCCATCTCTTGTGGCTGGATGTTGCAGAGCTGGTTTGGCCACCATGTTAGAGACATTATCCTGTCAGTCCCTCACAGCGCTGGGAGCGCCGTGTCTGTCACGGAAGCGGCACAGCCTGCGCGGGTCTGTTTGAGTCGCCATGCTGGTGTGAGCTCCGTCACTGTGGCTGTCGGCGGTGCTGCGGGCCTGGGTGGCTGTGGTGGCAGCAGAAGCCACGAGGGGCTCCGCATCATGCCTGCCCAGGGCTCTGCAGGTGCCGTCTGGAGAACCGAGCACGTGCAAAAAGCAGCACGTGTGCGTCCCCGTGGGCACTGGCGGGCTCCTGGTGACGGCCGCTGCCCCGCGCAGCAGACGCCTCTGCTCTGCCGTTGTTGGGACATGGGGTCTGTGTCTGGAAAGGACAAGGCAAGACGGGACGCGTGTGTCTCACACCCCTGGTTGCAGCGTGGCCGCAGGGCCTGTCTCACCCCTGGGACCTCTTCAGTTTCCCACACTGGCACCCAGAACCAGGCTGGTTTGGGGAGTGGTCTTATTCCCCACTGTGTGTCTGGTTTTGTCTGCCACCTTGGGATAAAATTCCAGGTAAATCTTGAAGAGGAAATTGCTGTAGGTGTAGGGTGGGTTGATGTTTCGGTGGGTTAAGTTCAGGCATCTTCTCCGGGAAAGGTGCAGGTGAAGCTGGTGATGGGCTGTCTCGCCACTTTACTGCAGCACAGTAGGAGATGGCAGAGCCTGGCCCTTCCCATGCTGTGGAAATTATTTGGAAATGGTACCGAAACACTCCTGCACCCTTTTCCCTCCATCTGCCCATCACTTCCCCCTCGCTGGGAGGTAATATTTAAAAAAAAGCTTTTGCACTGGAAGTGGATGTGGAACTCCTCCCAGCACAGAAACCTTCCCACGTGCCCTCTGCAGGGAGGACGTGCAGGAAAAACACAGAGCAGGCCCTGTTGCCCGTCACGGGCTGCACTGCTGTCCATGGGCACAGAGTCCTCCCTCTGCCCTCCAGCCCGTTCCCCCGGGCTGGCCAAGCCTGCTGGGGCCAGCGCTGACTTCTGCCAGGGGTCCCATCTGCCCAGGACTAGTGGGATGGGGCAGAGGGAGCACAGGAGACCCTGTCCTGACCCTCCTTTCAGTTTGTCCTTCTCGGTCTCTCCTTTCTATATTCCTCGTTTCACGTGTCTGTGTTTTCTCTCCTCCATGCTATGGCAGTGGTGCTCCATGCTGATGAGACAGTGCGTGGTACAACCGCAGGCAGTCATTTTTCAGGTAATTTCTAGGGTACTGAACACCCGCCTCTTGCTTTTTCACCTACTGAGCAGCAGGTCAGGCTCCCCCTGCATGGGGAGGGACCCTGGTCATGCCCAGCCACCCCAGGCTGCTCCGGGCTGGCAGCAGCACCATCGCACCAGTGGAGGAGCCAAACCCGAGACCCCCTCTGCTCCCTCACCAAGTGGCTGGAGAGGCTCCCTGGGAGGGTCCTGGTGGGTCTGCGAGGTGAGGGGCTGCTCCACCAGCGCCGCCTCTCCCGGGGTTTTCTCTCCTCTCGGACAGGGCGTCTGGAAGGATGGGCTCTGCCTGGGGGAGCGGGCAGAGGAGACACCGCTGTTTCTTCAGGGGTGCTGCGATCCCCCAGCCCCTGCATAGGGATGAGGGGCTGCAGGCAGCACCTGCTGGTCGGGTGAGGGGTGGAGGCTCTTCTGCTCCACACCACCAGCTGTCCTCTCCATCAGGGACAGAAGGTGCCTCTGCTGACCCTTTCCTCCATGCAGTCGGGCAGTGATGGACACCGTTCGCAGTGGCATTGTTCCTTCTCTGCCCACAGCTCTGTGCAGTATTTTGCTGCCCTGACCACGTCTCCACTGCGCTGTGGGAACTGCGACTGCAGGGATGGGGGTGACATGGGGGGTCCCTCCTTCCCTAGGGCTGTGCAAGGAGGTGGGGGATCAGCATCCGCCGGGGCTGCCCCATGGCCCGGGCTCGCTCTGCCAGGTGCTGGTGCAGTGATGGTGGTCAGTGCATGGCTGCTGTGGCTGCTGGTGGCTGGTTGGTGGTGGCTCTGAGGAGGGATGCAGGCAGAGTTTTGCCATAGGAACAGGGAAGCAGCATGAAATCCCTGAAAATTCCACTGTTCTTACCTCTGGGAAAAGTTGCTGGGACATTACAAAAGTGGTGTGGCTCCTGCCTGCAGCATGCTGCTGGGACCAACAGCTGGGAGGGACCCCAGATCTCCATTTCTCATACCTATGTCTCGTGGAGCCCTGTGGAAGTGCTGCCCGACTATGGGCTCTCCCTCCACACCATTCTGGGCAACCATGATGCTCTCAGTGCCCCTGGTCCCGTGGTTTGGGTCATGCTGCCGTGCATCCCTGCATCCCCCCAGGCAGGGAGGTGTGGAGGATTTGGCTACCACCGTCCTGGCCCCAGTGGGGTGTGCCGCACCCTGACAGCTGCTTCCCTCTGACACTGAAACTGGTCAGTCCCTCTGAGCCTGAAGGGCCCAGCTTGCAGTTCATTGACGTGGTGCTCTCAGACCATTACAGTTCAGGTGTGAGATCTCATCCTGCTTCCTCCTGCATCAGGTCGCTGGACCACAGAAGGAAGCAAGCATTGGTGTTTTGACATCTGCAGCCTGCTCCAGGCCCCCGTCTCTGGGGTTTGTGGACAGATGCTCGGTCTGGTCCCAGATGGGTTTGTGCAAATAGCGGCAAGACCCTAAAGCCACGCTGGCTGTAGGATTTGGATATGCACCCCCTGTTCCAGCCCCACATGTGACCCAGCCTGTGGCACAGCTGGATACTTCCTCCTGAACAGCTGGCGCCCAGCTCCCGCTTCATAAGCTGGAAGTCACACCCTGCCCATAGGGAGTGGTGGATCCACATGCTGTGGGAAGAGACAAAGAGATTTTCTAGTCTGGATATGGTGCAGCTATGGCTTTCTTAAGGCAGAAGGGGTGAAATCAGGTGTCCTTCCCCGGGGAGCGGTGTGTACTCTTCTCCAGGCATCACAGGTGCCAAAGAGCAGTGCCCAAGCACAGCTTTTTCCTGCCCTGTGCTGCCAGACCGTCTCACACAGCTCGTGCTCCACCAGCTGCCTGGGACAACTCTGCAGGTCTGCAGCTGTGCTGGTTTCCCTTGGTGACTGGTCAGATTAGGGCTTTGGGGATCTAAAACGCCCGGTGGTGCCACAGCATGTGCATGTACCCATGTGCATGTAGGATGTTGGACAACATGGAGTGTTGTGGGGTAGCTGAAATATGTACCTTGGTGGCATGTGGAATGAGAAGCAGCAGCTTTGGTCGCACTTGTAGAGAGGAGAAGTGCTGGGACCATAGCTGGCATCCTCCGCAGAGGAAGGACACTCCTCGGGTGGTCCTGCCCAAGCACTAGGCGGAGCTGAAGCAGAGATCGTAGAATCGTAGAATGTCCTGAGCTGGAGGGACCCACAGGATCATGGAGTCCAACTATTGTCCCTGCACAGGACACCCCACAGGTCACCCTGTGTGTCTGAGAACGGTGTCCAGTCTCTTCTTGAACACTGTCAGGTTGGGGCCGTGACACCTCCCTGGGAGCCTGTTCAGTGTCCAGCACCCCTGGGTGAAGAACCTTTTCCTCATGTCCCACTGACCCTCCCTGGCACATCTGCTGCCGTTCCCTGGGCTCTGTCACTGTCACAGAGCAGAGCTCACCCTGCCCCTCCTGCTCCTGCTGAGGAACCTGCAGCCCATGAGCTCTGCCCTCAGTCTGCTCTGCTCCAGCTGAGCAAACCCAGGGACTCCAGCCGCTCCTCACACGGCTTCCCCGCCAAACCCTTCACCAACCTCATAGCCTCCTCTGGACACTCTCCAGTAGCTTTATCTCCTTTTCTCCTGTGTCCCCAGCCCTGCACACAGTGAATGCTGCAGGTGAGGCCACCCCAGCGCAGAGCAGAGCGGGACAGTCCCCTCCCTGCCCAGCTGGCCGTGCTGTGCTGGGTGCACCAGGATACGGGTCCCTCTTGGCTCCAGGGACACTGGTGGCTCATGTTCAACTTGCCATAGACCAGAACCCCCAGATCCCTCTCTGCAGAACTGCTCTCCAGCATCTCGTCCCCCAGTCTGTCTGTACAGCCATAGTTGTGCGTCTCAGGTGCAAAATCTGGCACTTGCCCTTGTTGAACCTCACGTGGTTGGTGATTGCCCAGTTTTCCAATTTGTCCAGATCCCTCTGCAGGGCCTCTTTGCCCTCCAAAGTGTCAACAGCTCCTCCCAATTTTGTGTTATCAGCAAACTTGCTAAGCAATCCCTCAAGTCCTGAGTCACTTGTGAAGACATTGCAGAGTACTGGCACTAAGATGGGTCCCTATGGAACCCACTAGTGACTGGTTGCCAATCTGACATGACCCCACTTGCTAGAACCCTTTCAGCCTGTCCCGTCAGCCAATTGCTCACCCACTGCACTGTGTGTTTGCCCAGCTGTGTGCTGGACATCTTGTCCAGGAAGATCGTGTGAGAGACACTATCAAAGGCTTTACTGATATCCAAAAAGATCATGTCAACAGGCTTCCCTTGGTCAACTAGGTGGGTAACCTTGTCGTTGAAAGAAAATTAATTGATCAGGCAAGATTTTCCCCTCATGAACCTGTGCTGACTGGGACCAATGACTGTGTTGTTGTTTAGATGTTTTTCATTAACTCCCAGAACAATCTCGTCCATAATTTTGCCAGGCTCAGAAGTGAGGCTGACAGGCCTACAGTTGCCACAGTCATCCCTCTTGCCCTTCTTGTAGAATGGGACAATGTTTGCCAGCTTCCCGTCATCTGGGACCTCTCCAGATTCCCTGGAATGTTGAAAATGTGGGTGTCTGCATCTTTGAGGCAGTGGTGGTAGAAAAAAGTGTTTGGGTGCGTGAGGATGTGGGAAAGACGAGGGCACAGAAGTTGCTGGAGGAGGAATGAGCTGGAAGGGCTGAGGAACAGAAGTTAAATGCACAGGAGACAGGTGCTGACTGAGAAGCCTTTGATCCAGAGCACCCTGGATTGCTGATCCGTGGGCTGGGTGAAGGAACAGGGTGGCAGCAGCTATCACTGGCAAAATGCATTTAACATGCTCGTCTGAAAGAGCTGTGTATGGGGGATGCTTCAGGGTGACAGGCTGTACTGGCGCCTCAGGCAGGTGTCGTCCTTGGAAGAAACACGTGTGTGTTAACACAGACCTCCCGATATGGAGTTATCCTTCTAAACCATATCTGACCTGAAGTGCTGAGCTCGTGGTAAATACCAGATTGTGTGCTGGCCTCTTGGACATTTCCAAGAAACTTGCAAAGGAGGGAGAAACATCTGTTCACTCATAATAGCTTTTGTTTCCTAAAAAAGAAATTTTTTTAAAAAAAAAGTGAACTTTTTTTTTTTGGGAGCTTAAATGTTCTGTGACCCCCATTGGTTGCTTCAGCTCCGGACGGGCGCTGCGTTGGCTTGGCGTGCCGAGGCGCAGCAGGGGTCACCTCAGAGCTGTTCAGTTCGTCTGTTCCTGTTGCTCTTCTTCCCCTAGAGTCGTCATCCTCTGGTTGCTGTGTGCATGATCGCAATCTCACAAATAAGAGACGAAAGCTTGAAGTGCACACTGCAACAGAGAAGGAAGAACTTTGAAAGGAAGCTTCCCAGTTTTGTGTGAATCATCCTGACAGTGAGAAATCACGGAAAAAGGCAAATGAGGATAAGCTTTCTGCCATGTATGTGAAAGTCCTACTTGATATAAGTATTGGCCTCACCTGCTGTAGATCGCCAGAGCTACGTGGACTTTTACAGAGTTATAGGACAGAAACAGTCTGATTTCTGAGGACCTCTGCTCATTTACCGTAGCTTTGGCTAATGAGATTAAAAATTTACCTTGACATGAAAGAACATCCTTACAACTGTCAGGCGATTTGTTTTTAAATAATTTCGATTTAGGAACAGTTGGCTACAAATGCCTCCATTAACCAAATACTTTATGTATGCATTGTTTCTTATGATATAATGGGGAAATGCAGCATTCCTAAGAAAAGGGGGGGCTGAACGGGTGACCCTGTTCCCACCTGCTCATTAGAGCCTGTCTCTTCAGGTGTCCCCACGGAAGTAAGGAGAGTTCCGCTTAACAGGCTGAGAGAGCTGGGGTGTTCAGATGGAGAAGAGAAGCTCCAGGGAGGCTGTAGTGTGGGCTTTCGGTGCTTAAAAGGGGCCCATGAGAAAGACGGGACAGACTTTAGAGCAGGGGCTGTTGTGACAGGACAAGGGGTGATGGTTTAAACTAAAGGAGGGAGATTCAGGCCGGACATGAGGAAGGAATTGTTGCCCCTGAGGGTGGTGAGAGCCTGTCCCAGGTACCCAGAGAGGTGGTGGATGAACCGTCCCTGAGACATCCCAGGCCAGGCTGGACGGGGTCTGAGCACCCTGAGCTGGTGAAGGTGTCCCTGTCATGGCAGGGGGGCTGGGGAGCTGGGGAGGGCCCTGCAGCACAAACCCTCTGTGGTTCTGTGGTTCTGTGATTCTGTGATTCTATGATTCTAACTGACAGGAGCATTTTTTTCTAATAAGCAAGTAACTTGCAGTCAGAAGTTACAGCTCCTGTTACTCTACAAGATCAGCTCTTTAAGGAAAAGTTTGTTATGTATTGATGAGTTTGACTCTGGTTTTATAAAGGAAGCCCATTTTGGTGTTTTCCAAGAACATCTATGATAAGCACAGACCCACTTATTGAGCATTTTGAATGCTTAATGGCCCTGTGTAAATGGGTATTTGCTTTAAAACTGACTGGAAAAGGGACTTTTTGAGTTCTATATTGCATCTGCTTTTTGTCATACAGGCAAAAGCTCTTGAATAGTACATTTATTATCACTAAAATGCCTTCTGTTTCTTTTTCCAGGCAACTGAATACTCAGCCATGGCATCGTTAGCTGGTGGATTAGATGACATGAAGGCCAATATAACCAGCCCTACTTCTGCAGATTTGGGAGCCAGCGTTCCCGGGCCGCAGTCCTACCCCATTGTCACAGGTGAGCAGTTTTCCAGCGCCGATGAGTGGTGTGGAGCGTGTGCGTGTGTGTGCACGTTGCAGGGTGATGACCTTTATGGAGGAGCTGTGTGAGATTTGGAGTTTGCTCAAGAAGTCTTTTAAACTGCGATTTCATAGCAGCTCTGTTGCAAGTCAGGTGCACGGTGCATATAAATCAGTTGTGTTTGCTTGGATCCAACAGAGCTGACATCTATGCCCCCTGCCTGGAAAGGGATCTGCCCCACCACCCCAAACCTGCATCCCAGACACCGAGAGGCAGCAGAATGCTTCCTGCTGCTCTTGGCCTTGTTGCTTGTTCTTCATAAAGGCGCCTGGCATGTTCAACTGGCTGGGGTTTTTCTGACAGTTCAGACTAGCCTGAATTTTGGTTGCTTTTGATTCCTACAAATGCTCATGTTTTATACCATTCTGGAATTTTAATTGTGCACCAGGGCTCAGCACTTGAATGGAAAGGAAAGGTTGTTTGTTCAAGGAACACAGCATCATCTGCATTTATGTGGCAGAGACAGGGTGGGAGTTAAGGAACGGGTAGAATTTGAAAAATGCTGTGGTCATGCAGTGTTTTTGGACTGACCACGTCACCTGGGAGGAGATTGACCAAATGGTAAGAAAACGACAAAATTATGTCTCAAACCAGTTGTGAGAATCAGAAGAAATGGGATTTTAAAATGCAAGGCTCTGTGTTTCCCATGTGTGTTACCTCTGTGTATTACTTATGTCATTGTATCTAACTCGTGCAGATTTCATCACTGGATTTTCTCTGTTTTGCTAAAGATTGGATTTACTTTTCTATTTTGTTGCTAAAACGGAAGGCGATACCGTTTTTAGTATAGTAATATTGTATCTTGAAAGCAATACAATCTCATCTAGCAGGTGAGCAGTTTTGAAAACAAATGTTATTACTGAAGTATTTTAACCCAACCCAGTCTCTGGCTTTTCTTGCCAAAAGTTTAGGAGTATTCAAATGAAATAACAGTTACATGAACTGTAAGGACATCCACGTTTGCTTCAAAGTGGGAGGGGACAGGCATGGAGATAACTGTCAGGTAATGGGTGGGTGGCTCAAGAGGCAGAGTCATAGATGAGAAAGGTGTCTGGAGGTGGGTGGATGGGCAGAAAGAGGGGTTTTGGGATATTTGTGGCTCACAACAGGCAGGGAGAGAAAGCACGTCCATATATACGAAGGAACATGAACCATCTTGTTTGGGGTCATAAGCGACATGTTCAGCCTATGAAAGTCTAAGAAGTGTCTCCCAAGGCAAATTATTCTGTAATTGTTTGCTACAGAGCACCATGCAGCTCTCTTTAAAGCTGCTGCTCATTGCGAAGGATCCAGCTGATGGGCACATCGCAGGTGTCCAGCTGCCCTTCCTTCATCTGTTGGGGTTTCTCTGGCTCATCCGAGCCCATGTCCCCGTGACACACATGATGCCATTAGAGCCCCATGACACACACAATGCCGTTAGAGCCCTGTAACGCACATGATGCCATTGGGGACACTGGTGTTCTCTGTGGCCCGTGCAGCCCAGCAGACCCCTGTGCCCACGGCTGTCTTGCCTGGCAGCACCTGCAGCTCCCAGTGCGGGGCAGGAGCTGGTGAGAGCTGGTGAAACCAGCCAGCAAGAGCTGCATGGTGGCATGGAAGCTGCGCTGGAAGCCTGGAAGGCAGGTAACAGAGGGGCTGAGTGCCTCCTTGCTTCTGTCTCCTCAGGAACTGCTTGTTCAAGATTTGTACCTGGCCACTGTCAGGCTCAGCCAAAAGCTCTTGTTTAATTTGATGCTTCAGCAGATCTTGCTCTTTTATGTGGGTTTAAGCACTTCTTATGTTACTACTTCCTCAGAATTTGGTGAGTTGACTGATCAAGTTTGTTAGAGCAAAAGTGGCTACAGAAAAGATGCTGCAGAGCTTGCTATGGATCATGCGTGTTCTATCTGTGACATAACCTACACTTGAGCAAAAGTTCCAAATGTTAAATTTATTAGTTCTCATCAAAACCAAGGAGCAGGCTTTATGAGTAGCAAGCCTAGAAAAAACCTGCCATTGCTCTTAAATGTGACAGGGTGAGGGCTATAACAGAACACATTTTACAAGGCAGGAGGTATTTATATCTTTAATTTGATATTGCTGTAGGGTTTTCTAACACCTGCATTCATAAAACTTAGATTTACACAAGCATATCAAAACCCTTTTAAAACCTATGTCTTTTGATATATTTTTGGAGGAGGTTGCCTGACTGTTATCCTCCCTTTTTCTTTTCTAACACCCCTAGCAACTGTTCTCTGCTGCTTTTGCTCTGGGAGCGCCCAGAAGTTCCCAGCACTATCTGGGTCCTATAGCACTGTAGAGCCCATATATGACACAACCGAGTTGCCCTGCTTATTCTGAGGCTTTCCTTATGAGCTGAGGGGATATGCAGACTGTTGAGCAGGAAGATTTCAGTGCAAGCCATGCTTTGTAATGTGCATGGCATGTAAGTTACGGTGTACTTGGTGGTGCATTTGTCACCATAGCTCTGGACAAACTTCTCCATTTTCTCCCAAGAATTAACTCACTTTGTCAGTCACGTCTCTTTTCTCACCCTGTTTTTGTAGTGGGACAGGGGGTTCAGAAGAGGAGGCACATTTATTGGCCCTTTTTCCTTTGTAACCAAAAGCTGCATATTGCTTCTGGCCATTCATCTGTACTAGATACCACTGAAAATTGTAAGGAATGGTGCAGTGACAAATAATGGTGGTTATGAGCGTGAGATCCATCAGACATTTGCTGACACATTGCATACTTTGCCTTATGAGAATCATAGAATCATTTAGGTTGGAAGAGACCCTCCAGATGATCAAGTCCAACCATAACCCAGCCCTGGCACTACCCCACGTCCCTGAGAACCTCACGTCCGTCTGTCCAGCCCTCCAGGGATGGTGACTCCAGCACTGCCCTGGGCAGCCTGTTCGATGCCCCACAGCCCTTTGGGGAAGAAATTGTTCCCAGATCCAACCTCAACCTCCCCTGGGCAACTTGAGGCCGTTTCCTCTGCTCCTGGCGCTTGTTCCTGGGGAGCAGAGCCCGACCCCCCTGGCTCCAAGCTCCTTTCAGGCAGTTCAGAGATCAGAAGGTCTCCCCTCAGCTCCTGTTCTCCAGCTGAACCCCTCAGGTCCCTCAGCTGCTCCATCGCACTTGTGCTCCAGCCCCTCACCAGCTCCGTTCCCTTCTCTCCACTCGCTCTAGCACCTCAAGGCCTTTCTTGGTGTGAGGGGCCCAGAAATGCCCCCAGGATTCACGGTTTGGCCTCCCCAGGTCCCAGCACAGGGACGGTCACTGCCCTGGGCCTGCTGGCCATACCAATGCTGATGTAAGTTGGGATGCTGGTGGCCTTCTTGGCCACCTGTGCACATGCTGGCTCATATTCTGCAGCTGTGGATCAACACCCCCAGGTCCTTTTTCACCAGGTACTTTCCAGCTGCTCTTCCTCAGACTGCAGCATTCATGGGGTTGTTGTGACCCAAGTACAGGACCTGGCACTTGGCCTTGTTGAACCTCAGACAACTGGCCTCAGCCCAATGATCCAGCTGGTCCATTCCCTCTGTAGAACCTTCCTACCCTCCAGCAGATCAACACTCCCACCCGATTTGGTGTCATTTGCAAACTCACTGTGGGTGCACTCGATCCCCTCATCCAGATCATTGACAAAGAGATTAAACAGAACTGGCCCCAGTACTGAGCCCTGGGAACACCACTTGTGACTGGCCCCCAACTGGATTGGACTCCATTCACCACAACTCTTCAGGCCCAGCCCTCCAGCCAGTTCTTTATCCGTCACAGAGTATGCTCATCCCGGCCATGTGCTGCAGTTTCTCCAGCAGATGCTGTGGGATACAGTGTGAAAGGCTTTACTGTGGTACATAGCATGCACAGGCTTTCCTCATCCACTAACTGTGTCACCTTGTGATAGAAGATCAGGTTGGTCAGGCAGGAGCTGCCTCTCATAAGCCCATGTTGACTGGGCCTGATGGCTTGGTTGTCCTGTATGTGCCATGTGATGGCACTCAGGATGATCTGCTCCATGACCTTCCCCAGCACCAGGGTCAGACTGACAGGTCTGTAATTCCCCGAATTCTCCTTCCAGCCCTTCCTGGAAATGGGTGTCACACTTGCAAAATTCCAGTCAACTGAGATGTCCCCAGTTAGCCAAGGACTGCTCATAAATAGTTGAACGTGGCTTGGTGATCACCTCCGACAGCTCCATCAGCACCCTTGGGTGGATCCCACCCAGCCCCATAGACTTGTATCTGTCTAAGTGGTGTAGCAGGTCACCAACCATTTCCCATTGGATTACGGGGCTTCATTCTGCTCCCTGTCCCTGTCTTCTGGCTCAGGGGGCTGTGTGCCTGGAGCTCTACTGGTCTTACTATTAAAGACTGGGACAAAGAAGGCATTTAGCGCCTCAGCCTTTCTCTTATTCCATGTCACTGTGTTCCCCCTGCATCCACAAGAGGGTGGAGATTCTCCTTAGCCCTCCTTTTGTTGCTGATATATTTGTAGAAGCTTTTTTGTTCCCTTTTACAGCAGCAGTCAGACTCAGCTCCAGTTGGGCGTTGGCCCTTCTGATTTTCTCCATGCGTAACTCCAGGGCATCCTTGTATTCCTCTAGAGCAGCTTGCCCCTTCTTCCAAAGTTCTCAAACGCCCCTTCTACTCCTGAGTTCCAGCCACAGCTCTCTGTTCAGCCCGCCTGGCCTCCTTTCCCAACTGCTTGTCTTTTGGCACACAGCACCTTTTTTGTTGTCTGTGGTCTGCCCAAAGCTATGGAAAATGTGGTGGTTTAATGTTCCTAAGTTTGGCCAAGGGTGGGTGGGTGGGGGCAGGTGGTAGACAAGGCAGGTGACACCTGAAAGTTTGCTTTGTCTCAGCCCCACTTTGGTGGTCAGAAATGGACTCAGGAGAGCGGTCCTGCCAGAGCAGGTCCTGGACCTTGGTTCCTTGTCTGGCCAGCAAGAACCCAAGCCCTGCAGATCCGTGGTGGTATTTCATCTGCAAACTGCTCCTCATTGGAGACAGAATGGCCAACCTGAACTCCAGTCTTTTCTTGAGATGCTTTTAATTTCTTCACCCTTTTTTGAGTGTTCCTACTCTTCCTCTCTCCTGACAGGCTATTCTGTGATGTGTCCAAGCAAACTGAGAGCAGGAGACTGAAAGACTTGGGGAACAGCTTGTTTTGGTCATGCCAGCTAGGTGTGTTTTCAGCTGTAAAAGTGATAAAGCTTCACAAAACGTCCAGAGTCTGTGTCTGGTGGTGCTAATGGCTTGAGAGGTTGACCTCATTTCTCAGTTCACATTCCAGATTATAAACAGTTTTGTAACACCTTCACTGTCATGAGACCAAGAGCTGCTTAAAACACTGGAAGTGAGTGGTAGTAACCAGAAAATCTGTTGGCGGGAAATGGTTGTACCAGGAACTCCTCTGGTGTGTGAAGCAGAACAGTAAATGTGTGATGGATGGTGCTTCAACAGGGTGCAGCTATTGGTGGGAATAGGGCTGAAAAGACACATTTCTGGGGGTGAAGAATGTGAAATATCACATGCAGGGGTTGGAGCTAAGAATACTAAAGTCCTTTTGATAGCTGGTATCTGCCATTCAAGCTTAATCAGTTTTTATGACAAAGTCTGGAGACTTCCCGGGCTGCCATTTGTGAAGAGACCTAAATCTAGTTAATTTTTTCTGTTTTAAGTCTGTAAGGGAGATCATGAAAGAATTTAATGCAAATAAAACTGAGAAGGAAGGCCCTAAGTGAATGATGATCACAGTCTTTTCATTGTTCTGGTTGCTGGTCTGTGGTGTGGGCAGAAAAACAGTATTGAGGGTTGAGATGCAAAAGATCTGTTGGTGGAAAATGTAAGATTTCTATTTCTTAGCAAGCTGGTAGATCAAAACATTCGGGACACTTTTTGAAGATGAAAGTATTGCTTAAACATTGTTTTTCAGGCTGCACTTGCTGCTAGAATAGGTCTAAGAAAAAAATTTAGTGACAGTTCTCAGTACCTCTGAGAACTCTGTTGTGTTATGGACCACCAGCCAAACCTCTGATTAAAGAACCACTTGATTTCTCTCAATTGTTTTTATGCCACATTAAATATTAAGTTTTAAAAAACCTGCTTCCCTTACTGCTTGCTGCCATGGTCCATGAGTGCTCTCTTCATTTACAAGCTGGTGACAGGTGCTCAGCTCATTACTGCTGCAGTCAGCAGTTTCCAAGCAGCCTGTGATTGTTACTAATTACCTGCAGATGCATTTTTGCAGCTCTGGCTTGCTGATTTTAGCGTGGTCAGTATCACTTTGAGAGGACAAAGTCGCACTAAACTGACACCTCTGCATGCTGGGTGCTGTGGTGCCGGCAGACAGAGGGACCCGCGGCACGCTGGCCGTGCTGGCCACAGGGGCAGTTGGTGTTGGCAGAGCCAGGATCGCAGTCACCAGCTCACCTGGAGCCCAAGAATTGCCTCTCACCGCAGTGAGGTCTGATGTGAACTCTCTGTTGCTCTGTTAGGAGAAGCAGCTCAGGGCAAGCATTGACAGTGGACTTTGGTTTGTTCCTCCAGCAGATGTTGGAGTGGGGGAGCCCGGTCCTCTTCCATGCCAGGACATCCCCATCGCCCTTTGCTCACCGGCTCTTCCTCGTCGCTGCCAGGACGCTCTCAGATGTGCTAGGTTCCAGCCTGACGCGCATGTCCTGCTGCAGCTGTACTGCTGAGCAGGCTGCAGCGCATTTTGTAGCTTTCACACCTGTGCAGAAGAGAGGGAGACTCCACCAAATACAGACAGGTTGTCCTTATCCTCCACACTCAACAATGTAAACACAGCACAGAGGAAGTATTACCTTCTGTGTTCCTTCATGGGGTCAGCCTTGGAGACACTGGTCCAGTAGAGCCAAATGCACTGGCTTTCCTGCACATTTTGTATGCACAGTGAAAAGGTGAGAAGAAACAGAACAACAGGAGCAGAATCCATTTGTCATCTGGAGGGATGGGGAAGGGGAGACACTCTCAAAGGCTGTCATCTTGGTCATCTGCTCTGTCTGGCATTGCCAGACTCAGCAGCAGGTATAACCAATCCCAAAGTACGGACTGAACTGGACATAGGTAATGTGGGACAAGTGCAACTGGCTGGGCAGACTCCTCCACTCCTGGAAAGATCGGTGTTTTCTTTAGTGTGGATGAATCCCGTACCTTAGGTACTGTGTATTATACCAGACAGTTATTTCTTCATGGGTGGCACAGGCTTGTGGCTAATGCAGGTAGCAGGGATATGTTTCACTTTCCATATTCCTGCATATTTTGTCAAATTTTCATAGTGAGAAAACAAAAATGCTAAAAAGGATTAAATGCATGTCAAAAGACAAGCCACTTCTTGCTGCTGTTCTGCTGTAACACACCATCCTCAGCTGGCCACTGGGCATGTGTTCCCTTAGGAGGACTCAGTCTCACAGAAGTCTATTTCCTGACTCTTCCTCCTGCTTCATTCATCCCATCGTGCCGTGACTGAGATCTATGGGCCTCTGTTTCACCAGTGTTTGTTAAGTGGCAGACATTTTTGGTCACTTCTTAAGCTAGGTATGAGATGGTGACCGGGTAGTTGGACTGGAAGCCCTACCAAAACCAGATCGCTCCTGAGCAGGTCAGTGTTTGCAGCCAGCATGGATTTTGATGCCTCCAGGAACAAGGAGGGAGAGCCGCTCCCCTGAAGTCTGAAGCTGATCTCTGACCAGGATTAAACACGAATAATATTTAGCATTTATCTCAATACCATCTGAAATAACTTCTTGGGTGTTTTTTAACAAGAAAACAAGGGATATGTAGGATGCAGATCACCTTCAGAAGGATTGCTCCAGATCCTTCTCAGCCTGTGGATGAAGAAGGATTATTCTGAACAACCCCGGATGCCAGCCTTTGGGTGGAGGAGTCTCAAGATGCCATCCGCTCTCCACAGACTAGAGCTTAGGCATTGAATTTGGATTAGACATCTGCTTTTTGCATAACCCACATTTGCGTGTGTTATAACACATTTGATTGTGGTAATCCTGATCAGAGGGTGCTTTGAGCTTCGGTCTCCAGCCTCCTGATTAGGGAGGGTCAAGCACTTCTTGAGTGATGCTAAGGAGGGGTCCTATGCAAGCAACAGGACTGGAGTGCGCCTAACAGAGAGCAAGAGCAGAAGCACCCATAAGATGTGTCTGTTCATACAGAAGGATTCAGAGAAGGGGGCCAGAAACTCTGTATGCAAGCTTGGAAGTGGTGATGGTGAGCCTGCAAGAGCTGTGGGAGTTTGCACTTGGGAAAAGGACGCTTGCAGAAGGAACCTTACCCAGCTGCATCAATGCTGATGGGGACTCGGGCTCTTCTCAGTGCTGCCAGTGACTGGGCAGGAGGCCAGGGGCACAAACTAAAACATGGGAAACTCCTCTTACACATGAGAAGAAACGTCTTCTTCTGTGCGGATGGTCAAACGTTGGCACAGGTTGCTCAGAGAGGCTGCTGAGTGTCACTCCTTGGAGAAGTCCAAAACCCGATTTGACATGGTCCTGGGCAATTTGCTTTAGGTGACTCTGCTCTGAGCAAGAGAGTTGTGCTAGATGAACTCCGGAGCTGCTTTCTGACCTCAGCTGCTCTGTGTTTCTGTGGTAGGGATGGTGCTTCCACACTCCTGGGGCTGTGCCCAGGTTGGCTCTTGGGCAGTTTGCAGTCCATGGAGCTGGGACCACTGGCACCTTCTGAAGGTCTGCCTGTGCTGGTATGTACCTGAAAGTGGGGCAGGTGCGTGAGGAAGCTTTCTCACACATTTATTTTCCCCTATCCATGTATGTGTTTAAAGGAACAGTCTTTAGATCCACCAAAACATGGAAGAAAAGATGGATGTTTTGCTGCTTTCCCTTATTTGCTTTGTACAGGGTTTTTTCAGTTTTCTTCCCCCCCCGTCCCCACCCTATCCTTCCTCATCCCCGGTTCTCTATCCACCCAGAAAACAGGCCAGTTCTCAAATGCTTTCCATGGGATTCTTGGCCTGACCCAAGCTCTCCGATGATCTCTGTCAGGGCTGTATCCCTCTGGAGAAGAGGGGACATAGGAGTTGTCTAAGCAGCTTGGAATCTGGCCTATTTCTTTTTATGGATTGGAAGTTAGGTGTCTTAGGGGTACACCAGAGAAATCAAGAGTTTAGTCTTAGTGAGAAGCTGTAGGAGCGGTGTGTGGTGAGGTGTGTACACTTGGGTGGAGTATTTAATCAATGTGGATAGATACGGTGGGGAACGGCCACAGGCTGAACCCTTTGGGGAAAGTCCAGGTGGACCCTGAAGGAAAAGACTCCTCTCTGCCAAGACTTGGCTGGATTCTGAGCGCTCATCCCTCCAGAATGAGTCACCACCTCTTTTTAAGCCTTACCTTCTCCTTACGATTGCCAAGACAAGTTTAACTGATAACCAATGCTCTTCTTTCTTCAGCACCGGTGCGCCCTATGGAACCGTTGCTGGAAGGAGCCAAGAAAGGGACCCTTCTGTTTTGGCTTAAGCCTTAGTTGATCTGCCTTTTATGGACCATTTTTGATGATGGTCTGAGACAATAAAGTACTTTTAATGTCCAATAGAAACAATACTGTGAGGCTCAGAAGCAAAAATAAAGCTCCCAATACATACCTTTGAGGAATATATTTTTAATTAGGACTTTTCACTCTTTCTTGCATACCTGGTGTTCACAGTGAAGACAACTATTACTTTAGAGATGCAAAAATGTGGTAGGGGGTCAATGTTTCATTGACGTGAGGTCCAAAATTGCATTAGTAGTACTGGGAAATGGATTGGGAAATCTGCGCCTTGGTGATTCCTGGGGGAAAATGAGGATGTTTATTTTAATTTGTGTATTGCTGTGGTAAAAAGAAAAATCAACCCCCAAATCTTCTATCTAGTTGATTCTGCAGGTGTAGTTTGTTTATTATTGTGAATTTAGGTCTAAACTCAGGTCCTGCTGACCATAATGAAAAAGCCTGGTTTCATTAGGAAATGCTATTTGTCCCTTATTATGCATGTGCTACTGTGCATTTTAAGAATGAGTTAGCAATGGAATCTCTTCACTGATTTCTCACCATTTAGGAGGTCAGTGGCTGGTCATGACTGTAGTGAGATCTCCAGGTAGAAAGGAGAAAACACTTGCAAAATGTGACTTATTCCATGAATTTTTGGATATAAAATTAAGGATCCTCGTCAGAGGGTACCTGTTTCTTTCCAGTGACTATTGAGGAGTCGAGGAGCACTTGGATAAGCCAGACCTGTATGAGTGGGACAGACCTGCCCACGGAGAGGAAGGGTTGCAGGGCGTCCTGGAGGGAATCATTATCCAGCTGATTGCTGAAATATTGGCAAGCGGCAATCTTACAGCTGCGTTTTCACTAGCTGAATGAAAGGATTTTGATGATTTTGTTTTCAGAATTGATTTTTCTTCTGGAAAAATGCTTTGTTAAAATTTTTGTTGGCTAGTTTTAATAGCAAGAATAAGTGTTTTTCTGAGGCCATTACGTTTTGGTCATGTAATCTGTCTCTACGTGGAAATGTTGATCAGTGTTTAAACATTATCACCAAATTATACTTGAATTTCTGTGGGACTGTTTTGAAGTGCAAATTGGTGTTGGTAGATGGCTGGTTTCTAGTGCAGCATAAGGCTAGATTTACAGCTTAGTCTCTACATTTAATAGATAAAAGTGCAGATGCATTTTCCAATAATCTATTCGTCACTCCCAATAGGCCCTGTCATGTTAAAGACTTGAAAAAAGGCCACATAAACTCTTGTGGAAAGGCAGCCAATCTGAAAAACAAAAGTGTCATTTTTAATGACAGGACAGAGTCTAGCTGAAACACTGTTGAATTTTTCCATTTTTATGAATTCTTATCTTGCCATTAAAAAAGAACAAGCGCATTTGAGAAAGCAAACGAGGCCACTTGTACCCCACTAAGACCCAGGCTATTAACTGCCTCTTTTGATGATGTACAGCTTGACTCTGCTGGGAGTTTGGCTGTGGATTTAAACGTTGAATTTAACTATGGTAAACATGTTTTGGTGCAAAGCATGTTTAATAACAATTTGCATTTACATAGCATCTTTTACTTAAGGATTTTGCACTCTTTAATTAATTAAATCTGTTTCCCCCCGCCCCCAGTACTGCTGTGGTGTGGATAATAAATACGATTTTAAATGGAGCAGCCATAGCAGGAGGATTAAGACAAGCGGGTTCTAGTGTCCCTGTGCTGGTCCTGATTGCGGTGGGGCTGGGGCTTGTTCTGCAAATGCCCTGAGCAGCATCTTGAGCTCACCCTGGCCCAAAATGTCTTGAAAAAAAGGCCATTAAACCAACTCTGCACCAACGGGTAGAAAACACCTTTCTGGCTGCAGCTGCAGCATCTCCCACTGGTGTCGGTGTCCTGGGGACACTTGCCCGCGGCCATGGGGCTCCAGCGCAGAGCTGGCAGGGCGGCTCGCTGATCTAGGGCATCGACCGCCACTTCAGACCACAGGCGGCGTTTTTTGCTGCCAGAGAAATGCTGTGAATCTGTCACAGATCTCCAATTGGAAATAATAAATTCAAAAAAACAAGAACAGAAAACTCACTTCAGTTAGCATAAATGTTTCCTAAATTGCCTTTTTTGGCCTGCAACAATAGTGAAACATCTGAGAGTGTCTGTGCAATCCACTAACATGATATTTCCAGGTGGGTAGAGGGACATGTTGGCATCTGTGCATATGCATGGTACAAAAATAAAGTCCAGTGATAGTCCAAGCCAGGCTACAGACATCATTTCCAGGACAAGGTGATTGTTTTGATGACAGTGGTTGAAAACATCCCCAAGCTTGCTGCATCACTGATGATAGGTGGCCTTAGATGACCAAATACGAGTTACTTCTCATCTGCTACTTGACCGTGTGGGAGGTTCATGTTATTTACACAGGGGACAGTGAGTTGTCAGACTGGGAATGGTAAAACAGACAATTGGAAGGCTGTGTGCACTGCTGGGTGGTGGAGAGCACGCCACGAGGACACTTGCTGTGTGCCATGGGTTCACGCTGTCACACCATGTCATACCATCACCTAGAAACGGGAACATGCCTATTTTATTTTATTATTTTATTTTATTTTATTTTATTTTATTTTATTTTATTTTATTTTATTTTATTTTATTTTATTTTATTTTATTTTATTTTATTTTATTTTATTTTAATTTTTTTTTTATATTTTATTTTATTTTGTTTTAAATTTAATTTAATTTAATTTAATTTAATTTAATTTAATTTAATTTTATTTTATTATTTTATTTTATTTTATTTTATTTTATTTTATTTTATTTTATTTTATTTTATTTTATTTTATTTTATTTTAATCTAGGAGAAGCTTAGGAGGACTCAAGAGAGAATAGCTGCAAAGTGTAAAGTGTCCATAATCGCATCAGCACGAAGCCTGATGGGTGGTGCTGCCACCGGTGCTGAGCAGCATAGGTGAACCTGCTTTATCAGTTGGGTTGGACTAGATGATCTCCAGAGGTCCTTTCCAACCCCAACCATTCTGTGTGATTCTGTGATTCTCAGCAGACTCATGTCTGAGGACCCCTGTGGAGCTCGGGGGGATAGGGTCCCCAGTGTTGTGTTGTGGTCTCCGGGAGGCCATCAGAGGGGACAACAGGGTCCCCAGTGTCATGCCGTGGTCTCTGGGAGGCCATCAGAGGGGACAGGGTCCCCAGTGTCATGCCGTGGTCTCTGGGAGGCCATCAGAGGGGACAGGGTCCCCAGTGTCATGCCATGGTCTCTGGGAGGCCATCAGAGGGAACAGGGTCCCCAGTGTCATGCCATGGTCTCTGGGAGGCCATCAGAGGGGACAGGGTCCCCAGTGTCATGCCATGGTCTCTGGGAGGCCATCAGAGAGAACAGGGTCCCCAGTGTCATGCCGTGGTCTCCAAGAGGCCATCAGAGGGGACAGGGTCCCCAGTGTCATGCCGTGGTCTCTGGGAGGCCATCAGAGGGGACAGGGTCCCCAGTGTCATGCCGTGCTCTACAGGAGGCCATGAGAGGGAACAGGGTCCCCAGTGTCATGCCGTGCTCTACAGGAGGCCATCAGAGGGAACAGGGTCCCCAGTGTCATGCCGTGCTCTACAGGAGGCCATCAGAGGGAACAGGGTCCCCAGTGTCATGCCATGGTCTCCAAGAGGCCATCAGAGGGAACAGGGTCCCCAGTGTCATGCCGTGGTCTCTGGGAGGCCATCAGAGGGGACAGGGTCCCCAGTGTCATGCCATGCTCTACAGGAGGCCATCAGAGGGGACAGGGTCCCCAGTGTCATGCCGTGGTCTCTGGGAGGCCATCAGAGGGGACAACAGGGTCCCCAGTGTCATGCCATGGTCTCTGGGAGGCCATCAGAGGGGACAGGGTCCCCAGTGTCATGCCGTGGTCTCTGGGAGGCCATCAGAGGGGACAGGGTCCCCAGTGTCATGCCGTGGTCTCCAAGAGGCCATCAGAGGGGACAGGGTCCCCAGTGTCATGCCGTGGTCTCTGGGAGGCCATCAGAGGGGACAGGGTCCCCAGTGTCATGCCGTGGTCTCTGGGAGGCCATCAGAGGGGACAGGGTCCCCAGTGTCATGCCGTGGTCTCCAAGAGGCCATCAGAGGTGGCTTTGGCATAGGGTCACAACCGGCGCTGCACTGGTGCTGCTGGAGCTCTGACAACTCTCTGGCTCCTCGCTCTTCCCAGTTGGGAAAGGACGAAAGTGCCAATTGCTGAGCCAGGGGAGAGAAAGCCAAGGGATCCAGATGTTTTACTGATGTTGTAGCACCTTTGGGGTGACGGGTAACAGTTTCTGCCCTAGAGTAGGAAGGAAAACTCTTATTTATTTTCCCTGCTATCATATTTGAAAGAGCTCTTCCTGTTGTTCTGGTCCTGGAAAAACACAGTGTTATCAACAAAGAGATATATTTTCTAAAGTGATTTGGGGCTTTTTTGTAATGGACTGTTGTTAATTTATTACTTCATACTACATAAGAAAAAAATGTGTGAATTCCAGGTTTTGATGTAATTTCTCATAAAAATGTTGAACTGTAACAAAAAAAAAAAGAAAATGCAAAAAAAAAAAGGCACTGGAAAAAAGGAAATGTCACTGGCATTTCTTCAAAATACAAGTTGCTGGTTTTGAGCAGCTTGATGAAACTGGCACATCTACCAACAGTGAGGAATATCGCTTGTGGAAGTCCTGTGAGAATCAGCAGGGACAGGGACTGCCTGTGCTGCCACAGACTTGACACCTGACTGGGGATTTCCACACAGATGTGGCTGAAAAGTGAATTCAGTGAGAGCATGAAAGGAGCATCTGGGTCCCACTGGAGTTTTCCTTCTTTTCATCTTACATTCTTTGCAACAGTCTAAATTCCTTGAACTCAGCCTTGTGGTTGTGCTGCACCTTTTTTGAGCACTAACTCCTAAGAAAAGGCTTGTGCATCAGTAGTATCCCTCTAAAGAGGGGACACATGTGAGTTGTCACCTCCCCAGCAGGTTTCGTTTCTGGCAGTTGAGGGTCCGGACCTGGTTCCTCCCAAGAGGTCCGCATCCTCCATGGCAAGGATGGTCCTGGACCCTTGGGGCTTGAAGCTTTGCAGGAGGATGGAAGGTTTGCAAGAGCATGGTGGGAAGCCAACAGGTGTTGTTGCAGCTGCAATAATTGCAAAATCCATAAGAGGTGTGGGATATTTGGGAACGTGTATAAGACTTCCTTTGTCAGCAAATCTGTTCTTTAGTTCTAAACAGAGAGCTTGCTTTTGCTCTTTCTCTCCTTGTTAATATTCTAAGATGGAACATGGGCACAAACTCTTCACAGACACCGATACAGCCTTGAACAGATCTGGTAGCTGTTCCCTGCCAGGCACAGTTGTTGTTGAGCTGCTTGGCCTGCCTGTGCCAGCTAGTACAGGCAGAACCAAACGCGTCCTAGTCCGGCTTAGTCCCGCTGGTGCAGACACAGCCAGGCAGGTGGGACAGGCACTGGATCAGAACAACGTGTGACCTGACCGTGCCAGCCGCGCTTGGCCCAGCCGAGCCCGGACGTGCCGGGTCACACCGCCAGTCGCTCCCTGCGCAGCTACGCCGGCCGTGCCCTGGCAAGCGAGGGGCAACTGTCACACAAACAAGTGGTTACTGGTGATAAACTGTGTGACAGGGACACACAGGATACACGTCACACACCATACATAAGTATGTAGTGTGCAGGGATGTAGAGCTGTGCCTCTTCTCTGTGTGCCTTTGCCTGCAGCTGCTGAGGTGACCCTGGGAGATACCCCACACACCTCCCACATCCTGCCCCAAAGCATCCCCCCAGTTTTTTTCACCCTGGAGTAACCTGTGTGCACTCTGTAGCAAATGTTTGTGCAGTGACACTGGCATCGCCAAACCCGGCTGCCTTCTCCACTGCACAAAAGATGCGGGTGGCTGCCACAGCCTCTTGCTGTGAGGATCCTCAAGGCTGGAGGAGACACATCAGGTCTTGCAGAGGTAGGATCACCACCTCATGACCAGGAGCGCCTGTGTCCATAGTATAACTGTTCATTGCTGCTTATCAGGCTCAGGGATGCACCACTGCAGGGTGCTTTGTGCACCTACAGCCCACGAGAGCTGTCTGTGCTCTCATCTATACTCTTTCCAGGGTGTTCACCATCTGCAAGTCTCATCAGCCCAGGTTTTAATGGTAGAAGCTCTTAAGGTCTTAAGATATAAGTGGGATATTGATTGGCCATTCTGTGCCATGGATAGAGTAGCTCTGTGACTCTCTTCAGGAGTGTTGTGGCTGGCAGCTCTCATACTGAAGTGGGTGAAGTGGACTTGTCAGTTCCTTTGAGCATGGTGTGGGCTTAACTCACACCTCAGCTTGTTGAGGTGGTACTGGCCGAAGAGCAGGAGGTGGCCCTGTGAGCCCCGATGAGGACCCCTGTGCCACGACCTCCGCTGCCCTCAACCCAGCCCACCCTGTCTCATCCACCGTGTCTCATCTCCCTTCACCTGCAGCTCCTGTCACAGCGGGAGCTGCGTTCCGCTAGCGCGTGCTGGGCAGCCACCCCGGTCCTCGGGCTCGGCCACTTGGAGCAATGCAACACCAGTGCATCAGTGTGTTGTGTCACCTGAGGGTTCGCAGACAGCACAGCCACCTCCATGCTTTCCCCTGCCTTTCCCTGCCTGCAGACCCTCACCGAGGTCCTTCCTCCCTGTGGTGGCTGCTCCGAGGTCCCTCATCTGCCACAGACCTGGGGGACTGTACACCACCCCCTTCCCACTGTGGGGACTCGTGGTGGCTGCAGCACTGTCCCCACTGCCAGCACAGTGCCAGCTCCCGGGCTCACCTCCATCCCTCAGTCCCACTCCGGACCTGTCACTTTGGCAGCACAAGTGTGTCACAGATAGTGGGGACCTGGTGGTGACACCACGCAGGGATGCGGGGCTGCGGTGGGGACTGGCAGTGTGGCATTTGGTCACCCCTCCAGGACATGGTCCCAGGGACCTGTCAGGGGACAGGGATGTCCTGCAGCCTTGCTCAGCATCACACATACCCTGTGGAGAGCAGGGCAGCTCTGCCCCGTCATCAGAGGTGCTGTCCTGAAGCGACTCCTTTCTGTGACCCTTGTAATTACTCCAGTCCAATCTTTCTTCATGTTTTCTTTTAATTATTTTTCCCTTTCTTCTCTCACTCTCCTTTTTCCCCCCTAAAACTCCACCACTCCTCTCCAGTGTATTAAGGATGTGAGTGAAATTGATGGCTGGAATGTCTCAAGTCTTTATGATGATGAATGACTTTCACTGCCAAAGCTTTTATTGTCTGTGATTTGGGGAGAAGGGGAACTGATTTATTGCAGCCGACTGTCATGCCATTTAATACAGTTATAAATCCTGATGCCACGACGGGCACTGTGGGCCAGGGACCTCCTCTGGCCACTCTCCCACTCCCTTTTTTTGTCCCCGGTTGTTGTTCTCAGCTCTGCTGCTCAGAGGGGAGAGGGCAGGAGGATGAACCCGGAGCTCCTGTGCTGGAGGCTGTGGCCAGGAGCTGGGCCAGGCCCTGCGCACCCCCAGCTTCCTGGGCGGGGGAGGTGCCCCCAGTCCAGCCCTGGGCCACCAGAGCATCCCCTGGTCCTGGTCCCAGCTGGTGGAGCTGGGCACGTCCCCTCTGAATGTGGCAGAAGGGGAATCCCACTGTGGTTTGGGAGCAAAATCCTGTCAGCTGCTTCTAACATGCAAGAGCCCTCAAAAAGATGTGTTGCTAATGTGTACATATCCTAATTGCATTTTTTAACTGCATTTTAGTGACCCTGGTGCACTTGTCACCTGTGATTTTTGCAGCAGAAGCAACGTGGTGCTGCCTCCTACAGCTGATGCAGCTGGCAACGCTTTTCCTTCACCGGGGTCAGAGAGAGAACCCTTGCTGGTGGCAAAGTGCAGGCAGGGTGCAGGCAGAGCACAGGCAGGGTGCAGGCAGGGCACAGGCAGATTGCGGGCAGGGTGCAGGCAGGGTGCAGGCAGGGTGCAGTCAGGGCGCAGGCAGGGTGCGGGCATATCGCAGGCATACTGCAGGCAGAGCTCAGGCATAGCACAGGCAGGGCACAGGCAGGGTGCAGGCAGGGCACTGGCAGGGTGCAGGCAGGGCACAGGCATGGTGCAGGCAGAGCACAGGCAGGGCACTGGCAGGGCACAGGCAGGGTGCAGGCAGGGCACAGGGAGGGTGCAGGCAGAGCACAGGCAGAGCACAGGCAGGCAGAGCACAGGCAGGGTGCAGGCAGAGCACAGGCAGGGCACAGGCACGGTGCAGGCAGAGCACAGGCAGGGCACCGGCAGGGCACAGGCAGGGTGCAGGCAGGGTGCAGGCAGGGCACTGGCAGGGTACAGGCAGGGTGCAGGCAGGGTGCAGGCAGAGCACGGGCAGGGTGCCGGCAGGGTGCAGGCAGAGCACAGGCAGGGTGCAGGCAGGGTGCAGGCAGGGTGCAGGCAGGGTGCAGGCAGGGTGCAGGCAGAGCACAGGCAGGGTGCAGGCAGGGCACAGGCAGGGTGCCGGCAGGGTGCAGGCAGAGCACAGGCAGGGTGCAGGCAGGGTGCAGGCAGGGCACAGGCAGGGTGCCGGCAGGGTGCAGGCAGAGCACAGGCAGGGTGCAGGCAGGGCACAGGCAGGGTGCAGGCAGGGCACAGGCAGGGCACAGGCACGGTGCAGGCAGAGCACAGGCAGGGCACCGGCAGGGCACAGGCAGGGTGCAGGCAGGGTGCAGGCAGGGCACTGGCAGGGTACAGGCAGGGTGCAGGCAGGGTGCAGGCAGAGCACGGGCAGGGTGCCGGCAGGGTGCAGGCAGAGCACAGGCAGGGTGCAGGCAGAGCACAGGCAGGGTGCCGGCAGGGTGCAGGCAGAGCACAGGCAGGGTGCAGGCAGGGCGCAGGCAGGGTGCAGGCAGGGTGCAGGCAGGGTGCAGGCAGGGTGCCGGCAGGGTGCAGGCAGAGCACAGGCAGGGTGCAGGCAGGGCACAGGCAGGGTGCCGGCAGGGTGCAGGCAGAGCACAGGCAGGGTGCAGGCAGGGTGCAGGCAGGGTGCAGGCAGGGTGCCGGCAGGGTGCAGGCAGAGCACAGGCAGGGTGCAGGCAGGGCACAGGCAGGGTGCCGGCAGGGTGCAGGCAGGGCACAGGTGGGGCGTCTTGGTGCCTACATCACTTGCTCAGCAGCTGGGTCCAGCCATGAGCCCCAGACCAACCAGCATTGGCACAAATGGCATCTGTTGACGTTGAAGACCCCACAGTCACTCACTTTGGGCAGGAGAAGAGCCCGAGGTGGCTCCTGCCAGGATGCCAGGGTGCCACGTTTGGTGTCAGACCTCGTCGTGCTAGGGAAGGTGCAAACACACCAAAGCACGAAACACTGCTGGAGACACTTTGTTCTTCAACACGTGTGTTGGGCTCTGCAGGTGCTGGAGTGAGACACAGGGAAAAGGTGGAAAAAGAGTTGTGTGGTCCCACAGGACAGCCACGTTTTCTGATGGAAAAATCACATTTGAGCGTTTTTGGTCAACCCAGTACTTTCCTGGGCAGAGATGAAGTATTTCCAGCACAGTATTAGAGCTTTTCCTGTGTTTCATGCTACATATGTGTTGTACTTCCATATCTCATTCTGTCCTCTGGACTGAAGTCACTGCAGGACACTCTCCATAACGTAATCCATATGTTTACTGAACTACCTGGCACATCAGCTGAGCTCCACACCTGGCGACCTTATGGGAGTTGCTCTCTGCCCACCACGCAGCTGGGAAAAAGATGGGACGTGGAAACAGGAACTTGGTTCTGCTGTTTCACAGGGCAGATGAAAAATGCAATTTTGTCTTAAAGTGATTTCAAATGGGGTGTCAGATTCTTTCAACTAAAGAGAATAAAATATTTCAATCTTGACAATTAAAAATATTTTGATGGAAAAATACCAAATCCCAAGTATGTCAACATTTCCACAACTTCACTTTTTCTATCACATAATCCAGGTAAAATGCCTGATTTCAGCTTTTCTTCTTATTCCAGGATAAAAATGGCATTATTGAAGTGTCAGAAAAACTTGGGTTGTCGATCTGGACATTGTTGAGCCCTAACTAAGATGTTAAAATCTAGGGTGTAAATATTTTTCCTGTGAGAAACAGAAAACTGCTGATGA
This sequence comes from Streptopelia decaocto, assembly GCF_964273445.1. NCBI lineage: Eukaryota > Metazoa > Chordata > Aves > Columbiformes > Columbidae > Streptopelia > Streptopelia decaocto. The sequence continues at coordinate 187,021 of NC_138657.1, read as the reverse complement.
CATTAGCAATGATCCTTAAGCTGGAAATGTCTCCATTAATTCCAGATGCAGATCATAAATATTGATTGTTGTGAGATGGCAGATTTCAGGATGGGTTTAGTGTCTCTTCAATACAGACTGGTGGAAGCTGGTTTATTTTTTCTTTTCTCTGTGCTTATCCAGCAAACCAAATAACTGATTGCCGGTTGCTCCGCTCTTCCCTCTGCCGCTTGCACCGGTGGCCTTGACCGTGCTGGCCGTGCTGACATGTGGGGCTGCCCTGCCCTGCAGGTGTCTGTCACACAGGGGGATGGTGACACTGAGCTTGGGCAGCCCCTGATCCCCACTTGGCCAGGGGTCCTGGCTCCTTGTGTCCGGTTGGATGTGCTGAGGTCCTGACTGGTGATGGGACCTCCATGGCGATGGGACCTGCCCGCACATTGCTGGTGTTTGGGATGGGTGTTGGTGAAGGGTTTAATGGCTGCCGTGGGGCCAGCAGGATTCACACTCAGACAGGTTTGCTCGGCTCCTGGGCTTCTCCTCCCCTTCTCACTGCTCCCAAAAGCCCTCTGGATGTCACTGCTGTCCTTCACAAGGCATCTGGAGACACACAGCCTCCTCTTCTGCCTGGTGTCCTGACCTTGGTCCCTCTGGCTGCTGCCAGGCCACCTGCTTGCCCTCCCGTGCTGGGTGGGGGGCACAGAGCTCATGATCACCAGTGCCGTCCCAGTGCGGCGGGTCATGGCAGGAACAAGGGAATCCATGGGCCCCCAGGACAGTCTGGCCTGGCTGCTGGGATCCTCTGTGTGTCCCCCCTTGGCCCCCGGGGGCAGCATCCCCCAGCTGCTGGGCTGGCAGGAGGAGGAGGGGGCTGTCCTGCCCTGCTCCTCATCTGCTGCTGGAGATGCTCTGAGCCATGCTGGTAGAAACGAGGCCTCTTTGGGCTAGTGTCCGGCAAGCCAGTGTCACAGCCTCGTGTCCCCGGGTGCAGCAGCCCCACTGCCAGCAGGATGGTACAAGGCAGAAGCGGTGGCCACACCATCTGGGGTGCTCTCCAGTGGGGGCCATGGTGGTGGAGGCTGGTGACAGGGTTGTCACCACAGCTTTCCTCCAGCACTGCCACCATGCCAGATGGTGCCAGAGGAGGCTGCTGGCTGCCCTGCCTGGTATGGGCAGGGAGCTGCCTGCACACCGGTGCATTCGTGCGCTGCTGAAACTGAACTTGCTGCGGACGGCAGGGTCTTCTGGCCAGATCTTGCACGTCTTAGCCCTGGTGAAAGATGCTGCCTCTTGTCAGCAGCTCCTCTGTCTTCAGGGTAACTTCCCAGCCCAAGAAAAGCTTTGGACTTGAGGGCAGAACTGGAGAACCACTGTGTGTGGAACCACTTGTCTGTCTCCCTTGGAGCTGCCTCTGAGAGGTTGTTCCTTTTGTTAACTGCTAAATATTTGCTGAACAGGTGTGAAGCTGTGACAAAGGGTTGAAATGTGCTAGATTTTCATTTCTTGAAGAGTGAGGAGTTGGAGGCAAGCCACCTTCTCCACAGACATCCCCCAGTTTTCAGGAGCATCCGTGGCTCCACAGTAAAATGCTGCCAATGCTCTTGTTTGCACCCTGTAGCTCCTGGTGTTCGTTTTTGCTGTTGTTGTTGTAGCTCAAATGGAGTCCTGTTACAGCAAGAGGAGTTTGTAATTCTTTGCAAACTGAGATTAGCTTCCTAGCCCTCTTGGTTGCTAGGACAGGCTAGAAGATAGCTTCTGAGTGTATGCAAAAATCCAAACACTGGAAAAGAAAAGAAAGGAAAAAGTATTTTGAGTGTCTTGTGATAACTCTGTTGCTCTCACAGTTTTCGTAGAGTGCAGCAATGAACAGCTAGTTCTGCATTTGTGGGAACAGGGATCCCTCGGACCACAAACTTTCTGAGCTGCTGATGCTCTTGATCACCTCACACCTTCAGCAGCACAGTGATGACTGTAGATGGTCTCACAGAGCCTGCTGTGCTGCTCTTATTAGAAGTATTGCTGTGCCGCAGAAAGGAAACAACAATAAAGGGAATATGTTGCTCCTGCATGCGTTAAGAGCACTGATCAAACCACATGAGATCCCATTTCAGACATAATGTGCATTGGAGGGCAAAATTAGATTGAGAAGTAAATGGAGCCTAAAATTTCCATAGCTTTATTCGTCAGAAAGCTGTTTCATAGCGTGGTTTAATTCTCCTAGTTCTTGCATTCATTGCGTGTAGTGTGCTGGCTGGAGTACATTTTAGAAATAATGGAATGAAAAAGAAATCTTTAATTTGATAGTGGTTGTGAGGTGTGTAAGGGCCGTTCAGACCCGAGGTGCGAGGGGATATGAAGTGCAGAAGCATGTTACACACAGCAGCAGAACAGCCAGACTGCCCCTTTCTGCATTTTAGCAGGAAGAGGTGTTTTGTTTAAGGATTCTTTGTTTGTTTATTTGTTTTATTTTGCATTTCTTTAAGTTCTGAACTATTTGAAGTTGGTTTTATTAGTTCTGTTTTAAAGAAAAGTTTCATTTAATTGCTACTGTAAAATACACTGCACGATGAGCTGCACTTGTCTGAAAAATCATATTTTCTAGGCTAAGATCTGCCATGCCCATTATTTTTATGTGAGGTTTCTTTTCTCTCCCCTTTTAACATGTCTGCTTGACAGGAGGAGGCTAACTGGTCTCTCAGATAAGTAGACACATGGGGTTTTTTGCCTTTGAAGGCAACACTTGATGTCATTTCCAAACTAAGGCAGATTGCCGAGCAGAGCGCTTGATGTGCAGTGAATCCCTTCTGAAAGAGTGAAAACTGCAGATGGGGATAATTGGCACCCGTGGTCTGACTGGAGATGGGGGAAGCCGTTGTGTGTCTGTCCCTTGGACACCTCTGCATGTCCATCCTTCCAGGCCTTTCCCCACTCAGGCTTCCTTCCACAGCCCCTGGAAGATGCTTGTCATGCCTCATGCTGCTTCATCAATTCCCACACGCTAATTGTCTGCAGTGCTGCCTCTTCCTTCTTGCATCATGAGCTGTGGAAATGCAAATAGGGAGATGTGCCATTTTGGGCTGTTTTCAGCAAAGCCTTGGTCCCCTCCTCGCTGTCACCTGGAGCAGGGAATGACAGTTTTCACCTTTACACTTCATCTCCATATGATGGTGTGCCCAGACCTGAAACGTCTCTTGCAACCTCAGTGTTAAGAACACTGAGGTCCTGGCTTTGAGGTCTAATTTCTCCCACCAGCAGACCCTGTCCTGTTGGGGCCAGGACCAGCCACCTTCCCCCACTCCCAAAACCCAGGGTCTGCGGAGATGCTTCTCCTCCATGCTGGCAGAGGGAGCGAGCCCTGGACAAGGAGCTGACAGGGTCTTTGCCGTGCTCAGGCTCCTCATGGCCCCATAGTCCTTTTTGGCTCTTCAGGAGGGTAACCCCATCTCAGGATGAGCACAGGGGATCCAGCCTCCCTGGGCTGTGGCAGAGCCCTGCGGTCCCCCTGCTGCCCGCATGTTCTGAGTGGTACTCGAAAGACTGGAGGCAGGGAATGGATTTTCCTGTCTTGAAAAAAATCCAAATCTGAGTAACATTTAACAACTGAAAGTACTAAACAAGGCAAACACTGTCCAGAGCCGTGTGCACCTATTGTTTTTATTTGGACCACTTTTTGTATCTGCTGTCAATAGTTTGCATTTTACGTAGAGGAGTCATTCCAGTCTTGAAAATGGGATTTTATTTTTTTTTAAGAGTTATGGAAAATCTGATGTTCTAGCATCTTCGAAGCTTTCCCTAGAAGCTTTCGGAATTAAAATGCCCAAATGAACAGCCTCTCTGCTTGTGTAAACTCCAGATTTCCACAGTTCAGGTGGTTTTTGGCATTTCTATCTCTTAATGAAAAGATTTTATTAACAAAGATCTTGTCTGGCTCTGGCAGAAAGGTGAACCTGAAGGCTATGCTCTGCTGTGTGCTGCCCACAGCCCTGGTCCCAAGCCGTGCGGCTGGGCATGCCGGTCCCTGCTTGCTTTGCTTTCCTTTCCTCTTCTTTCTTCTTCCTGTGATTTTGAGCAGAAGAAAATGATGCAATGACAACAAACCCACATCGCCCACATTGAGTCGAGAGAACTGCAAGCCCTGGTTAAAGCCCACAGTGTCTTTCAGCGAGGGGCAGTGGCAGTGAGGGCACGCACACCTGTGATGGAGCTGAGCAGTACTGGGGGACGGTGAGACCCCCAGCTAGGACCCTGCTTTGTGCTGCACTTGGCTCTTGTGCCAGGTTTTAAGCCTGCAGGAGCCATGCAGTGTCCATGTGGACTCTCAGGCTGTGCCAGGCGGAGCCCAGAGGACCTGCCTCCAGCTGCTGCTCCAGCTGCAGCACAATCCCAAGACCGCTCGGGCCCTGCTGCTCCTCTGCTCTTCTCCAGGCAAGTGTAGAAGGGAAAGGACCCCACAGAAAGGATTTAATGGATGTGTTGATAAAACGCCTCCAGACCCCTGTGTGTCCTCCCACAAGGCTTCATCCTTCTCATGCTCACCTCCATTGGCCCTCCGTTCCTTCTGGTGCCCCCTTCACAGATGCAGTGCCAGCAATGGATAGTTGTCCTCTCTGCAGTCAGTGCTGCACACCTGGAGTGTGGTGGGACCCTCTCCCTATCTGCCGCCATGCCCACTCTTCCCCACATCCCTCCACGCACATGGCCGCACACCTGAGACACAACCACGCTGTGCCACTGCGCTGCCCGTGCTGAGCTGGGTGAAGAAAGATCTTGCGAGGCATGAAGGTTTCACTTAGTGGGACACAGGGAAAGGTTAAATTATGCTGATGCATTTTGGTATAATACATGGCTAATTGTTTGCCATACAAGAATTAGGGTAGGGGTGGGTTCTGCCAGAGACATTGTCCACCTGTGGTATTTGTTCCTGGGCTCCACACAGATGTCTCTTCCAATACTTCGTGTGTGTATTAAATGAGGGGTCAAACCAGAGAATTCTAACCTTGCTTGTGTTATGGGTGGGGAAAGACCCAGGTAGACTTTGAAGATCAAGGTGGATGACAGTGCAGCTCAGCTCAAGTGTACAAACAAACTTTCTTATAGTAGCAACCCTAAAAACCCAGCAAAGCTGGACTGTTGAGTTGTTCACAGTGTGCAAAAACTCCATGGCTGCAAGGAAGACACGCAGGAGTTTTACAGAGCAGCAGCCAAAAGAGATTGTCCAGAAGACATGGGGGTGAGGGCAAAGGACTCCGCAGTTCTGGGAGTCTTGCTTAGAAATTACAGAGAAACAGACTGGAGTATTTGTCTCTACTTTTCCGTTGCATTTTTGCTCTACCAGAAAGTAACATTCTTCCTTTCTTTTTCTTTTCCCTGCCCTGCCTCTATTTCAAAAGTGTAGTTGTGTTGATGGGAGGAGTAGCAGAGGCAGCTGCTATGAGGGGCAGCCCTGGGCTCCTTCAAACATCCGCCGCTGCCTTGCAGAGGAGGAAAATAGGCCCACATCTGCAACCCCTGTTTCAGTGCAGTGTGCTTAATCTGAATTTTATGGCTTTGATGGCAGATTACTGTGCTGCTGTCACCAGCCCTTGCAGCCCTAGTCACGGTGGACACTGCGCATTTCAATACCTCCTCCACTAATCTTTCCCTCACTGATCCCATTCCCTGGCTGCTAATTTCACGCAGGCACTTAAACATGATGGATAATTGTGTTCTGCTTATCAATGTTTAATTTAAGGGCTGTTCCATCTGACCTGGATGCCCTCTGCAAGAGCTATGCCTCATTATTGATTTCATGGTCACACCTGTGACATTACCTGCTTTGTAGGAAGTAGACTTTGACATTCCTGTGAGGCTTTGGCAGCCAGAGCTAATTGTCAGAAGAATAATCGAGTCAGCAAAATCATTACAGGTGAGCTGTGTGTTACCACTGTTTTATCTGCCTCTAATTAGGTGCAGAAGAGGTAACTCATTGCAGTAAGCATCCCGCACTAGGTTTGATGTCCACAAATAGAGCCAGATGAGCACAGGAGGGAAGTTACTCACCAGCAGTGGTGTTTCAATGTCAGGGTCCTCTGTTGGCAGTGACTCCTTTCCTGGCATAATGGGGCAAGACGCAATCTGATGGTGATCGGTGGGATGCATTGGCAAGATGCATCAGTGAGATGCATCGGTGTGATGCAAAGTCTGAGCTGTGTTCAGGCAGGACTGAATGCCGGAGCCATGTGCAGTGACTCTGGACCCAAAGCAGCAATGATAGAAATGCCATGCTGCTGCAGTGCCGAGTGTGGAGCGGTGTTTTGTACAGTAAAACTGGACATTTTTCAGACACGCTCGTCTCTGTTTTTGGGTGTTCCACTGCCCTGTGCCTCTGCCCTGGGCAGACCCTGGGTGTGACATGTGTGTACCCAGGCAGCAGGGGAGCTGGAGCTAGGTGATGGAGCTTGTCAGGTGCTTTTCTTGCTAACAGGGTTGTGCATTTGACCAAAATATTTTCTTCAGGTTAATGATTGAAACAACAAGGTTAGAATTATCACAGCCTTCCCTGGGGTGGGGAAGAGCTTTTCTAAGCAGGAGCTGGAATTTTGAGAAGAGAAGTCAATTCTGGTAAGCGGTTTGGCTGAAACAGGCTGGAAATCTGGATTTGCTTCCCAGAGATGAAGTGGCTTCCAAAACACCATCTCTATCAGTCTTTGCTTTTGTTTTTGTTTTGTTTTGTTTTGTTGTTGTTGTTGCTTGTTTGTTTGTTTGTTTGTTTTTCTGGTGTCAAGTAAATGCACCCCTGTCTGTAAGGCACCGCTCTCTCACTGCTGGGGCAGCCTGTGCCTGATGTGGCGGGGACGCTGCCACAGCCCATCGATGGAGTGATGCATGCTGACTCCCAGGGACAGGGTGACGGTCCCTGGAGACCTGGCAGCAGAGCAGCACCAGTGCACGTCCCTTTCTCTGCCACCAACATTTGTGGGCACTTGGAGGTGGTGCCCTGTGCCATGTCCAGGAGCCGAAGCTCCCATCATGCTGCAGGATCTGAGACCACCCGAGGCCATTTCAGAGGGAGTGCAGCCGAAAGCCAAGTCTGATCAGTCCCACTTGGCTGCCTTTTGGAAGGGTTTGCCTGTTCTGCTGGGGCGCTGTCGTGACACAGCATCTTCGTGTGAGACATCGGGATTCCTGGTGTGCACGAGCACAGGGCTGCGGGTCGCAGAGCGAGAAGGACAGTGCTGGGAGCATCTGCCCTGCTCCTTGGCAGCCTCGTGGGCAGGTCACAGCATGCCCCTGTGGAGGCATCTCTTCACTTCGCTTTGCACAAGCCTACATTGCAAAAAATTGTTTTCTGTAAAGACATGCAGAGTCAGGTGAAGCGCAGCCTCTGCAAGGGAGCAGGGGTGCTTTGGGCAGGGGTGGAGAGGGTGTGTGTGTGTGTGAGATGGACCCCAGGGAGCCGCTGGTCTTTGCTGATGGAGCACCCTGATGCTGGGCGTGACATGGGGTGCGAGCTGCCTCGGATGGCCATTTCAGACAGGCTGACACCTTGCAGTGTTGCTGGCAATGGGAGCGGGGACCCGGCAGCACTGCCAGGCTGGCTGTCCCGGTGCTGCCGACCTGTTGTGTTCACCCTTTGGAGCAGCGGGATCACCCATTAACCCCGCACCGCCGACCGCTGACCATGCTCCGAGCTGACGGCAGTTTCACGTCTGTGGTGTGTGTGGGGCGGCAGGTGGGGGTTTGGTTCCCCTTGGTGCTGCCCGTCTCAGAGGGGAGGATCACCAACCCCACCATGGCAGAGGCTGGTTCTGAGGCAGCAGCAAAGGGGCTCAGTGAGCCCCCTCCTCACCACCTGGACCCCCTGCATTTTCTAATGTATCCTTTGCAGTAATTAATTACCTCTCCAGTGGGTTCATTTCTTTCATACTGTTACTGGCAATCAGTTAGATAAAGGGAAAAAAACATGTTGGTGCCCTGTGGTATTGAAAGTGAAGGGTTTTCACACTGTCAGGGTAATGAATTCTGCAAGGGTTTGAAGCACCTGAGCTTGGGGAAGTCCTCGTGTCATGTGTCTGGGAGTGACAACCCCCAGTGGTTAATTACTGCCATGGATGAGAGCTGAGCTGATAGCAAAATGAGATAATTTCATTAGTAGTTAAATTTGAAGTTAATTGGATTCAAGTTTACACACAGTAGTATACAAAGACACACTTGGAAACACTCTTTGCCGCCTTTTGACTTTTTTTTTAAAAGGTAGGTGAACCAAAGGATGTTTCTAAGCTGCTCCCTCATTTTCTTGACCATGGTTTGGAGCCGGGAGCATCCCTCGCTGGCGCACACAGCCGTTTGCCAGCCAGCCCGGGCAGCCTGTGCTGGAGCAGGGGCATTTGCTGGTGCCCGAGTGCTGCTTGCCACATCTGCTTGGGGGGGTTGCTGACCTCTCCTGCATCTGGCTGCAAAATAATTTCTTTTATGCAAGAAAATTACTTCTTTGCATTTTTTTTTTTGAAATTATATTTTGCTTTCAGTGTGAGCACGCTGCCAGCTCCTGGTGAATGGAGGGACGGACATTTATTGCATATCTTGTGTGTGCAGAGCCAAGCACTTTGACGTGTGGCTGTGCCCTCCAGCCCTGCGGTGCCAATTGATATTGTTGTTATTCGGCATCATTGTATTTTGTCTTTTGGAGTAATGCGGGATAAATTCTGGTAGAGATATGCCTAAAACTGAAAATGATGTGCAACTGTTCATGTCTGTGTGAGCTTGTGGTGACTGTGTGAATGCAGGAACGGCTGTAACAGAGGCGCTGGCTCCGCTCCCTGATGCCAGCCGGGTGCTGGTGCTGCCCACCCCTTAGCTGTCCAGCTGCACAGTCCCAAGCCCCAGCCCCTCTCTGGGTGAGTCCTTCTGTCAGTGTTGCGTGTTCCCAGTCGGATGTGCTCCCTCTGAGTGCAGGCGGCCCACAGGCCTGTGCAGGGGGGCTCTGTGGTGCTGGTTGTGCACTGGGGAGTCCCAGAGCCACATCTGAACCCTGCGGCACCAGCAGCTCCGTGAGAGCAGCGGCTGCACATGGTCTTGTTGGGGATCTGCAGGGAGCTGGGGCTCCAGGCTAAGTGCTTTCCTTGGAGCGTATCACAACCCTTGCAGTATTTCAGTGATGGTGCTGTGCAGAGGCTCTGTCTCGGAAAGTGCTTCGGCTGCTCAGAGCCTGGCAAAGCCCTGGCTCTGTGGCACGGACAGTTATGAACTCCTGTAGGGACAGGTGTGAGCTCCCACGAGAACACACGATACCCATGCCCATGCTGTTCCCACCTTTTTTTTTGTCCAAACACAAACAACTTCTGGTGTTATTAGTATTATTATCCTGTCTCCATCAGACTAGTCTCTGACTTAGTTGCAGTTTTGGTGGATGGTGGCATGAGCAGCACAGCATACTCATAGAGTGGCAGACCGTTTTCTCAGCATCACATCTGGCTGATGGATGCTCTCCTGGCCTGCAGAATATGTTGACTCCAGCTAAAAGCTCCAGCTCCTCACCTTCTGGCCTTTGCAGCCTGTGCCTGGGGTATCCCAGGTGCTGCTGAGGGTGAGCAGATGGAGCTTCACTCCTCTGGTGTGGAGGGAATCATCTGTGGCAAGGTCACCTATGGAGCAGCCAGAGCTTGACCCAAATCTGGCTGTGACGGGGAAGGGATGTGCTTCCCATTCTGAGAAGAACGTTGCCAATCTCATCGCATCCTGTCTGAAGAACAGGTGCCTATTCTGCCTTCAGTAACACAAGCATGGTGTATGGTTTGTGTTTTGGATGCATCCCTCCTCACACAGGTCACCTAGACCCTCACTTAGTCCTGTCTTCTTTGGGAGCTGGATAAGTGATGGGTCTGAGCTGCCTTGCTGATGCGCCCCTTGGAGATGCTCTCCAGTGATGTGGAGGAGCTTGGTGAGGTGGCCTAGAGGAGGTGGTGGGCCAAAGAAGAAGGTGTGGTCTTCTTCACCCACTGCCTCCTCCAAGCTGAATGGGCACAAGAGCTGCCGTGTGTCCCCCCTGTCACCAAGGCATACCAGCTGCAGGCCAGCAGATACTGCTGAAGGTACCAGCGCTGCTGGGGCCACCAGACTCCCCATGGGGAGGCCACTCCAGGCAAGAACCAGCAAGGTATTTGGGTATGTGAAGCTTTAGGCAGTAGCCTCATAGCATTGACAGAAGTTGCTCTTGGAAAGTCCTGCTGAGCTCTGCTCTAGTTGAGCTTGCCTGTAGGCTGGAGCTGGTTGCTGAGCTGCTCTGTCCTGCACAACACCAGCCCAGTGGGCCAAGCAGTGAGGCAGCTCTGCCTGCAGTTGCTTGTATCCCATCTCCAACTTTAGCCATCTGGAATAACCTTAAAAAAGCCCAGATCAAAGATGATCAGGAAAAAGTGTGTCCTGAAGGACCTTTGTCTGTCTCCATGGTCCACTACTAAAGTACAGATGTTCATTTCCTCTTGGCTGCTTTGCCTGAAAGAGCAGGGTGGGAACACTCTGGGGCAGGGTCTGCTTCTCTGCCTCTCTTTGTGCCATGGTTATTAGTGTTTGTCTGAAATAAATAATTTCAGTGCAATTGAAGCTTGCCAATACTGGGGGAAAATGCCATAGAGGACAGCAATACTCCACTCTTCTTGTGGGGGAAGCACAGTTAAGAGGACAAGGTGAGGCTGCAGTACATGCAGTTGTGCCCTTTGCCAGCCCCTCTTGGCCTCCTCCCAGCCCCTGCCCCAGCCTGGCTATGGTGACCCTGCTGCAAAGATTTGTCAGCAAATGCCAGAACAGTGAATCTGGAAATGAGATGTGATAGAAACAAGACCACACCTGTGGAACAGACCATGAATTGTGTTATCTTCACTTAGGGAGGAGCTGCGATCCTACTCTTCTTGGTGTCTTCAGTGGTGGCTACATTGCTCAGTGCCCTTGACAGTGATCCTAACTGTGCTGGGTGTGACAGTAGCTTTGGGAAAAGTGAAAAATGTAATATTTCAATACATTGAAATAAGTTGTAGGGCAATGGTGCTTTTTTTAATAGCTATTGGAAAGTGCTGAGTGGGGCGTGGTCAGTGTGGGATGGGTCAGGATGGGGATGTCGCCCACTGTCCTGGCACCTTCGGGAGATGAGGCATTGGGCCAGTCCGTAGTGACACCACACCGCTGAGGGAGGGAAGAGCTGTGGTATCCTTTCTGGGGCCTGTGGAGGGCTCCTGGATGATGGTACCAGAACGGACGTCAGGTTGCGAGATGTTCTTCTGCATTAGGGACAACCCTTAGCTGGGTACTCCCTGCCAGCGCTGTGGATCAGCTTTGCTCTGCAGCCAAATTTAAGTAGATCACAGATACTTTTGCCTTCCCCAGGCTGTTGAGGTGGCATAATCAGAGTTTAATTTTGTGTCAGAGAGAAGGAAGCAGGGCAGCGATGAAGGGAGAACATTTTAATCTAAAAGAGCCATTTTCTGCTTGCGTTGAATAATTAGAATTCATTATGCCCTTCCGTAAGGGATCTGGCTTCCCCCTAGAACTGGAGAGCAAATTAATCAATTGTTTTGAACCTTAAATTCTTTCAGGATGTGGATGCACCACAAATATTCTGTAGGAAGGGCCTGAGAGGAATGGCGTGCATCCCGATTTGTGGAGGTGGAGTGCCGAGGAAAGTGGGGCATGTGCTGAGAGACGCTGCAGCGTTCCCGCACTGACCCCTTTGCCTGGCAGGTGGTGGGGAAGTGGCCTTCGTGGCCGTGACCCGGGGTGGTGAGCACCAATTTGCAATAACTTGCATTCCTGTCTCGTGTCTTATCAGATGAGGACTAATTTCTCTGATGATAACAAAAAAAGAAGGATTTAAAAAAATGATTTTTATGTCAGTTTGAAATTAAGTCACAGCTCAAAATCTCTGCCAACCAAAATTTAAAAAATGTTTTTGGCTCGTGGGGAAACGTTTAGTTTCAACCTCTCCAAGCTGTAGAGACTTGAGAAAAACACTGTCATAAAATCAAATGGCTCTGGAAAACAATTTGAACACGAGAGTCTGTGCTTTCTTCTTGTCAGCGGCGCTAAAGTCAACAAAGTCACGTAACTTTTCTTGTTGATCTGACATGCCGTGTTTTGATGAAGGGACCTGCACTCACAGTGATTTTTTTTCTGGATAACGAGCTGTTTTGGGCCAACAATGTCTCAGAGCCAGCTGGAGCCGGCGTGGTTGCTGCTGTGCAGCAGTCAGAGGAGCGGGGACTGTTGGGGCTGGGGTCCCCGCAGCCAGGGTCCCTTTCTCTCCTGAAACACACCCTTTGTGTTGAGAGCCCAGTGCTGTGCTGCTGCTGCCCTGAGCCCGCGGTGTGGCCAGAGGGGACAGCCCTGCCGGGAGGGTCCCCTCACTCCCCAGCCTCTGGCGGAGCCACTTGTCAGGATGGCAGAGCGGCCGGTGCAGGGGATCGAGCAGATCCCCGCAGCAGAGCTGTGGCCAGGGCAGCGCGCTGCTCTCCCGGAGGGGATGGCAGCGCTGGTGTGCTGCTGCAGACCTGTCCGTGGTGTCCCAGGCTGCGTGCTACCATGCACCTGAGGGCTCTTGGGAGGCAACTTATCTTTGTATAAGTGATGTGCCCAAGGTTGCTTTGGGAGTGCAGAGGACCATGGGTGGGTTCCAGGGTTCCTTCTGTGGTGAGGGATGGATCCTTCCTGGTGGGATCAGAGGAACAACCCTTTCTCCTATCAGACCTCCCGTGGCCACAGCAGACAGCGATTTACCCGAGCTTCTGCCACAGCAGCCTGTGGGGACAGGTCTGTCCTGGGGTCCCACGCAGGAGCAGGGTCTGGGGGGGCTGGGACGTCACTTTCGAGTTGTGCTGTTTGCATGTCCCGACTTGGCTCCGCAGCAGCGATGTGCCCCTGGAAGCTGCACCCATGAGGGGGTGAAGAGAGGGGACCCTGGTCCAGGGGCAGAGGGAGAGAGGGAGATGGGGGATGTGCCATTGCTGGCTTTCTGTGGTGTTATTTCCATGGAAGACCTGTGGGTACTTGAATAAAAAGAAGTGTTTCTGCCATCTAAGTAAAGAGCACTACATCAGGCTGTGAATCTGACCCCTTCTTCTGGCATCCCAGCAAACTATATCTTAAACTGACTTCATATCTCAATTTCCAGTGTTGGTTCCTTTCTTGTAAGTGGCTTTAGTAAGAGATAGAAACAGTGTCCCACTTTCTATTTAGATCTCTGCAAACCATCAGCCAATGCACTGTGATTTTCCTGAGAGTTTTCTGGGAAAGTGTCATTAAGATCATTGTTGTTTCACATTTTGCTGTTTCTGACTTTACAAATCTGAGCTTTGGAGGAACCTGGGAATAGGGACGAGCAGCCAGAGTTCAGGCGGGCGCATTCCCCTCCCTGCAGAGCTCTGCTCTTCCCCTTCCTGTCTCTCACTTCATCGGAGCTTTGTGGCAGCTCATAGAGAAAGAAAACTGTCCCTCCCCTCCCTTCCAGCCTGGAAATCCCACCGTGGTCCTCGCAAAGCGGCGATGACAAATGCATGGCTGTGTTCTGGGCGCTCAGGGAGATGTGAACCCGTGTCCGCTCGTCTCAATGCTCACGCGGTGATTTGTTGGTTTGATTCCTCAGGTCGTGAGCTGGCGAGCACAACCCTCCCAGGATACCCCCCGCACGTCCCCCCGGCCGGACAGGGCAGCTACTCTGCTCCAGCGCTGACAGGAATGGTGCCTGGTGAGTCTTCAAAACAAGGAGGGGGAAAAATAAAATCAAAGGAAAGGAAAAAGAAAGCATTTCATGAGGAAAGCGTGGCACTTGGAGGCTGCATGAAGGCCGCAGCACTGGTAGGAGGGGTGGGGGCACTGGGACCAGGCGCAGCATGGAGGTGCCACAGCCTGGAGACAGCCAGGGCACGTCCCTCACACCAGGATGTGATAGGGCCCCAGCCCCTGCCCCTGCAGCTGGGGATCCCGTTTGGGCCATGCCAGGTGCTGCCCATGTGGCACCGCTTTGCTCCAGCCCACCTGTTTTACCCGGGCACCGTGTCCCTCTTGCTCTGTCTCCTGGGGACATCACTGGCCCTTGGGGCTGGACACATCCTGACCTCAGTGTTCCTCTGTGAAAAACTGTGTCCATCCACCTGACTCCTGGGGGACAGCGAGGTGTCCTCAGGATGCCGTATTTCTGTGATTTCCTACCCTTTTTGGAGCATTGTGATGAGAAATACCGGGTGCTGTGGATAGTACTTTCTGTGTGGTCAGTGGGAGCGGAGGGTGCTGGTCGTGAGAGAAAATGGTGTTCTGAGGCCCAGATACCTAGGATAAAAGTCATGAATCTGGCACATAATTATTGTATGATTTTAAAGGTGTTGATAACTTGAAAATTCTCTTTGTTTCCCCTATTGCCTTCCAAGCCCATAAGGCTGTTTGAGCCAGCTCTTTGGACTCAGCAGGGTCAGAAGGTTACTGAGAAAAAACCCTTTAAAGTGGAATTTTGTGTGTAATCACATGGCTCTGGGAGGTGGTGAATTAGAAAAAAATACTTGTAATAGGAACTGTGAGTTGGTGACAGTAATTTGATGTCCAGGGTCTGTTGGGGTAAATCTTTGTTACCAGCTCTATGTTCTGCAAATTGCATTTTATGAGATTGCAAAGGATACTTCTACGATTCTAAGGAGTTAAGAAAAAATCAGCCATTTAATGTATATATTCGAGTTAGAAACTAGCAATGGAAGTTAGATCATAGTTTGTGTAGAAAGCAATTTTTACCCACAAAATGTAATGTCTGAAAGAGCTGCTGTGAGGGTACCAGATGCAGTTTGTCTGGAGTGAGGATAAAAAGTGAACACCTGAAAGCAAGTCTTGTCTGAAAAGAGCATGAGGTTTTGTCCTTTCCTCCTGCTGTTTCTCATGGACACACACGTGGACACCACCGCTGGTACGTGCCAGGCCTGCCTGGCTGCTGTGGCACAGCCATGGCTTCACGTGAAGATTTGAACTCACGTCAACTCTCCAGCTCGACCGTAAGCTGTAATTACGATGTAAGGCCTGGAGCAGCAGGCTCGGTCAGTCGTCTCTGTGTCCAGGGGTCAGACATCCTGCCCCACTGGTCCCTTCCCTCACCTGGTCCCTCCTGGGCTGGCTCCTTGCTGATGTCCTGAGCTCCTCCTTGCCCCAGGGGCATCCTCCTGCTGTGCATGATCATCTGATGCATCGTTCCTGGCAAACACACACATTTAGAGGCCTTTAGAGACCTCATGGGAACCTACCACATTCTTTCTGAACACCTTTCTCTGAAAACCAGACTGTAAGCCCCAGTTCTTTCCCCAGCTGAGGCAAATACTTGCTCTTCCTCCTCTTTTGGGGTACTTGGGAAACCAATACATCAGGGGTTACCAGCTGTTCAGGGGCAGCTGCCAGGGTGCAGTGGCAAAACTGCAGGACGTGAGGCTTGGCGGTGCTCAGCCAGAGGAGATGCAGTGAGGGTTCGGTGATGTAGAGTCATCTGAGCTGATTTTCCCAGGTAATAGATTTTATTTTTAACTACACATAGGCTTGTGTGACCTATTATATTGAATAACTGCACTGTTCCTCTCACTGGTTCCTTTAATAACAACCTTCTGCTCCAGCTAGTGTGAAGGTCAGCTGCAATTCCTGTAGGTTCTCCTCATTTAAGTGGGAATTTGCTAACTAGCATCCAAAATACCTTCTCAATTCTTTGACTCCTGTCCTTTGCAGGACCAGTTTCAGAGCCTCCCTGGGAAAAGTGCCACAGTCCTTGAGCGCCCAGGCAAGGGAGTGCGTTTGTTTTACCAGGTCTCAGAGTTTCGTTTCATAACCTGCTGCTGCCTCATCAGAGTTTTCAGAGTCTGTGCTAGAAATGTGCTTCCTTGATAAGATTTTTAATCATCAGCCATGAATTTCTGCCATAATTAGGTAATTGTGTGAGTTAAGTGCCTAGAGACGTGGGAGAAATGTATACACGATAAGACATGGGCTGTGTTTTGTTGCATGCTTGTTGCTGCTGCCATCGCTGGTGCTGCTGTGAGCAACCCCATCCCTGGCCGTGCTGTCCCCCGTCTGTCCCATGTCTGTGGGTCTGCAGCGGGGCTGCAGGGTGGGGGACATGATCCAGCTCCCGGGCATCGACAGGCTGGACACTGGACACAGGAGCTGTGCGGATTCCACTGCTTGCTCTGTGCTCATCTCTCCTCCAGCTCCCTGCTGTGCCCCTGAACAGGAGAGGTTTCTTCCCCACCAGCCCTGCTCCTGTCCTGCTGCTCTCAGGGAAAGGACGCACACAGGGCATCCCACTGCACCACTACCACCGCCTCTCTTCCTTACCTGCAAAAACAGGGACTTGTATATCAATAGGGAATTTCCTTTTTTTTATGTGGCTCAGGAATGTCTGCTTTGGTCTAGAGCATAAATTAATCAAATACTTTTCTCTAAAGGAACCAAACAAGCAAACATGTGACTTTGATTTCAGTCCAGAACTTTATGAACTGAGATCAGAACACGGAAACAGGCTGCCCATGGTGGTTGTGGAGTCTCCTTCTCTGGAAACATTCAAAACCCACCTGGACACCTTCCTGTGTAACCTCATCTGGGTGTTCCTGCTCTGGTGGGGGGATTGCATTGGATGAGCTTTCCAGGTCCCTTCCAGTCCCTGACATTCTGTGACTCTGTGACCTGTCATCACTCAATGCTCCCGTAAACACATTCCTCTGCATATGGCAGAACCTGCACACTTCTCCTGCCTTTTGGTAGCTCTCACTCTGTAAATGTGACCAGAGAGGAGCTCTACGAGAGGTGCTGCAGTCCCAGCAGACCACAGTGCTCTGGTGGTACAGGATATAAGGGCAATGCTACAGTGCAGACAGATGGGCACATGGATGGGAAAACAACTGGCTGGGTGGTCAAGCTTGGAGGTGGTGGCCGATGCCACACTCCAGCTGGATGCCAGTAGCATGTGCAGTGCTGTGGGGTCTGACCAGGGGCCTGTCCTCTTTGTCTTCTTCATCCGCCTCCTCAGGTTTTCAGATGATCGCACACCGAGGAGTGCCGTCAGTGTGCTCCAGAGTAGGGCTGTCACCTGGAGGCATCCAGGTAGGTTTGGAAAGGAATATGAAATCCAACAAGGGCAAACATAAAAACCTTCATCAGGGAAGGGAACACTTTGTGACAGACTGAGGATGACTGGCTGCTGGACCAGATGTGGGCAGATGGAGAGCGGAGTGTCATCCTGCGGAGTGCACTGGAGCGAGGACGACCAGCAACATCAGGGCCAGGACCTAGAGGGAAGGGATTGTCCCCTCAGGTGGCACTCATGGATTCACAGTGGGAATAGTGCAGTTTTGGGCCCACAGCACAAAGAGGCTATGGGCATAAGTTAAAATAAGCAAGATGTAAACTGAGTATGAGGAAAAGCTTCAAACCTCCCCTGTGAGGAGGCTCCAGTGGTGGAAGAGGTCGCTCAGAGAGGCTGCACAGTCTCCATTCTTGAGGGTTTTCAAGGCCAGGCTGGATGAAGTGATGAGCATCCTGGAGCCCATTCCATCTTGAAATGCCCCATAATTCTATAACTCAATGTTTTGATTATAGCACCACTGAAAATGTGCTGCAGAATCAGGAATTCATATGCTTCTGCCTGATTCTGTGAGCAGAGATGGGGTCCACAAGTTGTTAAGAGGAGAACAGGTCCCTCTGTGGAAAGCAGTGATGCCAGCAGGTGCACAGATGGGACAGCTCTGCCCTAGACCCCAACCACCTGTTTAATCACAGAGCCATGAATCCCACTCAGAGACTGGAGAGAGCTGTGGGGGCACTCCGCCCCACCCCCCATCACTTGGACAGTGCCTAATGTCTACACAGGGACTGGGAGAAGTCTCCCTCCATGTTCCCTGTCCCAGTTGTAAGCAGCGTCTCACCCCTCCACAGCCCCGGCAGCACGAGCTCCAAGATCCCAGCTCAGCATCCCCGTCCACCCCCGCTCTGTGCCCAGACCCCATCTCAGCATCCCTGTCCACCCCCGCTCTGTGCCCAGACCCCATCTCAGCATCCCTGTCCACCCCCGCTCTGTGCCCAGACCCCGTATCAGCATCCCCGTCCACCCCCGCTCTGTGCCCAGACCCCATCTCAGCATCCCTGTCCACCCCCGCTCTGTGCCCAGACCCCATCTCACATCCCTGTCCACCCCCGCTCTGTGCCCAGACCCCGTCTCAGCATCCCTGTCCACCCCGGCTCTGTGCCCAGACCCCGTCTCAGCATCCCCATTCACCCCGGCTCTGTGCCCAGACCCCATCTCACATCCCTGTCCACCCCCGCTCTGTGCCCAGACCCCATCTCACATCCCTGTCCACCCCCGCTCTGTGCCCAGACCCCATCTCAGCATCCCTGTCCACCCCGGCTCTGTGCCCAGACCCCGTCTCAGCATCCCTGTCCACCCCCGCTCTGTGCCCAGACCCCGTCTCAGCATCCCTGTCCACCCCCGCTCTGTGCCCAGACCCCGTATCAGCATCCCTGTCCACCCCGGCTCCGTGCCCAGACCCCGTCTCAGCATCCCTGTCCACCCCCGCTCTGTGCCCAGACCCCATCTCACATCCCTGTCCACCCCCGCTCTGTGCCCAGACCCCATCTCAGCATCCCTGTCCACCCCGGCTCCGTGCCCAGACTCCGGCTCCCTCCTGCCCCAGAGACTGGGGCTGAGAGTGGAAAGGTGCGTGGACCCAGCATAAAGTTGTGACTTTTGGTGAATATTCCTGGGTGTGCTGGGAGTAGGCAGGAGTCAACAGCATCAGTTGGCATCTGTCATAGGAACCTGGGGGTCCCGGGAAGAGACGCTGCCATCCTCAACTGGGGCAGGGGACACAGCAGCTCCCAGAGCCCGAAGTAGACACTTCTCTTTAATCCTCATTGTCTAGTGGTTTATACCTTGAAGTAGGAAAGTTTATATCCCTTACAAATGTTTATTTTGTCTAGTGTAGGTCTCTGTATGTTCTCTTTATCTATTTAGAGGTTTAATCCACTATTGATTCCTACTAGATTTGTGCTCTCAGTACTACCTCTGGGCACAGGATCCCACAGGCTAATGAGATGCTGTATGCAGGAATTATCTCCTGGTTTCCATTTGATACTATTATTATTTGTTCACACTGTGATTGTACCCTTACTGTGCTGTCACTTTGGAAAAGCAGAGCAGTGTTTCCCCAGCAGCCATCCATTCGACTCCTGGGAAGACCAGGCAGAAGCAAGGCACATCTCCTCCATACCACCCAGTCCTTGCAGCCTGGAGCCGTCCCCCTTTGTTGACTCCTTTCCAAAGAGTCATTCCCAGGGCTGGTTGACTCTTCTAATGGAGATGGTGCTGTATTCTACTGGCAGCTTTTGCTCTCTTTTCTCTCTTTACCCCACATTTGCAGATTTGGCTTTAGGAGCTTAGCAGCAGCTGGTTGGGAGTACATCCCCGGGAAATGCAGCGTGTCCAGGGATTTTACTCCATGACCTATGGAGGGACCTAGACCCTTTTTTTAGGTGAAGTGTTTGAAAGGGAGTGCAGCTGCTACAGCACTGGTCTGCTGGTCACAGATAGCACAGCTTTGCTGTATTTCCCTCACCTTTGGGAGGCTGGACCATTTCTCCAGCTCTGCACCTCCTCTTGTGTGGGCTGGGCTGGCATGGGGATGGGGACCATCACAGCTCATTTGGGCTCTTTTCATGGTCCTCTGTTGCTCCATACACCACCAGCCTCTTTCCAGTGCTGGATGAGGTCTCCTGCCATGGATCACTGCTCATGTCTGTGGGATTACCTCCTGAGATGTGTCTGAAGGTCTGTGTTTTCCTGTGTATGGGACAGTCGGTGGCCATTGGCCAGGGACAGAGGAGAGGACACAGGGAGCAGTGCTGGAGCTGCAGCTTGCGTGCCAGGAGTCGTGTTCTATTTGGGACAGCAAGGACCAGGCTGGGACTTGGGCAAAGGAGCATCTGCTTGCCCTGGCAAGCAGACTCATGGTGCTGTGGCTGAGCTGGAAAGAGATTGTGTGCAAGTAGCTATGATCATTCACTTAAATACATATTCCAGCTCTTGTGTCATAAATTCTGGGACAGCTGCGCCTGCTGCCCCCTGGTTCCTGTGTACCCCCCTCTTCCCTCTTCCCACCTCTGGGGATTGACTCCCTCACCTGCCTCCCCTTCTCCCCTCCCCGGACTGTCACTCACCATGTCCCCTCCTCTCCTGGAGGGCCCTGCACACTGGGTGACAGGAAAGGGTAGACTGTCCGGAATAGTGATGCTGAAAATATAGTCATTAATGGGACCCTCGAAACCCAGATGTCCTTTCTGAACACCGGTAATTTGTTTTTAATGAAAAACCATGCCGTGACCCTGAACAAATGAATTTCCTTTATATGAAGTCTATGTGCAATTACCCGACTAAAGAGACCTGAAAACAGTGACATTCAAAACGGGGCTTTGAAAAGAAAAGCATAAAAAATAGCAACAGTATCATTAGCAATCTTTTATCTAGGAGAAGATGCTAGTTCTAACGTGCAAAACAGAAGGAGATGGTGTTGATAAACAAAACACGCGGTTTCCAAGCGCATTTTTTCCGTGTGGCTAACAGATATTAATGAGGAAGAGAAGTGAGATTGTAACTTTCCAGGTCGGGGCTGTTTCTCCCACATGAGCTGTGAGGGACAGGAGAGGACTGTCCCTCACCCCTCCGGAGCCCAGTGGGCAGTGAGGGTTGTGGGGGAGCGGGACTGTGAGCCCCATGTCACAGTGGGACTGGGACACAGCAGTTCAGCTGGCAGAGCTCTGGAATAAAGCCTGCAGGGACTGGTGGGGCTTGGTCCTACTCCAGCACTCTGAAGTCTTTATTCATAGTTAGTTTCCTGTGTTAATGTTATTCGTTCTGGCTCTGCCTTTGCCAAAGTTTTGTGATAGCGTTTTATAACCTCCCGACATGCAGCAGTAAATATTTGAAAGTAAAGTGACTGGGAGGTAAACAAATTAAAAGCAGAGGCAGAGAAAGTGAATTACAGTATGTTTGATGACAGAGGGCATAAGTGGTAGGCCTCAACTGGTCCTTCTCTGATGCACAGCCAAAAGCTGGAACTGCTGGGTTACTTGGACAGTGATGCTATTTTGGCCAGTAAAAGTAAAATCAGGTACTTTATCCTAGAAAGACTTAAAGCAACTGAGGAATAAACCCTAACGTTTCTTTGGTGAAGTGGAGCATTTACAAGTTACGTCCTTGGAGCCTGGAGGTGACTATTAAGTCCATTTGCTGTCTGCCCCACCTCCTTCATGCTGCTGCTACAACAGGAACATGTATCTCTGCTCGGATTATGGGCATGCATTTTTTTTGTGCTGCTATTGTGGCTTTTTGCAGCTCACATAGCTGAAACCCAGCTGTCACCTGGAGCACCCCAAAATACCTTCATCCTGCAGATGCTCACAGAAGCACCCACAGCTTCCACTGCCAGAGGCAGAAGAGACCCACCGCCAAAGGACTGAAATATTGACATCTGATGTTTTCTGGTTAAGCGAATTTACTGTTTTGTCCCACCTCTGGGGCTGCTCCACTCTCCCGTAATCTTGGAAGACAAATTACAGAGAAGTTTCACCACATATGATGGAGCAAGTGATGTGCCATCACAATTGTCGTGAGGCAACATCAGACTGCAAATCAACTGACAAATGATTCCCTTAATTAATAATGAAGCAGTTAAGTAAATGGTACACGTTTATCCACTGCTCATGTACATTTTGAATGAGGGTCTGCCAGCATCTTGGAAGCCTGCAGAAATGTTTTGGTGTTCATCTCTCAGGAATGTAATTACCACGCTTGCACAGAATATAGATGAAATTTATATTGTTTTCAATATGTTGTTGTCACATATTATTTCATTAAATTGATTTAGAAATTACACTAGAGAGGGCAAGAAGGTGATTTGTTGGGAAGCCAACAGCCTTTAGATCTGCCGTTCCTAAACCCACCTTCCCCTCACAGACCCAGTCCTCAACTGGGGTCAATTAGTCCCAGCCCCTGACCACTGAGGCTCTGCTGCTGCACACCAGCTGGGGATGGGGTCCCAAGTGTCCCATGCGCGGCAGAGCCGATCCTGTCTGCTCTGTGGGCTCCCTCTGCTCCAGCCACAATTTCTGCCTTTTCCCATCGACGTGAGATGCTGTGCATATCTAAACACAAGTAAGCAAGGCAAAGTGTGTATAAACAAAAGGGTCCATATTTAGGAGTGAGGAGGAGGAGAGAAAACATATTGTATTGCTTCACTCTTTGGAAATTTCTATGCATTTGTAATAACAAAATTACCATAATTTGCTCGTTAACGCAGCTAGATCAGTCAAGCATTGTTCCAAACATGCAGAGGCTGCTTCTCGCACCAGGTCTGGCAGTGAGTTAAGCACGGTGGAAATTAGCATGCAAATAGCCCTAATTCAGTGGCAGAGCTGTCAGATCTGCGTTCAGCCGCTTGTTCCCTTTGAAATCCCTGACAGGAGTGGCTCGGGCAATCCCACCCTCAAGAAGATTCAGCCAGAAGAGGTACCAAGGGGGCACCTCCTGAGTGACAGTTTGGCTACCTTCAGTCAAATCAATCAGTTGTGTCAGCCGGCAGCGGCATGCAGCAATGTTGGGGGCTGTGGGGCTGGGGGGGCTGTTTCCAGCCAGACCTCAATACTGAAACCGTTCCCTCCACACAATGACAGGGTACCGGCGTTTGGGTCTCCAGCAGTCAAGTGGTGCCGCCTGCCCATGGGACAGCTGGGAATTGTCAAGTTAAGTGGCTGTTTGTGGCCAATCCGTGACTTCTGGGGCTGTTTAGCACTGAGTGGTGGAAGCTGGGGTTTGTGGTCAATTCCTCTGGAGCCCTGCGTGGCGCTGCTGGCTTGGCCATGGTTATGGATCTTGTGGACCATCACCATGGAGGATGCTATGCTGGGCAATGCAGTGTGTGGTCAGCATCGAGGGATGCTGCCCCCAGCACTGCAGCCGCCCCCACCTCTGGGCAGGGAGGAGAGGGCTGGAGGCATCAGCGGGCGGCAGGGGGGTCCCTCCTGTGCCTGGGGGGAACCACGGGACCCTTCCCTCTCCTGTCTCTCTGCAGCTCACTGAGGTAGTCGCACAGGGACACTGGTGGCAGCTGAACACAGAGGCTGTTCCCTGGTGATGGGTCATTCAGTGTTACGGGTCTGATGCTCTGCCCAGCTTTAAGCAATGCTGCTGGTTATAAAGGCAACAATGAGAATTTAAAAAGTGTTTTGTTGCCATTGTTGGATTTTTTTTATGTTACTAAACATTTTTCTGTCTCCTGAAAGACAGCTGTGTTTGGGATTCATCACACTGACAGCTACAATGAACATGAATCTCTGCCCCAAATACCCAGAGACAGAAATTTAAAGATGAGGTTCTTGCAGATGAAACATGTTTAAAGCTCACCCTCTGCTCATTACTTGCATTTGCCCTGTAGGACCAGGTGCGGGGAACTTCCCATCGTGGTTGGCAGAGTTTGCCCTGCACAAGGTCCATTTGTCCCCACCGAGGCAGCTCCCGGGTCTCCTCCAGGCACCTGGGGTGTCCCCTCTGCAAAGGACCTGGAGGGTACACCACTGTCCTCCCCCCTGGGAAGGCAGGAACTGCTTTACAAAGGGTTTCCTCACAGATTGTTGTCTGCCTGGCTCTCAAAACCAGCGATGACAGCAGGCCCCAGGTGATGTGCCCCCCGATGTACTGGTGGTTCGAGCTCGGTGTCCAGCCGGCACACAGCGTGCCACTGGCAAGGTGTGCAGCTGCATCCCTGGCCCTCCACAAGTCCTCTCCTGTCTGCTCTGGCTTTGTCGTTATTGATGGCTGTCCGTTGGTGGAAACACAATAGGAAAAAGCTAACTGTAATTAGGGAGCCATGAGGTCTAATTTAGTTGATGTTTTGGAAAGCTGTGCTTCAGATTAGCAGAGCAGAGCACCAGGGGCCTGGTCCTGAGCCCTGTGCAGGTGCTGCCTCCAAGGTGCAGGGAAGTCACCAGCGCTGACCCACTCTGGCTTGTGCTTGCAGGGCTGAGCTCAACTGCCTTGCTTGTGATGAGGTTTCTCAGACCAGTGTAACAGCGATGTGAGAGCATACAAAATGTTATATGATTTCAAGCATTCAGCTTTTTCTACATGTATGTCTCCTTTTTTTATGTCAGTACCCAGAGTTTAAAAAAATGTGAGTTTACAGAAGCATCGCAGTTACAAACAACAAGTTCTCTGAACTTTGAGCACTGTGGTGTGCCCAGTGTCTGAAACAGCTGCCGGTGATGGTTTGGGTGCTGGAGCGGCTCTGCCCTCATGTGCTGGATGCATGCAGGAGACAGGCCCAAACACCAAAATCAATCAGGCAGTTTCCTGACAAACTGTGTTTGACTGTGAACAAGAGCTGAGATCCTCAAAGTAAGCAGAGTGGAAAGCATCTCATGACCTCTGTGTCCATGAGCAGGAAGGTGATGTGACTGCTGTGCTCCTGCATGATGCTGTTTGCACTGTGCTGTGCCAGGAGCACCCCGACGGCAGCAGCTGGCGGCACTGATGGGAGAGCAGAGCCTGTGTTGCCATCACGTCCCAGCCCTGGAGCCCAGCTGCCGAGTGTGTCCTGGTGTGATGGGTGCTGGGGTGGATGCGTTTTGTTTCTCCTGAGCGTTTGGCTCTGGCTGGCCTGTTTGCTGCCCACACTGAGCACAGCACGACGATGGCTTCTCACCTGCATCCTGAGCCTTGGTTTCTGCATATACTGAAAGGTCTGTCTGGCTCTGAACAAAAGACTGGGGAAATCAATATCTGCCTGACTTCATGGCATTAGGAAGCGTTTGCCAACTTGACCTGTGATGAACCGACTGTGTCGTGCTTCCAGTGTTTGCATGGCCAAGGGAATGCCGGACACATGGTCCTCAGTGCAGGCACTCCTTGGCACCCCGGCTCCCCGCACCCCCAGGCACCCCCAGGCACCCCTGCACTCCAAGGCCCTATTTGCTGTTGAAAAATGACCCGTGCAGAGGTTTGGGTGGGAGGGAGGTTGTAGCCATTCTGAATTTAGCATTTTTACTGCTCACTGGCCCTGTTTTCTGAGACTGTAGGCTTGCTTTCTGTGTGGTGATTGCTGGAGCGAGTTTGCTTGCAGTTAGCACTGTTTGAAAGTAAAACATCTGTCCTGCGGTAAACTACAATGACAGACCTGATGTCTATGGCAAAACTTGAAATGAAATATTTTGAGAATTAAGTATTCTCTCTCTTTTTGACTTTATCAAAACAAGTGAAAATGCCAAGACACTAAAATAGACTGCAGTGCAGTATGGTGCAATGTAATATGATCAGTGAAAAAAAATGGGTTCAGGTAAAGGAAAATTAAGTAAAAAAATGAATGACACACCTTAGCAAAAATGGAGGAAGGTTCTCCAAGGACTGCCCGGTTTTCACAGCAGAACTTTCCTCTGAAAACACATTTTAAAATGGAGGCCCTCAAACGGTAGGAGTTGGTGTTTGTGCTGGAAAACTGTTGTGTGTGCACAACCGCTGCACAGAAGGTGCAGATGGGAAGGGTCTGAGGACGTGTCTCCTGCCTGCCCTGCTCATGGGCTGCCTGGCTGCACCAGGAGAAGAGGGACAGCCTGGGTGGGGAACTGAGAAGTCCCCAGAAAGATGCATCCTCTTATTTCTAGAAGCACATGTGGCACAGGGTACATTGATTGAAATTTAAATGTAACTCCCTTAATTCCTACATAAAAAGACTAAAATCAGCACTCTGGTCCTCACTCGTCTGCTTAGCAGCAGATGCACGAAATCCCATCAGTCTCGGGTAGCAGCAGCAAAGGTTGCTTTGCCACACAGAAGCTTTTCCACAGAATAACTAACTTCCAAGCCCACACGTGTGTTTTAGAGACATGGAGAGGTGTGCATGGACTTGGGGGTGGGGTGAGCAGTGCCCAGGTAGGACAAAGGCTGTGTGCTGTGTTGCTGACAGGCGCTGGGCAGCAGGTGATGGTGCTGCCCCATCTTCTCTTCCTTCTACCAGCCTCCTTCAAGCACAAGGAGCCACCTTAGCCCAGGCTGTCTATGATCTTGCACTTTCACTGAAGTCAGGAAATGTGATGCCAGCCCTCAGCAAGGAGCCTGGTCCCATGGAGATGTGCCTGGAGCTGTGGGGATGCATGGGGAGCCATGGGTCCCCTCGGGGGATGTGTCATGGCAGCCACAGTGTCTTCGAGCATCAACCTGCTCTGTGTGGGATGAAACACCTGGTCTGTCTTCCCTTCCTCATCACGTGTTCTCTTCCTCGGCACAATTTTTGGATGGGTTGGATCAGGCCAGGCTAAGTGTCTGCAGCTCTGCTTGGAAATAGGTTTGACTACAAGACATTTGCCAGCAGAGCAGCCAACCTGCCAGAGTGCTGAGCCGCTGCGCTCCCGGAGACTGACCTGAGATCAGCTGACACGCATTTTCTCTGCATTAAAAGGATGACTGTAACGTGGATGTGGTGTAAAACTAAAGCAGTGCCATGAAAATCAAGTGAGAAATTATCTGTCTTCTGTCACTCAGGCATTCATTTGCATTGTGTATGGTGTCAGAAGGAAAAACCAACATCTCTGCTGGGGCTGTGTCTCGTATTTTAGAGCTTGCACAAACTCCCCGCAATGACAGAAAGAACCAGAGGGGGTAAGCAGACCCTGCTGACATGCTAAAGCCATAGTCCAGAGTGGCTGAAGCCTGGAGTCCAGCTTAAAAGCTGGTCTTGCAGGCAGAAGGGCTAAGATACTGAGGTTTTGGGTGGCTCAGCTGGGAGTGCTCATCCATGCAGAGGGTTTACATCAGGACAAGATGCTTTTTGGTCCATCAAAGGTGATGCCAACTCAGCAGAATGGGCAGGACCCGACCGGGCCTGGTGTCACCGGAGCTGCTGCCCTGTCCCA
Source organism: Streptopelia decaocto (assembly GCF_964273445.1). Lineage (NCBI taxonomy): Eukaryota > Metazoa > Chordata > Aves > Columbiformes > Columbidae > Streptopelia > Streptopelia decaocto. The sequence continues at coordinate 160,108 of NC_138657.1, read as the reverse complement.
GCGGAGCCATGGTTGATCCCTGGCGTGGTCTGGTGTGGTCCCCAAGGATGGGGACACCGGCGGGATGCCTGAGAAGATGTCGGTGTGGAAGGATGCTCCCTCAGCGCTGCAGATGCTTTCCTGCCCCTGTTCACACCCGTGCTTGCAGATAGTTGAAGACTGTTCTGTGTCTGCAGCAACCTGCCTTCATCAAGCTACCAAAACGCTACCAGACTTCACAATTTCCACAGGGTAGCTACGTTAGTACGGCTTGTAACATTTTACCTACTTCTGCTACTAGCTAAATTATTGTGTAATTCTTGAAAGTAACTACACATTACATTATCATCATGAAGACAAAAGTTCTAAAAAAGGACCCAAGCCAGGAAAAAGCATGGTGTGGAATATTTTCAACTGAACCAAATACAACATTTCCATTACATAGTTTGGAGAATTCCATCACACAAGATATTTCTTGACACTTTTTGCACCAATGTGGAGTGAATCCATGTTGTTTAGCTTGATATTTTCTGCAAGACAGAAATTTTCCTTCTCATCCCACCTGCACTATCAGCCACTCAGTCCACAGCAGGGAAGATGAAATGGTGCCAGGCTGGAGAGCCTGGCGCGAGGGCAGGAGCAAGCAGTGCCCTGTGTAGGTGGAACCTCTACATGTCCCTCATGCACGCCATGTCCCTCGTCTTACGTGGGCGCCAGGTGAAGTGGGGCTTTGCAAAGGCCGCGGACAGACCCACAGACTGGGCTTGGGGAGAGCCAGGAGCTGCGGCATCTCTGTCATCCCCGGCCCTGCGGCCACCGCGGCCCCGCACGTGGCTCGTGTGGCTGGTTGGGGTTGGTGTCACCAGCTGGGCTGGGCCTGCCCGGGGTCCTGGTGGCTGGTGGAGAGGGCAGGTGACTCTGCAGGAGGGAGCTGGGAGCGGGAAGGGGCAGATTCCTCATCGTCATTAGTTGCAATGCCATCTTCTATGCAGATGAGTTGGACAGTTGTCCTCCTGGTACAGGGAGATAAATCTCTCCTAATGCCGTTCCAATATGGTTGCTCTGTGGCACCACCTACCTTTGTTGTATTAAAGTTAAATACCTTTGTGTACAGAAGTTTAAAGTGCATAGCTAAAACCTATGTGCTTGCAGTAATTGCAGATGTAAATCTTTTTGTCATCCTGCAAAGACTAGGTGAGGTATTTCATAAATATGTCAGAAGCAACATTAAAATTTTATGGCAGGCAGCACGGGTCGAGAATAGTACAGTGACTTCACAGCAAGGTACGTCCACCTTAACCTACAACTCATTAGTCATTGATGGGATTTCTGTGCCTTGTAGCTTCTTGGAAACGAGGTAGTGTTACAAAAATCTGCATGTTACTGTTTTCTTAAAATATGACAGCCTACTTAGAACCATTACAAATAAAACTGTAAATCTTTGAGCAGATGCTAGTTAATATAAAGATAAAATAAGGGGGAAATACTGCCCAATCTGTATGATCATAAAATTATATACAACCTTCATTAGGCATTAATTGGAGGTCTTGATAGGACTGGGAACTTTGGAGAGACAGTGTCTGAATGTGACCAAGTACCTTCCAGCCCTAACTGCAATCAGCTTCTGGTTGGCTGGCGTGCAGCAAAAATTGGCTAGTGTACAGGCTAATTTCATTCGAAGATCACACGTATGAAAGTTCAGGTGATGGTTGTACCTGGACCACTCATTGAAGTGTTACTCAGTGGCTACAAGGCATTACAGACGCAAGTGGGATGTGCTTTTGGTGACTGTAAGTGTGCTGGTGGAAGAGATTATAAATGAACATGAAGGGCATAGGAAGCTTTTTGAGGTTCCAGCCAGCAGGTTGTTCCCCCTGCTTTTAGGAGAGAAATTAACTTTGATGAGCAAAAGGTATTTCAGGTTTGTTGAAGGAGGGTGTTGCAGGTGCTCAGCTGTGGGAGCAGAACGCTGCTTACACTGCAGCCATGGCAATTAACAGTGACCGCCGCATGTCACGGCTGTTCTTTCAACACACAGTACAGACACCATCTAATTAATTGTGTGGCGTTAATAGCACTACCTGGGATCCCGTGAGTGACTGTGTACCCACGGCTGGCCAGGCTCTTGCAGTACATGGCAGCTCCAGGGGCTCTGTCTTGGCTTCAACTGGACGAAATTTTTGAGAGTTTTATCATATTGTGTTTGAAAAACACAGGTAGAGGTTTTCAGGACTCAGAACTCACTGTTTGTCTTTTTTTTTTTTTTTTTTTTTCCCCATTGAAAATCAAAAAGTGAGAATTTTGTTCTGTGTAAGGGAAGTTTTACTTGGAAATAATTTCTGAGGGCCATTCTTTTGCTGAGATCTATTACCTTCTATTTCATCCTCAAAAAAAGAAAAACAGCAATTGTGCAGGAAGCATTTCCACTTTTCCATTTATTAATGCTTTATTCACTTTTTTCCTGTGGGAATGGATGAATTGCTAGTGAGGGTCCAGAGACCCTCTTCAATCCTGATGCAGAGGATCTCAGGCACTTTGAAAAGCAGCTTTCTTCTTTCAAAACTGCTCACTGAAGACGTTTTCCAAAGCACCATTTGTCAGTCCCCTTGGGAAATGTTTAATTTTGGTTGAAGCTCCTTCCAACCACAAACCACACCGGCCCCAGCACAGTGCAGGCTCGGGGTGCACGTTACTGAGCCCCTCCTGTCCGCTGTCGTCCCCCACCAGCCTCCGGTGGGGCTGTAACACAGTCGCAGGAAAATTTCCCAAACCCACCCTTCGAGGACTGGCCTGTGAATCCTGCCTGCTCATCCTGGGTGCTTAGCCAGTTATCACCTGGGTATTTTCACTGAGATAGCTTGGGTGGAACATTATGGGTTTTTGTTATACATAATGTATTTTCCTGCTCGACTCCTTCCCAGGGGGAACATTGTTTCTGAAATACACATTTTTGTTTGAGTAGGGCTGTACTTTTGGTAATTTTTCCCTCTTTTGCACTTCTGTTTTTTGTAGCACATAGACTGCTCAGTCTAGAGCAAGCTGTTTGATGGCCAAGTGTGGTTGTTCTGCAGAGTTATCCATGTCCTTCCTCCTCCGGGACTTCTGCGGACAAAGAAAAGATGAGGGACTAGGAGGAGACCTGGAAGATTACAGGTGTACAGGCAAAGTACAGCTGACATTTACAGATTAGAGCAGTGTAAATCACCAATTCTCTTGTATGCAAATGAAATGTTAGAATTGGAAGACAATCCATGGTTCAATCAAAACAAAAAATTACAATAAAAATTACTGTGGACTGCACTTCAAAGACACAGTGTGTATTCCAGTTGAGATTTTTGGATTTTTTTTCCAGGCTCACTGAACCCAATCTGAAAACTTAACATCTCTCTGAATTTAAAAGAAAAATAAGATTTGTTTGGAAAACTTCTGATTTTAAAAAAAGTCTTTTTATCTGAAAGATTTTGCCAAAAATTTGCAAAATTATATTAGTGATGTGAAACAACTTTTTAATGTGAAAGCAAGTTTTAACTGAAAGGTGTTTCCCAGCCCCCCTGTACATGGAGAACACTTCTAAGGGAGTGAGTCCCCATGAGCCGCAGAGGCTGCAGCTCTCCAGACAGGGCCGAAAGCCAATTTCTCTGTTGCCTGAGCCACCACAGTGGCTCTTTGCAGAGAGACAGATTTGCTTTACCATGGAGAAAACAGACCGGAGAGGCCAGGCTGTTTTACTGCTCTTCTCAGGCCTCTCACGCTGACCCCATCTGACTCTATGCGGGATGCTTCCCCGGTGCTGGACCATGAAGCAATCCCTCTGGTAGTGGTGGCAGACGGTGAGAGGTGACTTATCTTCCTGTCCTTTGGTTTGTGTCCACCTCCAGCACAGATGCTGCCTGGCTCTATTGTACACCTGACTTCGATGTGACAGATTTCAAGGCTGCATTTGAATGGAATCAAGGAATCCCAGGTTGGAAGGGTCCACAAGGATCACCTGGTCAAACCTTTCTTGGCACAAGCACCATCTAGACAAGCTGACTCAGCACCTATCTGGCTGAATCTTAAATGTGTCCAATAGTGGGGAATCCACCGCTTCCCGGGAACATTATTCCAATGACCAGTTGTTCTCATTGGGAGAAATTTCCCTCTTGTGTCCAATTGGAATAACTTGTACCCACCACCCCTTGTCTTTTCCACGTCACTCCTTGTACAAAGGGTTCTCCAGCTGTTTTGTAGCCACCTTTTAAATGCTGGAACATGGTGACGAGGTCCCCCTAAACCTTCTTTTCTCAAGGCTGAACAAGCCCAGTTCTCTCAGCCTCTCCCCATACGGCAGCTGCCCTGTCCTTTGGTTTAGCCGTCATTTCACGGTGTTGGCTAGTGACACGCAGGAGCTGGGCACGTTCATGGGGCTCACTGCAGTGCTAGCCCCACTCCCCTTCAGTCAAGCATGTCTTAGCTACCAGGGTAATGACTGCTATTGGAATTCACTGAAGAAATTTATGATCCATGTGACTACTTCAACAAAAGAAAACAATAGAAAACAAAAGCCATGAGAATGTTAATTTTTGAAAGTTACAGTAAAGTTTTTGCCACAAGGTAAAGGTACAGACACCTGTGGCCCCTGTCAGGAGGTTAGGCTGGAGGGCGGACACGGGTTCCTCTGCGGGGGCCCAACTTAGGAACAAGCACAGACAATTAGTTTTGAACTTGCCCAGGGCCCCAGTGAGGAATGGGCAAAGTGTTGCTGTTCTTGTCCAGGCTCTGTTTTTTATCCCATCACCTCCTATTCTTGTCCCTCATGCAGTTGCATTTATTCAACACCACTTTTCCTTGTTTGTTGCAATTTTTTGCCAAATGGAAAGGCTATATAAAACATATATATATATCTCAAACCTGAAGCCTGAATAGCAAAAGAACCCAGAATTAATGAAGAAAACCGGCAGCAGGAGGGATGGCACAGCTGCGGGGTTGTGGTCACTCTTCCCTTTGTATGGGAGCTGTCACGTCGTGGTCGGAGGAAGGCACGTCGTACCACCTGCACATCGTACTACCTGCATGTTGTATTATCTGCAGCCATCATACAGACACAACCGCTCACCCCCACTGTCCTGGTGGCTTCTCCCCATCCCAAATGCAAAATATCTGATATCTAAGACAACGCGGTGAAAAGTGTGCAAACACATGTGCTTTCACGTAGCTGGCTCTGGTTGAGCTGTACTGGCTCTGGAGCTTCTGATTCACAGGATCTTGTGAGACACTGGGGACAGGAGGAACATGTTGAACTTGGAAGTGACATTTGAAACTTCTTTATTGGGTATTTGTTAGTATTTTGTGTTTTAGTCCAAGGGTACCAGCAGCTGGGTAAGAAGCATGTCCCATGTGTGACTAGGTTTCTGGTTTCTGCTGCTGTTGCATGCCAGATAGTCCTACAAAGACAAGGCTAAAGGACACGTTCGTTACTGTTGTGCTACTTCACAGGACCACAGCCAGGTGCTCTGCATGGTGAGCAGTGACAGTGGCCAAGCTGTGGAGCAGGGGCCCAAGGAAGATGTGAAATCTCCATCCTGGGAGATTTCCACACCTTGCCTGCACATGGCGCATGTCAAAGCTGGCTCTGCTTTGAGCAGGGGTTTGGAGTAGGTAATCTACAAAGGCCACATTCAACTTACATTATTCTGTGGTTACAGTATCCATGTTGAAAAAAAATCGAATGCAGACAATTTGCCTCCCTGTCCCACCTACCGAAACCCAAAGCCAGTAGAAATGGAGTCTGCGTCTGTCCCACAGCTCAGCCACCATCTAACAGCGTCTGCAGTCCCTGCTGCCAGGCTGCCCCATCCTCCTGCCTTTTGGCAGGGGAAGAGGGTTTCCTGCATCCAGCTGCAGTACACAGAGGTACCTGTGTACCCCCCATCCCCTGCAGGGACAGCTCTCTAAAGCAATGGGAGTTTGAAAGATACTGTGAACTCTCTTTCTTCATCTTGTGGTTCTGAAGCTCATGCTTTTCAGGTTTTCTGTATATCACAAAGGACACTTGCAGGAAGCTTACCTTAAAACCAAACAGACTGGTAAAGGTGAGTTGATAATCCCCAGAGAACATGCTGCACAGTGAACAATGCAGCGCTGCAGAGCAGATGATTCTGTTCTGCCAGCAGCAGAGGGTCCATCCGCCACCATCCGCTTGCAGCCGTCCCTGGGGCTCAACCCATAGGTGAGGGGACTCTCCCTCTGTCCCCTGTCTCAGGGTGCTGTGCCTCTCCCAGACCCACTGCTGCTTTGTTGCAGTGACATTACTGGGAATCGTTCTTCCCTCCTCCCCTGCACCTCTGCTTTGATGGGTGGTGGAAGGATCTGACCCAATTTGGGCTACAGCCACATAAAGCATCGTGGCAGAGTGGAGTCAGGTCTTCAGAAACAGCTGGGCTAACTCTGGCAGAAGCCCTTGGTTTGGTATCTTTGTGCCTCAGTGACCCCAGAGTTATTAAGGAGGGGGCTTACTATTTTATGTGAGGGAGGGATGGGTCCCATTGCCACCCCTTCCTCGCAGCACGGGCAGGCACGTGTGTGCAGCACTCTGCACGTGTGCGCATCCCTGGGTAGCTATTTGTTGTGGTTTTCAATGGGGAGAGGGCTGGCCACTAAGCAGCGCTGTCAAAAACTGTAGCTGATGGACCTCAGAATATCTGGTGGAAATCATGAGGCATTCATGCAGCATTCATTCATTTAGCCTAGTTTCACTTATGGCTGTACCATTTGTCTGCCCAAGTGCTGTGATGGTGGTATCAGGGCTTGAGACTTTCTCCCCCACTTCTCCTTTTCCCCTTCTTCCCCTCTCATAATTCTTTTCTCTCATTTTCCTTCCTGCCCCCCTTCTCTCTTTCTCTATTTTTTTTCTCTTTCCCTGCAAGGCCGATGGATATGCAGAGTATGTTAAGAAGCAAGTGATACTGTCACCGAGCTGATGGTGCTCAGTGACTCCTCGAGCTCCTGGCTGGTCTGTACTGCAGGAGCTTGACACCCTGACCACTGAGGCATAAAAAACAGAGAATTGGAAGCCTCAGCCTGACAGGCACAGAAGCATCCCCCAGAGAGGGTCCACGATGTGTGTCTGTGTGCGAGTGTGGGGAGGAGGACAGGGGGATGGTGGGGGAGGAGAGCAAAGCGGGAGAGGATGAAACAATGAGATGTCAGCCCGTTTGCCCCCGCAGCCCTGCGCAGCGCTGATGAGCATTTGGGAAGCGCTGCCGCCTGCTCAGCATGCACAGCATCGGTGCGGGACCCACCACAGATGTGCTGCTCAGGGACAGTGAAGGGGAGGAAGAGAGAGTGGTGGGACAGCTGAAAATGAGGGCCTGTCCTGTCGCCGCTGGGTACATGTGCCCTCCCTCAGGGTGCAGCTCTCGCAGGCGTGTGGCAGCTCACTGCAAGCTTTGGTCCAAGTTGGGGGTGCTGCCGACGCCTGGAGAATCTGGGCAGACACCACTCCATGCCCCATGCAAACACCCTGCAGCAGGGACCGCAGTCTGTCCTGCCTGCCCTGTCCCACTGTCTGTGCACCCACAGCTGCCTTAGCGGGGTGTGGCAGCGAGACTCTCCCATCAGCCTACCTGTGTTGTGTCAGTCAGGCAGTGCAACTGTTTATGCAACTAACACGGGGCTAAACCTCTGCATTTCTCACTGCCCTGTGGAAAGGGCACTGTGGAAGGTGGTGTGGGAGCCCCTGCCTGTAGAAGAAGGATTTTTGTGTGGCACATGCTGGAAGGAGGACCTGGCCATGAGCCTTCAGGGACTGGGAAGGATCATATCACTGACCCCTGGCACTACCAGCCAGTTTGCTGCCCACACGCTTTGCAAGCTTCGTAGGACAGAGTTAGTTCAGAGACTTGCTGGAAGCTGAGGGCGTTTGGGAATGGAGGAGAGAAGGCAGGGTGCTGTCTGAGCAGACAGCCTCAGCGCAGCAGTGGGGAGGCAGAAAAAGGGACCAGAGAGTAGCCGCTGTGTCTTGCCAGAGGGACTTTGCTCCCTGGCTTGTGTAAAGTGATGGGCATGCCTTAGCCAGTAGCCCTGGTACTTCAGATGACTCCTGACATCTCTTCTGCTTTCACTGTCTTCACCATGCCTGACTTTTAGAGTGGGCACTGTCACAGAGGTAACCTTCAGTTTCTGAAGTCATCTGTCATCCAGGACAGGGAGCAGAGGAAATGTAGATACGATGTATTTCACAGGGAATGAATGTTTGGAAACAGCTCGGTTTTCCATGGCTCATGGTGAATTGCTGCCTTTCCTTAAAAGCAGTAAAGAAAACATGCTCTGAGCTTGTGCAGAAACGTGGCCAGAGCGGCAAGGTGTGCTACGTGTGGAAGCACTTGCTGCTGCCGCTTCAGAGTTTGTCACATTGCCCCAGCCGTGGGGAGGGAGCTGGCCCAGGCCGATCCCGTGAGGGTTGTTAACGGAGATCCCCTGGAGAAAACCAGTGATGGGTGGCTCTTGCCATCAGCATGTTTGCTGGCACTCTTTGGTGTAGGCTGAGAGGCAGCTTGTTTTTACTGAAGAAGCATCATGTGGAGACCAAGGTACCCTGGACTCAACCCTATATTTTGACATCAACCTATGTTACATCTGTATTGGCAGAAAATACCTTTGCAGGTGGCTGCAGCGGCTGCCCAGTCTGCACGGCTGTCACAGCCACCAAGAGGCAGTGCGGGGTGATCACAGCACCTCGACCAGAACATCGTCCCCGCTCCCCTGGGCCAGCAGGTCAGCAGCTCACCAAACATGACCTGAGTCAGGAGCCTGGGGCCCGGCTGTGGTCCCCAGGACAGGTCTGTGGGTCATGGTGGCCAGGGCTGCTGAGCTGGGAAACAGTGGAGTCTGCTTCTCAATGGGCCGGGCGCGGTGGCGCGCGCCTGTTGTCCCAGCTGTGCAGGGAGGCAGAGCCTGTCGGATCGCTTGAGCCCAGGGTTCGAGTCCCGCAGAGCGGCGCTGAGACTGCGGGAGGTGTTCGGTGTTGAACCCCGGAGGGGTGGGGCCGCGGGCACCAGTGTAGTAAATTGAGTATAAAGCAGCCCTTGGTTTTGGGATGGAGCCTATGCCAGTGCCGAGGACCAGAACAGGGAAAAGTCACAGCGAGCGTTCTCTGCAGCAGCCTGGCAGCCCTCTCCTCCTCTTGCCATAGGAAACCTCATTCTCCTGCTGTGCTGTGTTCTGCTGTGTGCGTGTATTTGTTTACCAGAGGCGAGAAGGAGATGAGAAAGAAAGAGAGGAGGAGAGCAGGAAAGTGTCATTCATAGAAGATTTCCTAATAACTCAGCAGCAGAGTTGGTGTTTGCATGGTGGTGGATGTACACAGGGCCAGAGCCCCATGGTGCAAATCTCTGTCTGAAGAGCTTGCAGCTGAATTATGAAACAGGAAGTGACATGTGAAGAGAACAAACAAATGGGGAGAGAAGGAGCAGGTGAGGACATAAATGGCAATAACTCTTTGAGCCTTTTCTGTGACTTCATCTGGAGGGTTTCAATGCCATCTGAAACTGATGAAAGCATCCCTCTTGGGTTAAAGTGATGGGTGGATGTCTGGGACCAAGACCCTCTTCTCTTGGGCATTCTGGAAGTCTACCCATTATCTAGGAGATTAGATGGTTCATCTTCTAGCAGCAGAGAGCCTGTCTGGCAGCCCTGTTCTTGTGTTTCTTGCCCTGAATGCTGTAGGACCATGAAGGGCCAGCCCCATCAGTGTGTCCTCAGCTCCTCTCCATCCCTCCTTGCTGTCTCGCCTTGCTGCCTGTGACAAACCCACCAGTTCAGCAGGCCTGGTTTGCAAGGGGCACATAAAAGATGACTGCACCCATTTAATAATTCACCCACCCCTATTGCCCTGCTTCAAAGAAGATGGCCAGTGTTGCTTTTACTGAGGCCATCACTGGAGCACTGACATGCTGAAGAGTTCCTTTTCCCCACAGCAGTAACCATGATCTCAAATGATCTTTTGTTTTGTCTTTTTATTTTAGGGAGTGAGTTTTCTGGGAGCCCATATAGCCACCCACAATATTCAACGTACAATGACTCCTGGAGGTTTCCCAACCCTGGACTCCTGGGTAAGTTGCCATTCACACCTTGGGGGCTCAGTGCAAGCTGTGCCCTGTTTGCCACTGGGCAGTGATTGTCCGTAGCTGGGGTGGGCAGGACACATGTCCTGGCGCTGTCTGGGGTTCCTGTGCCTGGCTGCTCTGTGGGACTGCATGTCTTCACTGAGGCACACAAATGCTCTTGGTTCCCTTCATCATGCCCAAACCTTTTGTTTCTCTTTTTGTCTCATAAAATCCTCACAGAGACACGTGGTGCTGCTGGAAGGCAGGATCCCTATGTTTCTGAGGGTAAGGATTCCTGTTCAGACAAAACTCGGGGCACTTTATCAGGAGTGCTTGTTTCAAGGAGGTGCCGGGTTGCTTACAGCCAAATGGAAGCCCCACCACTCCCTGCAATATCTTTTTCTTTCTTGTTCAAGCACTTTGCATTTCTCCCCAGCCTTGTGCTGCATTTTTTCCCCAGCTATATGTTTTCCTGATCCATCCCTCCTGCAAGGGACAGTTGTGCCCACGTAGCTCCCCTGATGCCAGCACGGTCCCTACAAGTGCTGGGGGGCAGGAGCCCCGTGGCTCAGGCAGGATCATGGCCCCCATGTGAAGGATAAACATAATCCATTTTACACCACTGTCAAAAGCTGGCCCACTTTGACCTTATATACATGTAGCATGCAGTAATTAGAATTTTTCCCTGCATAATTTGCATGGATGAGGTAAGTAAAATACCAATTAATTGTCATCTCTCAACACAGGAGTAGCATGCCTTAGAGATTTCCAGATTTATGGATGACAGGGCTGTTATATGTGACCTCCGGCAGAGAAATAATGTTGAATTTTTGTCATACTTTTTTCATCCAGTTTCTTTGTTTTAAGTAATTGAGTCCCCATGTAATTGAGCCACCCAGGCTGTATTCATCATGGTTCTTGTCCTTAAACAAATCCTCAGGGAGCAATAGACAGCCTTTGCCTCCCATGCCATGGTGCTGGTATAATGCTGCTATTCACTGTGCCACATTTAAGGGTTTGTTAGCGCTTCCATCATAAATCAGCAGACAGATCTCCAGCTAATATGGATGGGCATAGCTGCACAAAGCTGGAGGAGTCCCTTGCTTCAGCCCGCAGTTTCCATGGCCACAGCTGGCAGTGCCTGCGGGATTTTGGCTTGGCCATGTGGGGAAGATGCTTTAGCCAGGGGAAGGAGTGAGCATGCACCATATTTTCATCATTTCTAATTTTGCAACACCTTTGGAAGCAGGAGAGCTGCTTTAGCAGCTTTAGCTTTAGCAAAGCTTTTCCATGTGGACAGGCCTGGGAAGCCAGGTTTTGGGTGGGTTTTTAAATTCTCCTGGCAAACTGATAAAGAAACTGGCGTGATATTGTTGAAAAACCCAGCTCCAGCCCTTCTCTTCTGCATGTAGAGAGAGCGTTTGGTGAGGATCTGGGCTGCACACCATGCTGCTGCCTGGGGAGGACATGCACACCAGAGCTGTTCTGAAGCCATCCTGGAGCTGCCCACAGTGATGAGCAGTGGTGCTTGGACTACAGCAGCAGTGGGTTGTGCCCACGAGTTGCTCAGCCCCTTATTTCAGGTGATGGACTCGTACGCACACTAGGCTTGCTGGCCAGGGTGCAGGGCACATCCCCATGGTGCTCTACAGCCAGGGGATGTGAGCAGGTCTGGGCCAGGAGAAGACTTTAAAACAGAGGTTGGTCAGGAGCCAGCTGACATCTGCCAGAACATGTTTTACCTGTCACATTCAGTTTTTGTCTTTCTTCCTCTTTTTTTTTGTTTCCTGTTTGGATACATTCTGGGGGCAATTCCCCCTGGTCTCCAGCTGTGTGGGAGGCGTGCGGTGTGTGCAGCAGAAAGGACGGCATGCTCCCCGCAGCAAGCCTCGCTGCTTGGGATGGTGAGGGTTTCTACAGCAGCATTTATGCAGCAACATGCTGTGAACACGTGTTTAAATGAGGCAAGGGCAAAAATATTTGGATGCTACAATTTTCCTTCAGAAACTGCAGCTTTATTGAAATTGAAATGTTTCAAAGTATAATGACAACAATGCTGGCATTTTTTGCTCATGGGAGTTGTTGAAGTGTATAATCTTGACTTCCGTGGTTTTATCCTCTTTGTAATACTTTGTGTCAGTATTTTCAAAATCTTATGTTTCAGTAAACATAGACTCACTCACTGCACAAGTAAGGTTGTATTGCTCTAAGTGTGCAATGACACACTGATTTGGAATTATGAGAATGGAAATTTGATGCATCAAAAAGAACAAGAAATGGGAGTTTTTCTTCTGCAGCAAGTCCTAAGGATGAACTTACTGTTCCAGTTCAGCTTGGTCACAAAACTGGGAGTGCTGGAGTTTCTTGGAGGATTCCCTTGTCTGACCATTGTTAATTTAAAAATACTTGTATACAGGGCAAGCAGGAATCCAGTGGCAGAGCCTTAAAATCCTGTTCCTAGTCTCCTGGCACACCCAGAAGTCTTCATGTGAGGAGCCTGGGCACCCCCAGTAGAGCAGAGGTTAATTTAAACTATATCCAGGATGTTTCCACTCTTCTCAGGAGTATACGTGAGTGTGTTTAGTAATTCTCTTCTGACAGCAAGCTCTGGCAGTATCAGCTTCAAAGCAGAAACCTTGACAAAATTAATCAGGACTGGTACATGGACTGACACAATTTGTTTTACCAAGTCCCACTCCCTTCACCAAGATGAAAGTGTAATACTGGAGGCACTTAACAGCACCTACGCTCAGTTAATTCCCTGTGCTGGCAATAAAGACTTGCACTGCAGCAATCACACCAGGCCGAGACCTGTGAAAGAGGAGCTAGAAGGAGAAATGCTGTGATTTGGAAGTGGCAAGAAGAAAATATACTTGAGTTTAAAAATGATTTTGGAGGGGAGGGAAGAGAATAGGATGAGAGAACCAAGAATGGTGAAAAGGCTTTTGTAATTCATCTCCAGTCATAGTTGCACGAGTCTGAAGCCCCAGTGAAGACGTGTGAGCTGGTGTCTCCACGGGAAGGCAGGACCATGGTCTTGGTGTGCAGGTCACAGGCAGTGGCTGTTGGCCTCAGGAGAGCTGCTCCCCATGGCTCCTGTGCCCACTGTGCCCTTGCTCCAGTGCTCCGGTTCCTCTGCACCAGGCAGCCCCCCTTCCTCCTCCCCAGCTGGAGTGGGAGCTGGTGCAAATGGGTGATCCCTGGTCTCTGGGGCAGTCCCGAGTGCCATATCCCATGGTTCCTGTGGAAGGGGAGATGGCCAAGCTGTTGTCCTCCAGAGTGGTCAACAGAAGCGTGAGCAGAAAAGGTCAGTTCCCTGTTGCACTTCTGCAGCATCTTTCTGCTCTCCTGGTGGCCCCACACCCAACCCTGAGCAGCCTTTGATGCCTGGGGTGGTTCATCCCACCCCAGCCACAGCTGAGGTGAGGAAGTTCCCTGTGTTTAGAGGGATGTGCTGGGAAGGGGCTGCAAACCCTGGCTGCACGTGTGGTGTGTGGCTCGGTGGCTACAGCATGTGTCCCCATCTCAGAGACAGAAGAGGAGGTAGAAAGAGGGACATCGTTTTAGTTTTTTCTCTACTGCACCAAAAATGCTACCGCACAGGGATGTGCATGGGGCACACACAGGCACAAGCACACATGTGCTGGGGCTCCCTCCATCACTGTCGGCACATCCTGGTACCGCCAGCCAAGACCCAGCTTAGTGCAAAGAGTAGGTAACAGCAACAGCCAAACAAAGAAAAATAATTCGATTTTGTGCTGGCTCGTTGCCATAACAACTTCCCCACTGGTTGGTGGTGAACGCTGGTTGCATTCAGCTGGTTGCTGCTGACAACAGGTTTCACTGGATGCGGTGTCCCTGATCCTGCCCGGACATGGTCCCTGTGTGGTGGTTGGCAGCGTTGGCTCCTTGACAACACCTGCACCGTCACGGTGCCGTGGCTGTGGGTGCCCGCACCATGTCATGCGAGGGTAGGGCTTGAAGCCGGTCAATTAGGATTAGATTCAGTTCTTCTGTGGGTTTCTGTGAAAAGATTAGAGAACAAGTAGGCACCAGAAATGACTGTGTCAAGAAATAAATTGATGATAGTATGAATTAGAAAGCAAACATGACGGAAGGACAAACAAGTCTGTTCTGGATGGGGATATGGTGACAGCGAGGAAGAGTGAATGCTTTGTGATGTGATGTTTTCATTTTTCACTTTAAATACAAGCTTTTTTGATTTCACTGCTGGAAAGTGAACTGGAAAAAATCAAACTCAAGAGAAGTGTAAGGTCTTTGGAAAGCATGAGAGAAATACTTGGCTTTGGTAGCTGCACTGAGTCAGAAGAGCAGCAGAGGAAGAGGGACAGGGAAAAGCAAAGGCCCCGACCCTCAAAAGATGCCCTTTACTCCAAAACCTTTGGAAACATTGCATCTGACCCTGGTGGGACCCACATGTTGCTCCATGGGTCAGGGTGAGATTTTTTGGTGCCACTAGATCACTTCCCTGGACTTCTCAGTCCTCTGCCTGAGCTGAGCTGCTGTGATCAGGTGCTGGTACCAGTGCCAGCAGGGACTGGGGTCTCTGCTGGTGATCACACCTGGGAGTTGGCCACCACCACCCTTGCTCCCCATCAACCTCCTGGAGCTGCAGGAGGTGAGGACAGCAGTTCCACCTGACTCTTCACTGGCCTGTGGGGTGTTTTACCTGAGGTGCTGCCTGCCCTGCAGCAGAAGATGGTCCCCATGGACTCCAGGAGTGGCCATGCAGTGACATGGACTGAAAAACTGGGCACCCCCAAGAGTGCACCCCTTGTTCACTGGCTACAGCGATGAGTGTTCACTGTCTTTTTGAAGATTTCCAATGTTCTCCATTAAAAATTGTTCCTGAGGGTGTGGCTTGTTCACCTGATGTCACTTACCAGGAGGAGGATCATCCATCCAGCCCAGGGCAGTGGTTTTAGTGTCTTCAGCAGATAACGCAAGGCCATCAGCTCTGCACTCCCGCAAATGTAATTTGGATCATTAACCTCTGAAGGTATCTACCTTTGCCCCCATTGATTGTGGCTTAAAATACTTGCCTTTTAATTGATAAACCTAGTTGAGATGAGGTCCTGCCTAAAAGTTTTGCAAACATCCTTGCAAATGCTTTGCCTGGCCAGTGATTTCCTGGTCTGTCTTGAGTTACTCTTGTGTATGGCAAGACTATGCTGCTACACAACTGGGACCACAGCCTTGAAGCTTGGTTTGTTTTCTTTAAACCCAGCCCTTTGCAGCAAGTTTGTATGATGTTAAAGTTGGAATGTCTAGGGCACTGAGGGTGGCACAGAGGACAACAGAACCCGCACATTGTGTACATCTCCAGTGCTGCCGCAGCACTGACTCATGCAGAAGTCACATTCCCATAGCCAAACCCAAGCTCAGGACACAAGCAGCCTAGAAGAAAGATATGAGCTTGCCAGCACCTTGAGATGGGTGATGGAGGATCTGTGACAGTAAGGTGGGGTGGAAGAGCCCATCCTTGCAGGAGGTGTTGCAGTTGGTGGGGTTGTCTCCTCTTGGGCAGCACAGCTTGTTTCACCAATGATGGAAATCACTCCAGACAACTCACTGAGGCCGGTTTGGGGCCTTGTGTGATGCAATTGTACCACCAGTGGCTAACACCACTGGTCGATGGGCTTCCTCTTAGAGGTTGGTGATGCAATTCTCACTCTGTGCTTGAGCTTTTGAACCAGCAGCCTTTTAGTGAACACTTGAGTTGTTTTAGGGTGAAGAGCAAAGCCTTCATCTGGAGGCTGTGCAAGATGAGGGGAGACCAGGAGGTTCTCCAGCTCCCCAGGAGAGGCACTGTGGCTCAGGGCTAAGCAGGTGACATCACCACAGGGCACACTGGCTGGGTGCTCCTCTCTGCTCCAGACGGTGTTGCTGCGGTCATGGTGGTGGAACTGCCGGGAAACTGCTGTGCTCAACCCATGCCCAGGTGTTAGGCAGCTGCCGGGCCTGCCGAAACAGGGTTTGCTAGAGTCTAGGGTGGGGAGCAAATGGCTGAAAACACACCTTTGGCTTTGCTGCCACTGATGCTGTGCCTGAGTGAGGCACCACCTTCTCCCGGAGGGGCCAGCTACTCTTCCTCACTGAAACTGCAGAAGTTACCCTCTCTGTGACAAGACAGGACCCTGGCCAGGAAGACCCTCAACCATGGCTGCTGTCCCAGGTGGTGTAAAAGTAGGGAGTTCAGAATGGGCAGCAGCTCTTCAGGGTGTCACTTGTGCAACTGGACCCTGCAGCCCAGCCTGCTCCAGAGCGATTCCTCGCACTGGCTCTGTCACTCATCCAAACCTGCCTGGGTTTCTCAGACACATGTGTCTCTGTGACAGTCTTCCCAAGGGGCTTCTTCCACTTTGTGGCATGCCTCACGCATGCGAATCTTCCGGTGACTTGGAGACCAACCTGGTAGCACCTTGAAAAATTCTTTGGTCAACTCTTCTTACTCCAAATCAGAGTTAGTTTCCACTGCACTTGGACGGTATTTAATAGCTGGTGCTATCTGAAGAGACTGGTATCTCTCCAGCTACATCTGAAGTTAAACACTCTTCCTCCTCCAAGCAAATAATCCAGCTTCCAGGTGATACATTGGTGACCACCCAGTCTACTGGTGCTTAACCCTGCAAAGCAGAAAGTCATTGCCAAGACTTTTCAGGCTTTGTCTTGGTAGATGAGTGCTTTGGTATTCGTCAACCTGAAAAGTTTTTAAGTCTAGCCAGCATAGTTCATTCAGGTGTGTAGCACATGTACTCAGTCAAAAAACAGAGAATACATTTGATCAGTTTGAAGCTTAAGTGTCCATTTCAAAAGCTGACATATGAAGTATCCGATACTTTGTTGGTTGAGGCATTATTCACTGGAGGTAGTTGTAAGCTGCTTTCTGGCTTGAGATTAGTTACCAAGCGAAAGGGAAACTCACCTATATTTTCTGAAGAAAATTTCTCCACTCAACAAACGTCTCAGATGCCCAGGGACTCCCCCTGGCCAGGCAGACATTGGTGTCATATGGTGATCCCAAAGCAGATCTGGTAGCACAAACTTGGTGGCTCTTTCTTGAGCTCCAAGGTAGCTACCAGAGCTAAGCAAAATCCCGGGGATTACTCTCTGATGGAAGTAGTTTGAGAAAAGGGGGAATTATTGTTGAGTCCAGCAAAATATATTGAATACTTTGGGGTTCAACCTCCTCCTTTTCCCAAAAAGAGGGAAAAAATACATCAGAGAAGTCAGCACGTGGTAATGCCTTGGGGTTGGAACACTTCGACCTTCCATTCTGAAAAGCAATTCACTTCTTTGGTGAAGTAAGTTAAACCAATGTTTTGAGGGAAGGAAGAGATTTGGGTACCCTACAGCTGGCAGAAATGCAGAGCAACAGTAACACCATTCTCATGCAGAAGGTATGAATGTGATTTTTATTTTAATTACCCAGCCTGAGCTCAGGCTGGAGAGCTCTCTGCTGCCCGTGTTGGCATGCTGCAAGCTGGCACCTTTCCACCTTTGTCTTCCTCACGCTCATCCTTTCTCTCACAGGCTCCCCGTACTACTACAGTGCTGCAGCCCGTGGGGCAGCCCCGCCAGCAGCCGCCACTGCCTACGACCGTCACTGACACCGGAGCCCGCGGCCCCAGCCCGGGACGACCGCCAAGAAACACCTTGTGCCACCACGCCAGCCGTGTGGCAAGGGCGGGGGAAGTACCCAGTAGGAACATGCTAATTGAAATTCTGCCCTTTAAACTTGGTGAACTGATTATTGTCCTATTCTTGAAGCTGATCGTGTTGACTGGGTCTCAAATCAAACAAAGGAACAGGAGGAAGTGGTTCTCCTGATGCTCTGTGTGATCAAAACTGAGTAGTAGCTTTACATTTTTGCAGCTGGCTGGCTACTGCTTTAGTGGCCTGTGGGTGCCACGACTGTACCTGGGGATAAGGAAGATGTGAGCCCTTTGGGGTGGCTTCCTCTTGCTGCACACTGAAACAGGCTTTGACAGTCAAGGCAATTTTCCTCCTTTTCTTTCTTTTTCTTTCTTTCTTTCTTTCTTTCTTTCTTTCTTTCTTTCTTTCTTTCTTTCTTTCTTTCTTTCTTTCTTTCTTTCTTTCTTCTTCTTCTTCTTCTTCTTCTTCTTTTCTTTCTTTCTTTCTTTCTTTCTTTCTTTCTTTCTTTCTTTCTTTCTTTCTTTCTTTCTTTCTTTCTTTCTTTCTTTCTTTCTTTCTTTCTTTCTTTCTTTCTTTCTTTCTTTCTTTCTTTCTTTCTTTCTTTCTTTCTTTCTTTCTTTCTTTCTTTCTTTCTTTCTTTCTTTCTTTCTTTCTTTCCTTTTTTTTTTTTTTGTGGCAAAGGAAAAAAAATCAGTCTGCTCAATTTTACACAAGCACCACTGTAAATACTTGCTTGTTTGTATTACTATAAGAATGACTTAAGCATAAGCAGCAACGTTGTACAAATGTGAACTCAAAACACATCTGAAAATGTGTTTTGAAACAGGTGCATGGATTCAAAGAATTCAGTAAGCTTTAAGCAACTTTGAACCAGGTTAACACTCATTGTGATTATATTTCGGACTGACGCTATTTCTGTATAGAGCATCCTATCTAATGGTTGTGTGTGATCATGTTATATGCTGGTATCAAACACATAGGCAACTGAAGAAGTGGGCAGTTTTGTGACATTTTATTGCTTAATATTATGTTCATTTTTCATCATGATGAGCACTGAAACAAATTCTCTAGTTTGAAGTTAAGCAGCATCCAAGAAGGAATTCTTAAATAATGACACCTTATGTACATCTCAACAGGCTGTGTGCTAAAACCCAACTATGAGCACCATGAGAGGAATGGGGAGAGATACCATGGTGATTACTTTTGTGAAACAGGCACGTTGAGCGCAGCTTGCTGAGCGTGGCGGTGGCCACACGCACTTTCTGATGCAAAACAGAGGGGAGGCTGTCCATTTTAGAGGGCTCTGAATTTCAGTAAAGGCATTTCAAATTAAAGCTGCCATAGTCCAGATGTGTGCCAGGAGTTATTTTGCCTCATGAATTCTGTATTTCTGGCTCCTGCTCTAATAATCAGTGTGTGGCTTCCTGAGGCCAATGAAGAGAAGAGAGTGGCTACAAACAACCCATGAAATGGCTACACCAGCCACTTCGCCTTCATGGAAGCAAGATCTGCTGATTTACCCTGCAAACCCCTCATGTCCCAGGCTGAGGGGCAGCCAACCTCAGTCATGCCTTGGTGACAGGCCTGACCCTGTTCCCTCGTCCTGAGGGCACCAGAAATACTGCCTGACCCTGCTGAGAAGAAGACCTGGCCATGGCCTCCTTACTCCCAGCCTGATGATCTGCACCAGCCTGGTGTAGCACAGACACTGCAGAGGGGTGCTGCTGGTGCCTGTGTATGTCCCAAGACTGGAGAAGGTTTGCTGGTGTTGAACCTGAGATGCATTCCCATGGGTGAACAATCAAGTACAAACACTTGTTTCCAGCTGTGCAAGCATTTCTGTGGAATGGCAGCTCCTGAGTTAACACTCCTCCTGCTCCTCCTCCCTCCCCACCTCATCGCTTGTACTGCCTGTCTGGTGCCCTTCATGGCCACTGACCTGTTCAGAAGCTCTCTCTCCAACTCCAGTGGCATCTTCTCACAGTGTGGAAAGGCAGCCATCACTTCCAGGTTTTCAGGACAGGTGTGTTCAGATTCTTAAAAGCCGTGAAGGCACCCAAGTCCCACTGGCTTAACAATGTTTCAGTGAGATGTTTACAGGGCCTGTCGGGAATCTTGGCCAAAGTCCTTCCAAACTGTGCCCCTAACCTAGAAGTAAGTTTTGTGACACACTTACCAGTGAGAAAAGTCCTGCTTTTCATCTTTCAGAAACTAATAGCTTATACAGACACATTTTTAATGGAAGAAAAAACCAGCATGGACAATTTAAACAGGAAACTTTCTGAAGCATTACCTTGGTGTCGTCTCTTTCTGAGCACCCTGTGATCACTTGCACCCTGGTGACAAAGCTGCAGAGGGTGTTTTTGTGCTTGGATTCTGGTTGTGTGGGGACTCTTCACACCTGCCCTGTGCCCGGGTGTGTGTGTTGTCTGCTCCCTGAGCATACACCTTCTCTGTGAGCTCAGGGAAGGATGAGGTTGTCTGCAACTCAGCTGAAGAGGAAAGAAATGAGGGTTTGACCATCGGCAGTGAGGGTGTGGGTGATGGCTCTGGAGCAGAGCTGCGCTGAGCTACACCACCTATGGAGACACCACCCGCTCGGTGACCAAGCTGGCCTAAAACGAATCTGTCTGTCTGTCCAGTGAGGGAACAGCAGCTCCTGTTGATGGCCTGTGGGTCTTCCACCTACCCTCCATACTGCCCTGCAAACATATTTCTTTTATTTGCTTCCTTGGTGGCATGGCTTCTGTGTTGTGTGCTAATTCAGATAACATTGAGAAGACCAAACACGGTACCTCAGCAGAGGTTGGCATGCTCCAGCCAGCTGCACCTGCAGTTGGGCTGGGGACTGAGGAAAGGCACAGTGGGTATATTTCCCCTGAAAGATACATGGATGGTGCTGGATGAAGTGACCTGAGGTTCTTGGACCTGTCTGGCCCCATGGTTTTCATCAGGATGCCCTGAGTGTGGCCCTTGGGCAGGGTCACTTGCAGGCATGGTGGCGTGCTCCATGCCACCACCCGGCAATGCAGGCAGTGACAGTGCAGGTGCATGGGCAGTGAAAAGATCCTGGCTGGAGCTGCAGAGATGAAACCCCAGACTCTCATCCTTCCACACGCAAACTGGATGCATCCAGCCCACATCCCAAAGCAGGGCAGCTGGGCTTGCTTATATCTACTGGGACTGCTTCCCTACAAGAAAAGCCATTAAGGGTAGGCCCACTGAGTATGGATGCTGTACTTCTGGAAAAGACTCCTCCTGACATACTTACTGGTTTTGAGAATATTTCACCTAGAATTTACAAACTGCTTTCCTCAGGAGGTCTGGACTTTTTGTCCATAGTCTTCACCGAGGGAATCCTTCTCCTCAGGGAGCACCTTTGGCAGGTGCCACTGGCAGAGTTTTGTCCTCTGGGGATGATGGAGAGTTTGCTGCTGCTGCCCGCTCCTCCGCGGCCCCTGCTCAGCAGCGATGGTCACCACTAACTGTCCCATTTCGCCGGGATGATCCCTGGGTGAGGTGGAAGCTGGAAGCAAATGACCCCGTGGGGCTGCAAAGAGGAGAAAGAGCCAGATCAGCACAGGGATCTATCATACGCTCGGCTGGATGAAGGGTTTTCCAGTAGTATTTGCTCCAGCAATAAATTCTTCAACTACAGGCTGAGAAATGAAATATGAGTGATCAAGAGAGAAAACGCTCCTGCAAGACTAAATCAATGTAGGCCATGAGCCAGGATTACATGGACTGACCTGTTGGGGAAACCCTCAGTCAAGCTGCGAGAGTGTAATCATAAAGAAGATGTAAAATGCATTGAGTTTGCTTAGCCTCTATGTTTGAAGGTTCTGTTACAGAGGCATTATTGTTAGGCAGATCCACTGTCTTGCTGAGCTCAGGATGTCTTGGAACCAGATCCGCAGAGCAAAAGCTTCATTTGTTTCCTGTCAAATCAGAAAAATGCTCCAGGTTCTGGGAGTACAGGGCCAGAGCACCTGTTGATGCCGAGACGCAGAGAGGTCTGAGCGGTGCCCTGACGGATGCCGCACCACAGGCAGCCTCAGCACTTGAGGCACTTTGAAAGGAGACAGTGAGGAAAGAAACAGCACCAGGGAAAGAAAAGAGGAAAAACAGGAAAAAGAAACCAGCTGAAAGGCGGTTTTTGGTGGAAAGTCTGCCTGAGCAGGGAGGGATGGCCAGTGGAGCTCACTGCAGCAGGTGCTGGGGCACCTGTCCTGCTCTGGACTCCCTGTGGGGCCACAGTGCCAGGCAGCACTCTGGCCCCACCAGCAGCCACTGGCAGTTCATAAACACTCTGATGTGCTCAATCGTAACTGATGGAGTCGTGTTCCTTTTCTTATTTTCTTTAATTTACCTATTCTGCATGTCCTTCACCATGAAGGAGAAAGTAAGCCATGTTACGGTGTTGCTTATTTCCAACCATGAGTACCCAGAGCTTCAAAGAGCCGTGACCCTCAGCAGAGTTAATGTGTGCGGCTGCAGCCAGCAGCAACACGGCTGCCACTGAGTGTCCTCCTGGCGCTGTGCTCTGTCCTGCATATGTGCACCCATGTCTGTGCCACCACCACACGTGCAGCCATGGCTACCGCACAGCATTAAGCTGACCCACGCTGTGACTCTGTTCCAGCAAATACTGGGAAAACCTACTTTTTCTTCTGGATTCACTGAGAAAATGAGCTCTTGAGTGACGTGCCCTGCGGCCTCTTGCTGAGTGCCCAGGCCATAGCCCTGTGGAGCACAAGCCGGCAGAGCCAGTTGGGCTTGCACCAGTGCGGGTGCCGGGCACGCATCCCGAGTGGCAGCCACCACCACTCCACGGCAGAGGCAGAGCACTTGTTGGTGGCATGAGGCTGGGGACGCCAGCGGGAGCCCCGTTGTGTCCTCAGACTAGAACCCGCTCTGTCACAGGTACACGTTACTACACCATGAGAAACGAAAAGGTCTGAAAGCATCAAAACCAGTTAGTGTCACTTTTCTGGTGGAGCTAAGAGACTAGACGTGCAAACACTGGGGTACACACATGTCCAAGAGGTGCCTGGTGCCAGGACTGCACACTGCGGTGTGGCGGCTGGCGCAGGTGTCTCCAGCTGTCACCTCCACTTGTGTGTCCTGTGAGGGGACTCCAGCGCAGGAGCATTCGCAGGACACGCCGCAGCGCTGCAGGGACCTTCCTGCACACTTGAGTGTTCGATAGGCAGGGGGGCTCACAGAGGGATGGCCCTGAGTCCTGCAGGACCCTTGGCCACCACGCCGCTGGACTTCGTGTCCAGGGTCTGCTGCTCTGCCCTGCCTGAGGTGGGACGGTGCCAGGGGGCACCCAGACCTGCCTCTCACTTTGCTCAGCCTCGCATGGGAAGAAACCTTGTCCTGGTTTTTCACTTTCTAGTGGCCTTTCTACATTCTGAAATTACAGAAACTCATTTCATTGCAAATGGAATTCTTTTCCAAGAAAAAAAAAAAAAAAGAGAACAGGCTTTTTTTTTTTTTTTTTTTCTTAGAGACAAACTACTTTGTATTAGGGACTTCTAGCATCAAAGAAATACATATCTATTGTATCCACCAAAGTCTGCAATGCCTGCATTGAAGCTTACTTCTTAAAAATGAGAGGAAAAAGAAAAGAGGGAGGGAAATAAAAGCCTCCTCCCCCTGGAAAATACATACAAACAAACAAACAAAAAGCTTACAAAAAAACTCATAAAAATAACTGTTGAATTGCCTTTGAAAGTAGGGGATAACATCTGTTGCAAAACAGATGAAAAATGCTTCTTAAAATGTGTATGTTTTGTATTCTTTTTTTCTAGTAGGAAAAGAACAGACTTGAAATCTTGGTGTTTTTTCCTTAGTGCTGTGTGTTGCTTTTGTGTGTTATAATATTTGAATGTAATTACAGCAGTGCCAATTTGCCAAAGATGTCGAAAATTATTTTGGGGATTTTGTTCTGGGATTTATTTGGGGGATTAAAGGGGGAGGTGGACTGGGGAGGGGGTGCTAAGGCATGAGTCAAAAGGGAGGGGCCGTTTGAAGGGGGTTTTTTCATTTATTTGGATTTCTTTTTGATTCTTTTTCTTGTCAATACTGAAATTTGTGATTTTATTCTAAGTTAAATGGTTGACTGCAACACTTTATTTTTAGATTAGTTAAAGAAACATGCAATAAGACTGGCGTAGTTCAATATCTGTGTGTCTTTTCATGAGAGTGACTGTTACTTGTGGACATTTGGTTTTATGTAACCTTTATGTGAGATAATTATTTGTAAATACTTACCATAATTTTATTGGTTCCTAAAATAAAAGTAATTTTTTTAAGTTCAAAAGCCTGCTTTCACTCTTGTTTTCACCTTGTGTCCTGGATCCCTTGCAAAAAATGCCAGCTGGTTGCATTTGAAATGGGATTTTAGGGGCCATTAAGAAAAGACATCAATCACGCAGAGCCAGGCACGGCAACCCGGCGCTTACTGAATCCACCTCACCAGCCGGCCACACCATCAGACCATGCAAACTGTCAGGTCTGCGTCCGTGATGGACATCCAGGTGCTCTGGTGTCCTCAGGCCTGCCGGTGGGTTGGCGTCCTGATGGGGCAGAGATGACCTCCAGGCCAGCTCAGACACAAACTGGAGCAATGTGCTGGGCACTGGAAGCAGCAGCTGTTCGGCTGTGCTGAAGGGCAGCTCTGGTCTCTGCAGACCGCAGTGGCTCTGCTGGGGCTTCCCCTGCGCCAGGGCAGGTCTCTGCTGTCCTGCCTGGTCACCCAACCCTGCACCACAGCAGACGTGTCCCTGGCTGCATGGGCAGGCTGGAAGGGGACTCCTGGGCATGGGGGTTTTCACCCCAGCTGCCTCCTTGGTCCACGCAAAAATCGCATGTCCACTGTGAGACAGATGGGAGGAGCCAGAATTTCTGCCTGTTCCCGCTGTCCACCTGCAGTAAACTGTTCTTGTCTCAACCCATGAGTTTTCTCACTATTGCTCTTCCTATTCTCTTCCCCATCCTACTTTGTGGGGGGAGTGAGAGAGTGGCTGGCTGGATGCTGAGCTGCTGGCCATGGTCAATCTACCACAGTGATGTACTCCTCATACTAAACATTAACTTCACTTGTGATAGGTAAAGTCCTCGAGGAGCTCAGGAGAATGGGTGCAATGCCTCTTTAGTTCTGTGTCCCAACACTATGTATTTCTGTCTTAAACTTGAGAAACACAGCTCATGAAACCTTCCACAATTCAGCAGATATTTGTAAATAAAGAAAATCAGAGTCTGATCACAGACAACAGGCCGAAAGAGGCAGACTTTAGTCAAACAGCAGCTTACACCCAGTATTTACTTGATCGCCAGCAGGTTCCACTTTCAGGAGAAGCCGGTGCTCTCTACTCCATGATACAAGGTGAGGACACTTTCATGCACTAGTACTTCAAAGTGCAGCAGGTGTTCTCACACTTTAGCAGGCAGTGTCACAGGGTGGATTTAAGAACAAGTGCTCAGAAATCAGGTTTCTGTAATTATTCATCCATCAGCCCTCGTCCAGCCAGGCTGCACATCCCGTTTGACTCAGGGTGTCCACCTCTGCCCCAGAGCCCTCTCCTGCCTTTGATCACCAGCTGTTCATGCACCATGCTCACCTCACAGCTCTCTGGGTTTTTGGGAACAGCCCTTCAAGTCCCCTGCCCTGTGGGGACTGAGGTGATACCTCCCAGCCCCACTGCCCACCTCATTGCATTTGCTGTCCTCTGGCACTTCTCAAGACATGGGTGCCCTGAACAACCCGAGGTCACTAGAAGGAGCAGGAATCCCCTGTGCTACCCCCTGAGCACCGGAAGAATCAACTTCTCATAAGCGACATCTGCTGGTGATGATGCCTCCTGGGGAGCAAGGAAAGCCCCCAGCCCTTCAGATCCCTCTGCATCTAGATGGACGGCTCACCTCCCAGGCAGCAAGACCTCAGAAGAGGCCTTGTGCTCAGACACCACACTCATCCATTGTCCCACAGCAGAGTATGTTGAGATGCAGATCCTGGCACTTCATGAACGGAGTAGATGGTGGATCAACCCAACCACCTTTCCTCCCAGAGCCAGTGTCTATGCCCGGGCAGCCTTTGGGGAGATTCACAGTGATGCAGCAAAGGGACATTGCAGAACTGTCGGCTGGTGACAGCAGTAGCCGTGTTGTGACTGTCCACTCCTTGCAGTGAGGTGCTTGTGGCAGGGATTGCCATTCCTGACTCTGTTTTTTATACTTTTTGTACCTCTACTGTCTTTCAGCCATGTTAGGTTAAGAGAGGTGCAAACTGTCTGTCCCGCAGCAGGCAGGCAGTGCCCGTTCCTCATTAAGCCCTCCCACGTTTGGATGTGAAATGCCACGTCAGCCTTCTGGCAGCAGAACAGTGGGATTAGATCTGACAAAACCGCGGTGAGAGGCGCAGGGTCTTCCTGTCTCTCCAGGTGTGAGGCCCCATACTGCTCCGTTCAGTGAGAATGCCCTTCAAGGATGCAAATATGTTTTTATCTGAAGCACCTGTACAAATGCTTATTATTTAAGATGCCCAGGAATTGTCATTTAAACTTTTAATGAATAGGAAATGAAGACCCTTGGTTAAACAAAGGAACATCTCTGTATTGTAATAGATTTTTCAGACAAGGGCAATACACAGTCCAGACAGGAAAGTCAGGGGCAGAGATGGTGGTTACACAGGAGCTGGTACAGAGAGATTAAAGTGACAGCCCCTTTGCCAGGAGTCCTGCAGTGGGCCATGATAGCTATGAGCAGGAACATCTGGAAATAATGTCACAGACAGCTGGTGAAAGCTTGTGGCTGCTGTCTCAGGATATGATGGCCTATTTTCATCCTTAGCCACTCAGTAAAACAACCCTAAGACTTGAAATGCCCTAAGAAGAAAAGAAAATTCCTTGTCTGTATAGGTACTGTCTCGGAGCCATTAGGAAGGGTCCTTTCAGGCAGTGTTTCTGAAATGGTGGAACTACTGACCATGGCCGAACGGTGGATCAAAGAACATGCGCCAGTACCTATCCAGCTGCATGGACTTCTCTCTGCCTGTGAATGTGAAGACCCTCACTCATTGACCCCTCCAAAGGCTGTGGTGCACAGAAGGCTTTGAGCACATTTGAAACAGGATGCCATGTCCACACTTCAAACTGAGTGCCAGGTATTTAAAATGTGTAGCCAAAACTGCAGAGCCAAAGCTTGTCAGTGTACACACAAGAAACTGTCCCACCCGTGGCAAAACAGGTAAGTTTGGCAGGCTGCAGCGACATCAAACTCAAATAAAGGCTAGAAACACTAATTAGCATTGGGACATGTTTCGCAGAAGCTTCAAAAGAGCACGAAGAAATGGATTCACCAGAGAACTTCTTCCAACAGGTATGAAATTTTGCATCATGCTGCATAAATTCACTTGTGTGTGCAACCAAACTGGCGAAACTGCTCTGAAAAGGCAAGTGCTCTGTGAAAGGTCTTAGAGGAAACTTTACTTTTAGGACTAGTTTCTTGGAAAGGTCTTCAAACGTGGGCCGTTTGCACAATGTTTCCAGCCCCAAGGCTTTGTCAGTGTAGGACCACACAGGATTTTTAGAGTGGACCCTTCCCTTCTCCCAGGGCCACACCATCTCACTGTCACACACCGCAGGACAACACCAGTGCATGGAGAACCCACCACATCCTTTACCTCCACCACCTGGGTCTGAATACCTTAAAACAAAAGAGAAATCCTCCACTGGGTGACATGGGGTTGAGGGAAGATGAAGATCATTTCCCCTGGGATGTTTGTAGGGGGTCCACAGGGTTAGAATATGATAAGAGAATGAGGCCCTTGAAAGCAAAGCAGCAGAAAATACCTCTGTTTGAGTCAACAGGACTTTAGTTTGAAGAAGATACCAGAAAGCTAAGAGGGGCCAAAAGACAGTTTTGCAAACACTCAGCAGCAGGAGAGCAGCTTCTCCAAGAATCACCCTCCACGGAGCTGAGCCAGGAGCAGGTTGGTGAAGGGGAACCAGAACTTGGGTACAGACCAGTTGGATTCTGGTACTATCTAAGAGGGTTCACACGTGTGAGCCTCCTCTTTGGCCAGAACCCCAGGTTCTGTGCCTGGGGGTGATGGGCTGACACTCCCACCACCTGGTCACTCACCATCCCTGCAGCAGGATGGAAGAGAGAACCAGAACTGGAAAAGGGAGAAAAACTCCTGGGTTGAGGTGATGACAGTTTGATAAGAGAAGCAGAACTGTGCACAGAAGTTTATGTCCTGCTCCCCATCAGTGGGCAGGTGCCCAGTCACTCCTGGAAAGCAGAGCCTCAGCATGCATAGCTGTGTTTGGGAAGACCAGCACCATAACCCTAATGTCCCCCCTTTCTGCCTCCTTTCCCTGAGCTTTTATTGCTGAGCAAAACATCTTATGATGCAGGATGTCCCCTCGGTCAGCTGGGGTCAGCGGTACCCTGCCAGCCCCTTGGCTGGACATGCATCTGGGTCAGGCTGAAAGTGACACTGCAGCCACCCTGTCCGTGCCGTGCCCCTGTTGAGTCTCTGCCACCTCACAGCTCTGGGAAAGACACCTGATAAGAGACTGCTCAGTCAGTTCCTAACTCTATTAAACCCATTGTAAACAGCCCCTGATAACACTTAAAAATAATGGTCCATTATGACAGCATTGCTTAATTAGAGTGGAACTGACAAATGGAGTCATCATGATTAATGTTATTATAATGAATACATCTGCAATTTGGTATTACACACAGAAATGCCTGGCTTCCCAGGAAACCCTCAGATACAGAGAGTGTCTTTTATATTCAGAGGGATGTAATAATTCCTCTGAAGGAATCTCTTTGTAATTTAGCATGAATTAAGGTCCATTTATCACACTGTGTTACCCAGTGCAGCAATTTAGCTAAATCTCATATATGCAATGTAGACTCTTGTCTAAGAATAACCAATAATGGAGAAATCCTTTGAAGAAATACATTTACTGTAGATCATTAATGCTCAGTGTACTAAGTGGCCTTTAAATTAAACTAAGTTAAATAAACTCTTCTTTAATATTCCATTGTAACTTTTTCATTAACAAACACATTAAGGCCTTTTTCATTTACATACAGCTGATGTAAGCATATGATACTAAAATGTTAAATTAGCAAGGCAAAACGTAATTCAGAGTGTCTATGCTGTAAGAAAAGACAGGAGGAAGCTGGGCTTCTGCACACTGACCTCATGTCTTCGGACAGCTGCCCACCGGTCCTGCAGGAACTTGGGGTGGGTTTGTCTGCGTTGCCTGGTACCAGGGTTTGCCTTAAAGGTTGTTTCTTTTACAAGAGCAACAGTTGCTGGGAAGACGCAGAACCGCACAAAGGAGTTTGCAGGCTGTCCCGTACAACATGTCATTTCCTATATGGGCATAACTTGTCCAAGCGGCTGTGCTCATTTCCCTCCACACACACCCTTCAACCAACATGACCTGCTGTGGATGCTTCCCATCTAGGCACCATCTGTGCCTACATTTGGGCTCCAGTTCAGTGTGAAAACTGGTTTTAATGTGACTCCACTTGCTCCCTGGGGAGGGGAGCTGGAACTGCACCCCTGTCATACTTCTGCCCTGATGAGGACACCAGCATGGTGGTAGAACAGGACTGTGGCTGCACATGGGCCAGCTCCACCACCAGCCCAGTGAGAAGCATGTTGGTGTGGGAACTCCTGCTCTTGTGCCAGCCCTATTCCTCACACAAGGATGGTGGGCAACCCTGGCAGAGCCCTGTGGGTCAGAACTGGAGGGGTGTCTCCTCCGTCCATGTGATGAGTTCCCTGAGCAGCGTGTTGCCGGCATCTCCCAGCAAACCTCTGATTTATCTTGCAAGATGCTCCTGAAGGAGACTCAGACACAACTTCTGCAATGGTGTTCATCTTGATACTCGTCTTCAAATCATATTTATGCAAGAGTGTGTCTACAAGCTTTCTGATGTGACTGTGCAGTCATCTTCGGTATTTTAAGCAACAGCAGAAGTCTTGTACAGGTGGAGGAATAATTTACCTTCGTTGCTGCCACCTGCTTTCTATTTCCCTATGTGCAATCAAGATGATGAGTAATGATTGCTCTTCTTGGCTGGAGGAGAAATCCCAGTTAGTTAGTGTTCCTCTGCTGGGACTGACTGGCCAACTTCCTGGCTGGTGCATCTGTGGGAAGCAGGGTGAGATATGCAGGGGATGAACAACACAGCGAGGGGAAAAACAAGGACTATGTCCCAACACTTAGAGCTGTATGGCTATTACATGTTTGGCTGGAAAGACATCTAATCCTAATGGAGCACAGCAGCTTGTTCTGCACGAATTTTGGTGGACAAGCCTGATGGTGAAAGAAGAGCTCTGTGCATATTTAATTGACTGTTGTGGAAATGGAAATGCAGTTATATCCTTGTTTGCCTTACAAAAACACAATTTAATACTTCCTTTGTGCAAAATTGTCCTAAAAATCTTTCATCTTGCTTGTCTCAAGAGGCTCTGCATGTATTAATTTCAGAAGCTGTTAAATAAACCAGAATGTGCAGGATTGTTTGGCTCAGCAACTAACTTTTGGACCATGAGCTTAAATTCACTGACTAAAAAAATAGCGCTGATTGCCAGGACATAAAAGGTACAAAATGAAGTACATTTAGTGTGCCTGCTTGGGACAGGTGGGGGTGCAAAAGCTCTTGAGTGTCAGTCAGAGAAACCAATATATAAAACAAGGGGAAGTAAAAATTTGGAGAAAACGAAGTCTTCAAAGCAGAAAAAAAAAAAAAAAAAGAAAAATAAATAAAGGAATAAAGCTTTTATATCTGAATTTCTCTAGAGCAAACTAACAATGGCAGTTGTGGGAAGTGAGAAGTGAGAAGCAGTGAGAAGACTGATCTAAAGGTCTGCATGAAGAGCACACACCCCTGCTTCTCACTTGGATTTCATATCACGGATACTTAAAGGGAAACCTTTGCAAGCCACGTGCTGGCACCTCTGCCCCTGGTACCAAAGAAAAACACCCTGGGAGCCATGACAGCCTCTCTCCATCCCGCTGGTTCGCCACCGGCCAGAAGGAGGAGGAGAGCTCCTGGTGGCAGAGACGTTCGGGTCGATGGCTGCGCAGAGTCTTTCCTAGTGGACCCTGCTCTGCACTGAGCTCTGGTACAAGACTACAAAATGAGCTTGGTCCCCTGCTGTTTTTTCTGGAAATCATAAGTTGACTGGCTGGTTGATTGGTTGATATTTTTTGCAAGATATTGGCTCTCAAAGCTTAATTTTAGCAGCTAGGGAAATGAGGTGGTGTATCTTATTATGTGTGTTAAACACAACCACAAAAAGCTTTTGTAAGCAATACAGGAATTACCTAAACCACCAGCTCCCAGAAACAGGGAAGGCACATGACTGAAGGATTGTTTTAAACTACACCTTTCTCTTTTGGTCCTTCCTTTAGTATCCGATGCCAGCTGCTGCATAAAGAGGGTACAACTCACTGCAGACATTTACGCAGCATGGCACTGTTACCCCTGTGCAATCATCCACTTCATACCCTTTGTATGGCACTAATAGGTACCAAAATTCATGGGTCACTTGCACCCTCCGCTGGAAACAAGTGCCTCTACATACCTAATCCAGAAAAGGTCATCCTGGAAGGGATGTTGAAGGGAAATGGCAAGCAGGCTTTAACTTTCACACTCACTCCATCACTCCTGCAAGCACATGATAGAAAAAGATCATCACAGTGAAGACAAAATGAGTTGTGCAAATTTAGCAGTCTGGCAGAGAAGCAAGATTGCCCCCAGATTATCATACAACAGATTTAGTCTGAAACTGAAGCACCTCTGATGGCTGGAAGTAATAAGAACCCACAGTCCTAAAGATACTTGAAGCCCAGTGGAGATTTTTCTTTTCATTCTAAGCAAAATTTGAGTAAGCATAGCAGGGATGGGGAAACACCTCCTCAGCCATCCAAGTTGTGGTACATATTTCAAATACCAGCAGACATGTGGTTGAGGTCATTCCTCCTCTTTTTATCATGAAGGTGTCCTACAGGCCAGCAGCTGCAGCCTGGAACAGGGCAGTGGAGTCAGAAGCCTTGGGCATCAGCAGACCAACGTCTGCAAGTCAACACCTTCACCTCTAACTGCAGTGACGCTGCTGCCAGCAATGTGCAAGAGACACGAACTTGGTCTGTGTTAACCAGTCCTGATTGCTGGCTGGAAGATAAAGTTTTGCAAGTAGAAAGAACAGGAGAAGAATAATATGATTAATTATTAAGAATTATTAATAATTATTCATAATATAATTAATTATTAATAATTATTAATAATTAATAGTTAAATGAGGGGTGACCTCATTAAGGGTTATCAATATGGAAAGGGTGAGTGTCGTGAGGATGGAGCCAGGCTCTTCTCGGTGACAACCAATGATAAGACAAGGGGCAATGGATACAAACTGGAACACAAGAGGTTCCACTTAAATATGAGAAGAAACTTCTTCATGGTGAGGTTTCCAGGGCCTGGACCAGGCTGCCCAGGGAGGTTGTGGAGTCTCCTTCTCTGCAGACATTCCAACCCACCAGGACACCTTCCTGTGTAACCTCATCTGGGTGTTCCTGCTCCATGGGGGGATTGCACTGGATGAGCTTTCCAGGGCCCTTCAACCCCTGACATTCTGGGATTCTGTGATTCTGTGAATATAAAAACTAATGTGATGTTGAGGGAAAATACTAAAGAAGCTTCCCACTTCCTTCCCCTTCCCTTCCCTTCCCT
This sequence comes from Streptopelia decaocto, assembly GCF_964273445.1. NCBI lineage: Eukaryota > Metazoa > Chordata > Aves > Columbiformes > Columbidae > Streptopelia > Streptopelia decaocto. Next base: position 127,595 of record NC_138657.1, on the reverse strand, counting down.
TCCCTTCCCTTCCCTTCCCTTCCCTTCCCTTCCCTTCCCTTCCCTTCCCTTCCCTTCCCTTCCCTTCCCTTCCCTTCCCTTCCCTTCCCTTCCCTTCCCTTCCCTTCCCTTCCCTTCCCTTCCCTTCCCTTCCCTTCCCTTCCCTTCCCTTCCCTTCCCTTCCCTTCCCTTCCCTTCCCTTCCCTTCCCTTCCCTTCCCTTCCCTTCCCTTCCCTTCCCTTCCCTTCCCTTCCCTTCCCTTCCCTCTTTCTCTCTCCTTTTTCTCATCATTAGACAGAAACTCTAAGGCTCAGACAAAAAGCCCACTACCAAGGTTCATTAATCATTTACTGTTGGAAATAAGAGAGGACAGATGGAAAGAAAGGGAAATTCCTTAGGGTTAGATATAGAGTGACTTCAGTAGTGGGTTTAAATCCTTCGTTTTCTAGTATCACTCCAGATAGCAGAGGCAACCACATCAGGTGTGAATGATGCATGAGAAGCAGAGGGAAATATGGGTTTGGCATGAGACTGCTATGTGTGGAGAACAACACGAGGGTTTTGGGTCCTAGGTGAAAGCCTCCAAAATAGTTGATCTTTCAGTCCCTTCAAGCAGAGGAGATGGTACAGTATACCAAGATCCATGGTGTGAAATAGGGCAGGGACAGCAACATTTGGTACTAGAAAATTTATTAGGCAAACAACCACTTGATTTCATTTGGATGCTGGAGACCCCAGGACCTGTGTGACATCTTAGTGAGAGGTAGGAAGGAGCAGGAGTCACCGCATCCATGCATCTCCACACCATTACTTATACTCCTTGTCCACGGTGAAGACTGCTTCTGTACATCTTATGGCAGGGTCTTCACCCTGGCTGAGCTTCTAGAGCTCCTGAAACACAGCAGGCAGCAGGAAATTCTGTTCTGGGGGGTGGTTTGGTGTGGCTTTTTGTCCTTTCATTTTATTTATTTCAATTTTGTTTTGGTTAACAAAAGCATGAAAACTGGGAGGTGTCTATAGTGTTGTTGTGTTAGTGAAGAGAAGCAATTTAACGGTAGTTAAAGACACGTTAAATACTATGAGCTTTGAGTGCAGAGAGGGCAATGCATTGCTCCAGCAGAGACCATCACAATTTGCATCTCACAGATTCTGCATGGAGGAACCAGGCCAACTGGCACATGCCAAAACCAAAGCCACCAAGCCAAAACCATGTTGATGAATATTTGCTCACTTGACTAGGACCCAAACAGGACCAGAGCACCTGAGCAGCTCAGACATGTGACAGGTCTTTGTGTTATACTGATCTTTCTCTTACTATTAGGAAAACTGACAGGTAGAAAGACCTACTAATTTCAGTGACTCTATGTTCAGTACAGCAGCAAGCAGATTGGATTCCCTTCTGTCCAGGACAGCTGACTCGTGGCTACTTACATGGCCAAGGACAAAAAGATAGTGCTGAAGGTGTGGCTGAGGAATACCACCATGGATGGTACTAGGGCTCTGGAGGCACATTGATGATGCTCTGAGACACTCTGACCTACAGGCCAACACCACTAAAGCAACACTGAGATCAGTACCTCTCATAGATGGGCTGAATGTGGCTCTCATGTCTGTTCTATGGCTGTGCAGAGCCATGGCAGCCACAGACAACTGACTGTCTTGAACAGTGATAACAGTCTGAGTGCCAGGAGACCATCTGAAAATGGCTGAGAGATTCAGAGCACTGCAGAGTGGATGAGGTTAGAAGGTAGCACTAAAAGTCATCTCCTCTATGCACCCTGCTCAAGCAGGGCTATGTAGAGCCAGTTACCCAGGACCACAGCCAGATAGCTTTTGAGTATATCCAAGGACGGGGACTGCAACACCTCTCTGGGCAACCTGTGTCAGTGCTTGGTCACTCACAGTGAAAAAGTGTTTCCTGATGTTCAGAGGGAACCTCCTGTGTTTCAGTTTGTGCCCACGGCCTTTGGTCCTGTCACTGGGCATCACTGAAAGAGCCTGGCTCCCTCATCTTCATTCCTTCCATGAGGTATTTGTACATATTGATGAGATCCCCTGGAGCCTTCCCTTCTCCAGGTTGCACAGTCCCAGCTCTGCCTTTCCTTATAGGGAATATGGTCCAGTCCCTTCAGCATCTCAGCTGCCCTTCACTGGACTCTCTCCAGTATGACCACATCTATTGTACTGGGGAGCCCAGACTGGACACAGAGGAAGTCATTAGAGAATTCAGGTCTCCAGACCTAGCCTGGATACTGTTGCACCCTCACACTGAATCTCTGCTGACTGATTTTGCTGGATTTCTCCCTCTGGAGTTATTTAGGTGTCAGAAGATGCTGATATGTGGGTGGTTCTTCAATATATTATCAGCTCTTCATATAATCAATAAAAATTTAAATGAGAAGACCTTGGATGATTCTTTAAATTCTATTATATCCAGACACCAATATTTACAACCTTCTACAAAATTAAGCATTTTAGGACTTAACCACAGCATAATAGCATTTGCAAGAGCCTTTTAAATTTTTTGTTGGTGTGATTTGTGTGTTTTTAAATAATCCACTTGCAGTTTTCTCCATCATGCTGTACATTTCATAAATAGCATTCATACTCTCCCAGTTGTCCATCCTTTCTTGCTGCACTACAGCCAATTCTGCCTGGTTCATATCACTGCTTTGGACTGTAAGCACTATAATCCCACCTAACAAAATAATTCTCTGACATATTTATCTATTTCACAATTATAAAAGGAAGTCTCAAAACTGCCACAGGCTTGTTGCTTACTAATCCAGAACTAATGTGACCAATATGAAACTCTGACTTTGCATATCCACATACTGTCATTGGAAGAGTAGCACTGTGCATGCAGCAGAGGTTTACCTACTGTATGGAAAAAAAATATGTAAATGTAACAATCAAGTCCAATGTAACAACTAAAATAACTTTTAATTGTTTTCCCTTCACTTATATTTTCTGCTTGGCTGACTCTGCTTATGGCTCCTGGAAAGGCCAGCTCATCAGTTTTTGTTGTTAATCAAGAACAGTAATTGTGTAAGTTATAAAGACACAAGATGATTCTTTGCTGAATAGGATAACAACTTCCAGAAAATGCAAAGTAGTTTTTTAAATTTTTTTTTATTAGTAATTTGTAAGACTGCTATCTGAGTAAACAAGAATCCCAAGAGGAGCTGGGAACCCAGACTCAAGGAAGAGTTTGCCCCTGTGTGGCAGATGTTGTTTCAGAAGAAGGGGTCTCACAGGGCACCGCCAGCTTGAGGCACTGCAGCTAGTCTGGTTCTGCCTCTGTTCAGGATCAGCAAATGCCATGCATCCAAGGAAGAAGGGAGGGGAGGGGAGGGGAGGGGAGGGGAGGGGAGGGGAGGGGAGGGGAGGGGAGGCGAGGCGAGGCGAGGCGAGGCGAGGCGAGGCGAGGCGAGGCGAGGCGAGGCGAGGCGAGGCGAGGCGAGGCGAGGCGAGGCGAGGCGAGGCGAGGAGAGGAGAGGAGAGGAGAGGAGAGGAGAGGAGAGGAGAGGAGAGGAGAGGAGAGGAGAGGAGAGGAGAGGAGAGGAGAGGAGAGGAGGAGAAGACTCAGCTCTGTGGTGCAGCCAAGGAGAGACAAGAACCAACTGCGACATGACCCCTTATTGTACTAGTTTGTGCTTAAAGCCTTCCTATTGTGATCTCTGGAGGATCTTTGAGCAGAGTAATCCCCACTAAACCACAAAATAAAGCCATCTTCTACTAAGGAGTGCAAATATTAAAAAAAAATTGCTGAACGAAGTGGGATATGACAGTCTAGCTCACTCTAAATATCAAGTCTGATTTCATTATTAGCAGTGATTTTAATCTGTAACAAAAAACTCTGAGAGAGGAGATGGCTGGATTTTTTTAATACAACTATATGGGTACTGCTGTATCCTGAAATCCTTTTGTTGCTTATCTACTGAGTTATGAAATGTATTTAAGTAGATGAAGTCTGGTGCAGCCTGCTCAGCAATGCATGAAGAGAAGAGTTGAAGGTGTAAAGAAAAGAGTTGAAGGTGTAAAAAGTGTCAAATAGCTTTCTCATATACATTAAACTATTAATAAAGATAAAATGATCTTTATGTTTTTGGTTCATAATATCTCTTTTATGAAAGTAAGAAGCAGTGCTGATTCACAATTTATTGGTTTCTGTGCTTTGTGTCAAGCAGACACTAAGTTGAGAGGAAAAGGTGGCAGATGGAAAAGTTTCTGCTCTTTGAAGCCAGAGCGTTGCTTCTTTGGGCGTCCCCTTTCTGCTTCCTGGGTGACCTGGCACACAGGACACAGGGTCCAGGATGAGGACAAGGGAACATCACTTGATGGAAATTCTCAGAGCCAGAGTGAAGAGGAGCTTGTGATGATCCAGGAGCTGGGTGCACCCTGGCTCTGGTGGTGTTTGTGAGTTTTGGAAACAGTGTTGAACAAGCTAATTAAAAAACATGGAAGAGATTAGTACAATTTCTTCATATCCATTTATAACTTGTAATTAATTAAGATATTCTGAAGTATCAATGGGAACCAGGATGCCAAAACTTTGCACCCCAGGTCTCATGCCATTCACAAGCATCCTGTATGAGTGGTCTAATTTCTGCAAATCTAAGCACTTGGAATAACTCAAGGAGTGAAGTTTCATTAAGGCAACTAATTAACATCAACCACAAACCCTGTGCATCTTCTGAATCCAAAATAGAAGCCTCAGTTTAGTAAGGTCTGAGGACGCACTCCAGAACGTCAGGCACAGACTGGGCACATCCCTGAGGAAAGTCTGCAAACCTCTTCAGCTGGATTTGCCCTTGACACAGCTGCAAGTACTGGGGGAGCAGTAGGAACCATGGCCCAGTCTGTTGTGCCCATCAGTTGCCACCTCTACGAGCCCAGAGAAGCAACAGAGGCATGGAAGCAGTTGGGATCACAAATGAGGGACTTAGAGGAAGGGAAACCCCATCCGGGGCCCTCCCAGAGCAGCTGCTGGGCAGATAGTCTGTGTCCAGCTGCAGGAGGGATGTGTATATATTCCTGATGGTATGTATCTTTATTCCTGGTGTTGGACCTCTGTCCTGCTTGGCAAGAGAAGGAGAAGGATAAAGCAGCTGGTGCTGTGTTGGTGTGTGTGCTCTGTGTGTCTGTGTCAATCTGTGTGCCCAGCCACACACGCATGTGTACATGCTGCCTTCCTGCCCCGCCTACCGGCTTGTGAGCCCTGTGCCATATTACACTGAAACAGTGCTTCATACCCAAAATGTGTGACACTCTCCGCAGTAACAATTGCCTCAGATATGCAGATGTGTAAGATTTGAACCTGAACTATTTGTCTTGCCTGATAGTAAAGCCACACCATGGACAACTTTTTTACTGTTGGCAGCAAGTTGTACCAGCTTGAACATGTGCAGCGCTTTAGGGGAAAAATATTTGGTTTTCCAGGAGAGGTACATCGACCCATACAGCCATCGTGCCCTTTCTCCACAGATGCAAACAAATGAGCAAAACTTTGCAACAAGAAGGGGAGGAATGAGGGTCCATCTGTCCACTATAAGCAAGAACTGTGCCCCTGTCCTGCCACTCTGACAGAGCAGGATGTGGGGCCGCAGAGCATCCTGCTGCTGGTGCCCAGGGCTGTGCACAGGACACCGCTCCCTTCTCCCTCACCACAGGATCCAAAGCATTTTATTTCAATATTCATCTCCCTGTGTGGCAGACCCTGGGTTTCTGTCCCTAATGCAGTGATTTTCAGAGGTTTCTTTGAAAGGTGATACTCCTCAGAAATGCCTGACCTACATTTGTGTTAGATTTATTAAATACACTAATACACATGCATAGGAACGTGTGTCTGCTGTTATGCAAGGCAGTCATTTGCCTCTATCCACAATGAGGAAAGGACTTTGCCTACCCCATGAAGAACACCCTCCATGAAGAAGTTAGATTGCCTTTTCCAGGTCCTACACTAACGCTGCAATTTCCACATCTTCATGTGCCTTGTGGTGCTGGTATCTCCCTCCCTGCCTGCTGTACAGAACAGCAAATACTTACAGAGTTAAACTTTCATTCACTTATTTTAATTTTAACTTATTAACTAAGCTAAATCAATCATAGACTTAAACCAAAAAATGCTATGAGTGACTGCTGATAGATAGAGGTAGAGGTGACCAAGTTAATTTTCTAACCTGTCTGGTCTACACAGAAAAGTTCCAGAAATTCAGTGTTTGCATTTGAAACACTTCCACTGGTTCAATTCATTTTACTCTCTTGTACATGAATGCCTTTCAGGTGAATGGAGGCTGTGGCAGAACAAAAATCTGTCACATTAAACTCCTCATGGAGCTTGGAAAAAGGGTCATCAGTTCACCCTGTTAATCTTGGGTCTAACCAGGGAGGTTTGACATCCCACTGCTCACCAAAACCTCTCCCATTGCATAACATCAATGGCTTATTTTCAGACTATCAAATCCATTTCTCAGGGAGGTGAAATATGCAATTAGTATCATAGAAACAAGCTTCAGTTCATGATACATCTTAATTAGCTATGTAATTTTATTTATGTTCCATTTGTAAAGTCCAGTCTTGTAATTACTCTTTGAATGTTGAGTGACAGTGCTGGGGGTTTTGTTGTTGTTTGTCAGCCTTTAAGCATAAAGGAAAGAGAAATGTTTGGCAAATGGTGAAGAAAGTTTCCTGAGGTTAAATGAGGTTTAAATAGATACATGCTCCTCCACTTCTCCAATGGCTGTGGATTACATATTGGCTTTTGCACTTCAAATCTAAAAGTGAAACTAACTGAAGATCATGACTAGGTCAAACAGTCATTCTGATGAGAACTGTTCACATTTCATCATTTCTGGTGGGAGCAATTCACATTTCATCTCAGGGAAAAGGGAGGCAATAGACACCAGATTTTATTTGTCCTGTGCCCATCCTGCTTACTGGGCTCAAGATTACTGTTTAAAGGAAAATCTGTTTCCCAGGATGGGAAATCACTCTTGTTTATCCACAATCCTCCGGGAAGCATGATGCTTGAAACACTACTGTTTGGCAAAGAAAATTCTCCTTCCCAGTTGCATTTATTTCTCTAGCAGTTCCTACTTATTCAGAATAATAATCCATTGCTGAACAACTAGTAAATGAACCACTCTTGCTGGAGCATCCCCACTGGTCGTCATGACTTTTTTTGACTGAGTTTGTCAACAGCAACACACTGTCCCTCAAAAGCAGACCTCACACACCCTCAAAATGAGATTCCCAAATGCCCCAAATGGGACCCACGTAACAGCACATGGTGCTGTAGAGCCCATTTTGCAAAGGCTGAGCAGAGGTGAGCCCTGGGGCAAACGACAAAACCTGGGGAAAATACCATATTTCAAAGCAGAGCAGGAAAGGCCACACATCCAGGGCAGATAGTGCCAATAACACTGGTAGATCAAGCCAAATCACTGTTTCACAAGAAGTACACAGGAGCACCGCTCATCTCCCTACAATCCAGCTACTCATTAGCTTAGAGAGAAGCAAAAAAGCTTTGTAGAAACTGGGGGATGCAAATTTGAGGAATCATTCATATTCAACAGGCTAAAAAACTTTCCCAGGGTTGTTGGCAGATCACAGAGAACTGATACATTATAATTCAGCTACCTTTTTTTTAAAAAAAAAAAAACCAAAAACCAGAACTCATTGAAGGGAGTCTGCAAGTTTTCTTGGGGCTTATTCTCCCACTTTGCAAGGCATGTGTCACATTGCTGTGTTTGTTCAGAGAGGCACTGTATTAGGCTCTAGAAAATGCTCTAATTTCAATGAGTGGCTTTGCAAAATTAGTGAGCATGTAAGGCCTTCTAGAACTACTCATGGTAACTTAATACCTAATTAATAATTAACTAATAGCTTGTAATTAATTACAATAGGACAACAATTCAGAGGGCTAGACTGGACCAGGCAAGTGAGTACCAAACCAGCATCAAACCGTGATGCCTCTGATCAAAATCCTCAGTTCTCCACTCGATCTGCAAATGCCCCTCTCCTGGACTGCAAGCACATCCCGGAAATGCAGCGAAAAATTGGGGTGGGTGGGAGCTCCAAAAGCTTCAAACCTGTCAGGTGGTGGGCAGTAGGATGACTGCCAGAAAATGAGCTCCTATCCTGGGGTATTGGCTGGATATGTGCTAGAAAAGCTCATATTTTTTCAGGAGTGTGGTCACTGTAGCCAAGGCTCCCCAGGCACACCTGGGGCTCGTGGGAGCCCAGGAACTCGATGATTCCTGATAAACAGGACTGGGGAACAGTCCTCTGCTGGACCTTCCTCGAGAGACCACTAAGTGGACGATGGCACTGTCACCTTGGAGGGTCCACAAGGAGTAATGAGTTGAAACTGGAAAACAAGAGGCTCCACTTAAATTTGAGAAGAAACTTCTTCATGGTGAGGGTAACAGAACACTGGAACAGGCTGCCCAGGGGTACTGTGGAGTCTCCTTCTCTGCAGACATTCCATCCCGCCTGGACACCTTCCTGTGTAACCTCATCTGGGTGTTCCTCCTCTGGTGGGGGCATTGCACTGGATGAGCTTTCCAGGTCCCTTCCAATCCCTGATATTCTGTGATTTCATCCTATTCTGGAGTCACAGGCACCCCAGTGAAGGTGGGCTGCAGAAGAGTCTGACTATGGAACCTCCTTATCAAAGCTGTTTCATGGCCAAGCTGCAGAAATCAGGAGATGGATGATTCTGCCCCTGTTTCCTACCCCCTGCTTCCCCATTCCTCCCGACACTTTTGGTTATGGGCTGAGAGGTTGGTTTTCTAGTGGTGACATGGGCTAGAAACCACAGGAGCTCAGGTGTGTTCACAGGTAGTTGGCTGCAACATGTCTGACCCAGGCGATGCTGCCTCGCATTGGTCATTCTCTTCCATGCATTATGTGATGAAGGGATGAAGTTGCCTGTGACAGCCCAGCCTGGGATCAGAGAGATGCTAGCTGTGCTGCTGGAGGAGCGGCTGGACAGAGAAGCTCTCCACATGGAGGGATCAGCAGGCTGGAGGACCTTAATCAACGAGTTTGCTCTTGCTCCCTGAAAAGTGGAGTCCTGAGCTCTGGGGAGGGCCTGGGGCTGACCAAGCCCACAGGCAGGAGCCCACAGCTGGCCAGGGGCTCTCTGTGAGATCCAGCTCATCCAGGAGGCATCCCTGCTGTTGCAGAGCTGTGATTTTCCAAGCTCAGGCAGGGAGAGTAGCCCCCATTATTCACTCCCCTTGCCTGTTCTATTCCCCCATTTCTCTCCTGGCTTTTTTCCCAGGAAGAATCCCCCATTGCACTGACCCTGGATCTCCTGCAGAACTCCATGTGTTACAGGCAGGTCTTGTCTCCTGCCACTGCACCCTCTGAGCTCTGTGGGGGTGGAATGGGACAGACAAGTCCTTAAGGAGCTTTGCAGAGCCAGGACAGGCGTTCAAGCCTGAGACACACACCAGGATGGGGCCAGGACTTTCCTCTTTGTCCCAGGAATGGGACGGTGTCTGGGTGCTATGCCAACCACTCAGCACCCTGGCTTGTTGCTGACAAAAGAAAATCAGCTGCCTTTGATCCAACCTGCCATGAGGCTTGACACGGACCTGTGAGCTGTTTTCATTAGGGGAAGACACCAGCTGCTGAGGCCCTCAGGAGAGTCCCAGTGCTGCAGAGGAGGGAGGGATAAATGAATTGTGTCACTTTGCAGTGGCTTGGAAAGGGATAACAACATATCACAAGCCGCACCTTGGAGATCTTACTGTGCAAATTGAGGAAGAGACGAGAGATTAATAGAATGAACCATAGTGATGCCAGTGATCACATCCAAACCCAAAGCTGCCAGTAGATTTCTTGCAAGAGAGACACCACTATAATTGCAATTCTAGAGACAAACAGCACACCCATCTCTCACTCCAGGGAATTTAGGCAACTTCCATTTAGGGAAGTTTTAATATTTGCCCAATACATGTTTAAGTGTTTCCAAAACAACTAAAACAGGAAAAATAACCTGAAGAATTTCCTGAGTTTTAATGCTTCATCCTGCTCTGGTGTGAACAGGAGCATCGAATGACCTGCCCCCAGAGCAGAATTTTTAAATTCCACTTAGATTTATCAGGGAGCGGTAAGAAAATATCAAGGTACATATTGGTGAAGTCTGCAGATATCACAATTTAGTGAAGTGTTGGGGTTGGCCGGACACCTGAATCCACAAAGTGTGCGTGTTTGACTTGAACAACACATCTCTCACAAGATAAAACGCAAGCATGGAATGATGTCAGATTCTAGGAAGGAGACACACTGTGACAGATGCACTCAAACCCCTCCCTCCCCAGCCAAACCAGCAGCAGTTTGGTCCAGGCTCCAGAGAAGGTAATGCAACACACACGTTAATGGGAAGGACTGACAGAGAAAAGGATGTAGGGAGAGTCAGGGTGCAAAACCAACTGACCAAGAGGTTCCAGGGCCCAGCTGTGGTGGACAGAAGGACCAGAGAGTAAGGATGGCAGGACAGACAGGAACACTGTTCCTGAGTACAACATTAGAGGTACTGCAGCAAAGTGAGGTACCTCTGAGTCAGAAAAGATGTCAACAAACTGGGCATGGCTCAAGGGAAGTCTTCTAGAATAGTTCAGGGCCTGGAAACCTTACTTGTATTGAGAGACTGAAGAAGGAGCCTTTGGTTGGTCCAGGTTAAAGGGTCAGTAAAACAGTGGCTTGACCTACCTGGTCTACAGATGAAAGCTCTGAGGATAAGATTCTGGTCTGGCAGAAGAAAGGTCAAGAATTGAGTCAGAAAAATGCAGAACATAGCATGCAGATTTAAATTAGGGAGATAACAGAGCACTGGACCGCTTTTCTCTGCAGTAAAATGGGTTTGTCACTACCTCTAGATGTATTTCCAAAAGATTAACTCTGTGTTGGTCTAGGACTTGCTGGTAGAGGGTGATGATGTCAAAGTTCTGTTCCCTTTTGGCCTCTCCACATCTGGCTCTACACATTGGCCTTTAACAAGAGTGTAATGATCTGTGAAGGTTTGTGGGTGGAGGGCACACAACATCACCTTTACTCCTGGATCACAACTTTTCTCTGAATGTTGGTATGCTTTTACTTTTATAGCACAAAACAAACAAACAAACAAACAACAAACATTGTGGGCAGAAGCCTTTAAAACAGAGGCTGGAAGGGCTGATTTAACTCACCGCATTGCTCTGCCTCAGCACCTCAGATGGCTTCCACTGAGGGGAATGGGATTGTGCTGGGAAGGTCCAGGTTCAGAATCCATAGGCATATCTGGCTGGAAAAGAAAGATCTCCCGCCACTGCTGTGGAGAGGGCTGGCTGTGCACAGACCTTGGACCCCTGGACACCTGTGTAATTTCCTTAAACATCTTCTTTGGGTCAACAAATCCCTACCAACTATTTTCTAAAAAGGGGTGTACACAGGTGACAAACTGCTTACAATAGAAATAATGTGAATATTAAGTTAATCAAAGCACTCACATTTGAAGGAATTAAAAGAGGGGAGGGAAAAAAAAAACAGTTTGTAACAAGCAATCCATGTCACTTTTTTCCCTCCTGTGTACTCTTGCTCTGTCCCATTTGTCTAGCAGTAATCTACATTTCAAATGATTACATGGGAAGCTGAAGTGGTAGTGACAGGGATAAACGAAGCTTGTTAAACTAATAGCTGCACTAATGCCCAAATATGTGAACTTCCAGAGTCAGGCAGCATCCAAGGCTGCTGGAGCTGTCAGCCCCGCTCCCCCTGGGCTCGTCCGCCAGCCGCTGCCACATGATGAATGGCCCTGTCGAGTAAATTCATCCGGGGCCCAATTAAATAGGCAGAAATGAACTAGAGCCGTCAACCAGGGAGAGAGAGAGGGAGAGGGAGCTAGAGAGGGAGGAAGAAAGAGAGAAGATTTAGAAAAAAAAAAAAAAAAAAAAGGGTGGGAGGAGGGGAGAAATATTCCTCAGAAAGTCAAGGAAGCTCCAGCGCAGTGAAGTCATTCTGTCAGAAAATGGCCATTTAATGCTTTGCCGAGCCCACGACAGATAAGTCATCTGAGGAAGCTTTAGTGGAGTCCCAGGACATTTCATTTATTAATTATCAGCTCTGAGCAGGAATTGCAGCCAGCATCTCCCTTTTCCCCATCCCTTTTCCTCCACCAGGCACTGTCAGCCTTGCCTCCTCCCTGTCAGGTGGGACAGCGGCCACCACAGTGGGCAAGTCGAGCACATGATGGCAGGGACAGCAGGAGAAGAAGCTGTGAGCTCTTCATGCATCCTCCTTCACCTTCCTCAGAAAATCCTGGCCCTGGTGCTTCGCCCCAGCCCAGGACCCCTCCTCGCCCCAAAGCCCCTGTCTCCCTTGGAGAAAGTGGTTGGGCCCCACACAACCATCCATCCTGCCCCATCATGTTTCCTCCTGACCCCCATTTCCCTCCCTCATGATCAGCCAGCTTGACCACCTTGGGACTTCAGAAGAACCAAAAACCATGCAGTGGATGCCCCCAAAACCAGCCAACCAGGACTGATTTCTCCTCTCTCCTGCCAGCTGATGCCTCAGGCAACTCTAACCACCCAGCCAGGCTCAGGCAAGTGCCTGGAGGGATCTGGCATCCCTGATGGACTCCCTGGTACATTCTCTGAAGCCAGGGTTCTTCCTTTCATCCTGTCCTCCACACAGACATTGCCAGGCACATCTCAAGGAAAACCTGGCATTGTTTTTGGTGAAGCTGCTATGGTGTGAGTTCTTGCCTAAGCACCAGACTGTTAGACAGCACAGCTGCATTCTCATCACAAAGCACTTGCCCCATCTCTCCTTTCCCCCCATTCTTGTAATAATTTCCAGAAATAACAGAGTAGTTATACTGGGGGGGAGACACTACATGATGTTCAGCTAAAGCATCTGCAGTAATGTAAGAGCTCTTCTTCAGCCCATTCAGTGATGTTTTCCTCTCAAGAAGCTGAGGAAAGCTGTTGCAGTTCACAGTGTTCATAAGCATTGAGATACATGGAGGGTGCACAGCCCAATGTGGTGGTGCCGGAGCAGGGCTGACAGCCCCCGTGGGCTTTTGTCTCCCCCCTGCTCACTACTGGTACTGGTCTGGGAGCCATGGGAGCTGCAGGGGCCATGGCCGGGGCACAGGAACCCTTCAGCCATGTGGAGGAACACAGCTCAGTGCTCGGTTCAGTCCTGGTTCTGCTTTATTCAGCATTTCCCTTGTCCAGGGCTGACCTTCATAGCACTGGGATCTTTGCTTACCTCTGCCAGGGCTCCCTGGTTCTGCAGACATAAGCCAAGAGCATCAGCCTTCCCTTCCCTTCCCTTCCCTTCCCCTCCCTTCCCTTCCCTTCCCTTCCCTTCCCTTCCCTTCCCTTCCCTTCCCTTCCCTTCCCTTCCCTTCCCTTCCCTTCCCTTCCCTTCCCTTCCCTTCCCTTCCCTTCCCTTCCCTTCCCTTCCCTTCCCTTCCCTTCCCTTCCCTTCCCTTCCCTTCCCTTCCCTTCCCTTCCCTTCCCTTCCCTTCCCTTCCCTTCCCTTCCCTTCCACTGTAGAGCATTTTTCCTCTGTGTGGCAAACACATAAGCTCCTTCCAAAGTAGAGGGTGGTATCACTGGCATATTACAATTTGCTCCAGCTATCACAGTATTCATTTATCTGGCTGTTCTATGTGCCTCACAGACACCTCCAGAGCTGAATCTCTGACATATATAATGCCAGTTTAATATTTTACTGCCTGCCACGGTACTGTGCATGCTCCAGGGCTCTGTGGAAGAAACAAACTGGTCTGACAGTTTATTCTTGCTTCTGGCTTTCTGCTTGTAACTTGCAATAGTGAATCTCCTCTGAACTTCATGGTAAATTTTCTGAACATTTTGCGAGATGTGTTGTCAAATACTCCTGGAAAGCCTATACAAATAGTACCAAGTCATTATTCTTTCTACAGTTATGTTAATGACACTTCTCCATTTATCAGGTATTCTCCACTGAAATGCCTCTGCATTTCCTCTCCGTGTCTCCTGTTTTCTATGTATTTGGCTCTCCAGCTTGAAATGGCTAATGTTTTTTCTGCCAAAGTTGCCTTGGAATGCACTTCCCAGTGTCCTTAATCAGAGGTTCCATTGGCTCTGCCAGCTTTACCAGCACAGCAGCCAGTGTTAACAATTGAATGGGCAATGGCATTGACATAACTCAGCTGCCAGGAGGTCCACCGGAAATTTGGGTGTTTTGTCCGTACTAGAAGCCCACCTTGTGCCTTATGGCCATGCACAGTGGATGGCACATCCCACGCTGGGATAATACATTGATGACAGCATAAGGCTCAATCATAGTGACAGCATTTGTTACCAGAGCACTGTGCTCTCTTGCTGGAGCACAACAGGATCATTCTCTGTGGCACCCAGTGCCTGGAGGATAGCTAGAAGAATAATTAAAAAGGAAGCTTTGTTTGTACTAAAATGACAGATCTTTTTTTCACAGGGCAAAGATTTTTCTTATCAAAAATCTATTCACTAAAATGCTAATGATAGTCAGTGATTAGAAACTGCTGCTCAAGTTTTGAAAGTTCCCAGTAGGTTTCATAGACACGGCGTGTAGCTTGTCAGTTCAAGAAATGCTTTCAACAAATCAAACTTCAGGGTATGCATTTTTAAAAAAAATTCATTTTCTTAATGCTTCACTGTGCTAAAGCCAGTAGGGACTTCCGAGTTAAGTGACAAATACCACATTATTATTTGCAAAGTCAGTTCTGATAGGAGTCTCTCATGGCAAAGTGTTCTCAGATAGGCATAGAGGAATCACTAGAAAATGTGTTTAATGCTTATCTTAATTAAAAAGAATGATTGTTTTATTAAAATGAATTATTAACTTTTTATTTATTAGTGTTGGAGAAATTCTTTGCCAAGAAGATGAAGGTGTTCCAAGAAGAAACACAGATCCTCAAGAAATGGAGGGCTCAGCTTTCAGTAGGTGTCAAGCAAACAAATTTGCAGGCAAAACTGCAACACAAAGCTCTGCTGAGGACTAGTTCCCAGACTAGTCTCTCCAGCTTTATGAGCCCAGCCTGCATGAGAAAACTAGTATGACCAAGTGGCTCCCCATCATTGCTCGCCAACGAAAGGCAGGAAACACCACTCATACATTTAAATCTAACTAGACGACAGGAGGACAAACTGCTGCAGGAGGTGAGTGGCGGTCAGCTGGTGAACAGCAGGAAATCATCTCCTGGGTGCACCACAAGTCCTCCTTTCTGCACAGGGCTTGCAGATTAGTAAACACTGGCCAACCCTGGACAGAGACTGACATATGAAAATAGTGAATTAGCTGTTCTGATGCCTTTTAAGTTTCTCAACACTGAACCAGCTCCTTCACTGAATTAAACAAGGACAAGGCTTTAAAATCACAGGGAAACAAAGGGCATGTGGCTACTCTGCTGATCAAGGAAGAACAAACCTAACATATTTTGTGAGAAAGGGATTATATTGCTTATTAAATGTCCCAGATTTTGTTCAAGTACAGACTATTGTAGAAGTTATACAATTAGTGGTGAGCTGTGGCCAGAAGGCTTTATTTGCCAGGTTGAAGCAGTAATGAGAATAAGCAGATAGTTAGGTGATAAGATAGTATGTCTGGAGGTGGATGTATATGTGTTTACATACATACCTCTGCAGGTGAACCCACTCCACGGGTTGTGGAGGTCCAGTCCTCTCTGAGATTCCCCCAGAAGGTGAGTTCTCACCTCAAGTTGCAACCTCCACCCCTCTGCTGGCCCCTGGATGGGCAGGTCCTCACCCACCACGTAGCACCCTGCCCTCTGCACACCCCATAGCGCCCATCTCTCTCCCATGGCAGACAAGTGTTTCCCTGGTGCGAGGCTTTACACCACAGGGTAATCAGCTGTCTGATGTCTGAGTGGGAGGACAATCCATCATTTTCAGTGTCCCACTTGTCCCTGGGGACTGGAGGGGAGAGGAGGAGTATCAGCACAAAACCCTTCCCGTATAGACAGTTTGACTGAACAGTTGATGTCCCTTAAAGAAAAGGAAAAAAAATAAAGAGACTGAAAAGCCTTTCCCTGCCATCCTTACCTTGCAAGAGTCCTTATGAGATAAGATGACCTCTGAAATTGAGACTCCTGGTTGAGATCAAGAGAAATGTCCAAAATCATGAAGAACGCATGATGTATAACCACGGGCAGGGTCAAGGGCACCCTGCAGAGCCAGCTGACTGGACCACTTTTTGCATCTGCCCACCTCTGCTCTGCATCCGCACGGTCCTACCCGCCCCAACGCAGCCTCTGCTCTGTGTACCCGGAGAAACAAAGGGAAGCTGCATGATGGCAATGCCTGAAACAAAATCAAAGGCTGAAGAGAGGGACAGACCGGTTACAGCCAGTGGTCTGTCTGATCCAATATCCTTTGGTAACAGTCAGCAAAGGGGCTTTCTAACACTTAGACAGATTTTCTGGGTTAGTAAAAATCCTTACCTCTAAAACTACCTAGCTTTAGCTCAAACAAATTAAAGATGCAACATTACAGATCAAGTGAAAAATAACAATAATGATTTTTTTTTTTTTTGGTAAATATTAAAATACTTAATGAAAAAAAATTGTTTTTGCAGGAAGGACTGTAGAACACTTTATCAATAAGCCTTTCCGGTCCAATCTGACACAAATGAATCTCTCTGCCAGTCTGAAGTAACCTTTCATTATTTGATACAGAACCAAGAAAAGCTCTTCAAAAATGTAAAACTGAAACTAAAACACAAGGCGGAAACCAGGTGGGACTCTTTCTCATTTAGTTTCTTATAGACAGAGAACAGTTTGTGCAGTTTGCCCCATAGCTTCTGCCTTAAAACAAAGCCAAAGCCTGATATTTCATAAGAATTTGGGATACAGAGCTTTCCTGCTTTCCTGGGGAAGACAATCCACTAAAAGTGCCGAAACAAGAATCAAACAGCTGTATGTGAATCTCACCTGAGCTGAACGTCAACATAGCACCTTATTCATTCTGCTTTTAATCTTCAGCAGAAGGAATAACAGAAACGGCCCAACCCAGCAGCAAGGCATTCACATAGCAGAAGCTCAGTAGTGCCCTCATTGATCAGAGTAAGGGCAGTGAGAATTTGGGCCGACAGACTGCATTGCATTGAGTCAGGAGACAAATCGCGTGCCTCAGCTGCACCTCATTGGTGCCACTGCAGGTTTGCTGATGAGGAGGGACTTGGAAGCCCCTAGACATCTTGGGTTCAAGACATCTTAGGAGGTGGCTATTCCCTCCCATGCACATGAACTGGAGGACGTATGGAGGTTTCATGTCTGGCCCTGGCCAGGAGCTGCCCACGACCAGTCGAGCTCCGCACAGCCCATGCAGGCAGAGGATCAATCCACGTCTGCTGTTTCAACACTTGCCAGACCACCTCTGTGTGCAACCCCCGAAGTGTATATTCCAATGTAAGGTGCCCAGCACAGATCTTCCTGTGCTGTTGAAACCAGCAAATTTAAGTAAACGTCAATAATTCCATTTCATCCCTAAATTTCTTTTGTCATCATCATTGAACTTGGCTTACTAATGATTTCTCAGAGTTTCAGCTTGAATAGGCACCCATAGATTTTCTTTCTTTTTGGGTTAAACCTGGAGTTATTATAGGATGTGTTTCTGTCAGCTCTTAACCATTCCTTTTGCTTGCCCATGACCAAGTCGCTGTATAAATCTGGAGATGCAGGAGGGACTCAGTGGGGAAGGAAAAGAGCTTTATATCAAGGCCACATCGTTGCATGCATTATGCTGCTGCATCACAGTAGTTCATCAAGTTCTAATTATGCCTGGTTGACAAATTCCTAGGCCTTTCAACTGGAGATAGAGTGTCTTTGACTGAGTCCATTAGGGCTCGTAATTTTTGATAGTTGAATTTGCCAGTTGTCTGCTTATACTGATTTTTTCCCCAACTAAAACCAACTTTTATATAACTGCAAGTCTGGGTTCATTTACTTTATGTACAGGTCCCCTAAGAAGCAGAGAAGTGAATTATATTCTCCCTCTCGGTCTCAAGCAGTTACTAAATTACATTTTTAGCACCTGAAATTAACAGCTAACTGGAGGTAGGCAAGGGAGAGAGTAAAGTTAATGAATTGACTAAATATGATAGCAGAGAAAAGCAGAGAGCTGTGTTTCTTCTACCTGTTTTTCCAAATTTTACTGAAGCAAGAAACCAGCAATTACACACCGGTCCCGTGGTGTCTGTGAACCAAGCAAGCCAAAACGCCTGCTGCAGGTGCCAACACTCCCGTCACCAATCTGACAGCATTATTTTGGGAAGCAGGACCCAGGAGCCGGTGGCTGGGCAGGCTGGGCAGGCACTGCTGGCAGGACCAGGGGGCTGGGCAGCAGCAGGATCCAGACCTGCAGCAGCTTTCCTCACCCCTCTGCCTTCTCTGGCACTGACTGGGATGAGGACTACAGTGCTGGTCTGGGGAAAAGGGAGGTTACGCAGCATGAACATGAGGCTGCAGGTGGAGCTTGGACAGATTTTGCTTTTCCACTCCATGTACCAGCAGGTCGGAGCTACCGGCTACACTGAAGATGCTCTCTTGGGCTTCAAGGAGAAAGCACAAGAAAGTTGTAATGACACGTTGTGTTTCAGCCTCCTAGAGAGATGCATAACGGTTAGTTCAGCTGATGGAAACCCATATATATTTTTTTTTCTCCTCCCTCTGTCTGTTTTTTTCCTCCATTGTGCACAAACCTCTGCCTCAGCTGGAGGCCCACACCTGTGCCCTGAAGCTCGCTCTCAGCCAGGTCTCAGTGATGCTCCTGCCCTGCTCGGCCCCACGCTGGGTCTGGGCTCTCCTGCTACCTGAGCATCCCTGCCCTCAGGCTCTGGGCACTGCAAACTGGGGCACTGGCTGCGGGTGTGAGACACCCACTGGAGAGGGGTGCTCACAGAAAGGGGGCATCCATCAGACAGGGGCGCCCACCAGAGAGAGGTGCTCATGGGAGAAGAGTGTTTTCTGCAGGGCCTACAAGAGTGATGGATCCAGGGACAGGTAGATTTGCAGGTCAGCAGGGCATAACTGGGCTTTGGCTGCGAGTATCAGCACCTTGTTGCATCTCACAGGTGTTAACACAGCTGAAAGCACAACATCAAAACATCCTGCAGCCAGATGACAAGCTATTTGATTTATACTTGTGAGTCACTTAAATACCTTTGCTGGTGTCCTTGATGTGGGTGCTCCAACACCACAGATTCTCCTGGTTTGGGGACATGGCTGCAGTGCAAGCCCACACTCCTGTGTGCTGTGCCACACTACCAGCCCTCGTGTCACTCATCGGGGCTTCTGCAGCATGGATAAGGTCCGTGAAGGCAGCCTGCTTTGCACAATTCATTTGGCCTCATTTTTGAGATATGCCAGACAAAATTACTATTATTGCAACAACACATCATCAGTAGGGTAAAACTAACCTGTCTCACAATCGCCTAATCCCAGCTCACATTCCCTGTTAGTGAGTGAAAAATCCAACAGTTGGTGAATTCTGCTTCACATTGATATGAAGAGCCAACATTGAAGGATCAAAAGGTGACATGACTGTCAACACTTGGCCGCCACAAGCCAGTTATCCTATGGTAACTTTTCTGACACCTCTTTCTTAAAACGCCAAAACCCAGAAAGATAGTGAGGCCTCACTTTCACAATCTGTATTTGCACTGAAAATCAAGATCAAGTAAGCATTTGCCCTTCTGCTCTTCAGGAGGTTTCCATCCTTCCTGAGCTTGCCTTAGGACACCTGTGTTACACTTTGACAGGTGCACCCGTCCCAGTCAAACTCCTACCTGCCGCTGTCCCTGGAGGGACAATACTTGTTTCTCTTCCCAGAACCTATCTGGTTTAGTGGTTATTACATGCAGAGAAGTGCTGAACTGACTGACGGTCAACAAGCTGAGTTAAAAGCTCCCTGTCCCAGAGTTAGAAGTTTACATGCACTTTTTTTTTTTTCTGGATGTCCAAAGGTCTCCCCTGTTTCTAACCTGGTTTTGCATCATAAATTGTAACTGC
This sequence comes from Streptopelia decaocto, assembly GCF_964273445.1. Taxonomy (NCBI): domain Eukaryota; kingdom Metazoa; phylum Chordata; class Aves; order Columbiformes; family Columbidae; genus Streptopelia; species Streptopelia decaocto. The sequence goes on along the minus strand of NC_138657.1, from coordinate 107,563 downwards.
ATTTTGAAAAGGAGAATACCTACCCGTATCCTTACACAGTTATAAGATTTCCTCCTGGACTGGCATTGTATGCCAAATGTTTCTTTGTGGTGCGCTGAAGCTGTGACAACAAAGGCTTAGTGAAGGGCTCCATGAAGGGAAGAGCAATGCTATTTGAAGCAAACACCCCCCCAAAAACACAGAGTGCCCTGCTGCAGGTCCAAGCTTGCAGAGCAGAGGACCGGGACTCAGACTCAGCTGGGGATCTTGAATCAGGGCTCACAGCTGCAGCAAGGGGTTGCAGGAGACTAGCTCTTTAAAAGAGGAAATAATGAGACAACATAAGAAAACATGGAGATTTAAATGGTGAAGTGACATCATTATTTGAAGAAGGAGCAATACTTACTCGAGTAGCCCCATACCAGATCCTCTCTGGTGGTCAAGATTGTGTTCAGCATCATTAATGCAAACAGGATCCCTCTCAGGTGGAGCGTGGCATGCTGCATGTCTGGACAAAATCTGTAATTTCTGATTTAAGGGAAACATTAGGGCCTCGACATTTGTCGTCCTCCTGACTGAGACTGAAATTGATTATGCTGCATGGCTTGAAGTGCTCAAGGCCAGGCTGGATGGGGCTTTGAGCAGCCTGCTCTGGTGGAACTTGTCCCTGTCCGTGGCAGGGAGTTGGAACTAGATGACATTTAAGGTCCCTTCCAGCCCAAACCACTCTATTATTCTATTTCTAGAGGTGCCATGCAGAGACATTGGCTCAGGAAAATTGGCATTTCACAACCATGGAATTTCACGAGGGCACAAAGCCCTTTCAAATATGATAATTTTGTATTTCTTGATATTACCTCACATCATCTCATAAGCTTACCTGGCAAGCACAAAAATAATGCAACTAGGGGGAATGCTCCCTCAAAAAAACAAACATACAAACAAACAAAAAAACCAAAACAAAACAACAACACCTAACAAAACACAAACAAAACCCCCCCCTCCAACTGCTGCTCTGGAATGTTTTAAAATGAAGATTCCAAATTTGAAAATATTTTTTGAAAGTTTCTCATGCAGAAATTTATGAATTTCTCAAACACACACTAAGAGCTCTCACATCAGGTGAAATTGGTGCTTTCCGACAAAATGCACTGAAAAATTCATGACCCACTTCAACTGGCTAACGGCCAGAGCAAAGAAACAGAAACACAGTGCAGTGACAGGTTCTCATTAAAGCTAAGAGTTAACCAAGGTCTGTGCTCCCAGGGGGGAGAACCATCAATTAGCAGCATTGAGAAATAACCCTAAAGAAGAGGAGTCTGTGACCACTCACATCCACTAGAAGTCTACAGACAAAAGATTTTGTTAAAAATATTTACTTGGTTAAAACTGGGAAACTTCTGTTGTGGGAGATATCACAAGTCTTGAGAGCCATGCAAAGCCTTGAACACAAGCAAAACAAAGCCTACCCTTGTCAGGATCTTCCAAAGGAGACAACTGAACATTGTCCTCATGTCCTCACTTCTCTGGCTGGAAACACACAGACCACATTACTTGGGGTGTTCTGTTGTTTTTTTGGGGTGTGTGTGGTTTTTCTTCTGCAGGAAGCATGGTGCTGAGCCACAGAGCCATGTGGTGCTGCCAGAGCAGGCAGTTCATCCCCACCTTGTTCCCCAAATTTCTGTTTTCCCACCTTTACTCTATAAAAAAACTCCTGTGACTACACACGGGCTCCAATCCTCCAAACGGCTTTGGCCGAGCACTCGCGGTGACCCTGTGTTTGCCGGGCAGCTTTGACACACACGTTTGAATGAAATGGGAACTGACAGTGTCAAGGCATTGTAAGTGCTCGGCTACAAAGGATTCATGCAATTATCTTTTGTCGGAATTCATCTTGTCAGCCCTGCACAGTACTAATGTCTTTAGAAATTCTGAAGATGAAAAACTGAGAAAAAAAAAATGCTGGTAATAGCAGCCTCTGGTCACAACAGCATTTTTGAGGCAGGAAAGATGACAGCCAGGGAAAGTGGTGGTCATAAGAGCAAGCACAGGGCTGGGAAATTACCCACTTGAGCCATGGGATGTGAGTGCAACCATGGGTCTCCAGGAGTCAATGGCTGTTGGGTGTCCACGGCTTTGAGGTGACTGGCTCAGGCAGTGTGTGGGGAAGTCCTACCAAAATGGTTCTACCCTCTCTAGCCACACAGTAGGCAAAGCAGAATTTGGCTAATTACCTGCATGTTTGCTTTCTGCGCACACCAGAAGGAACTCGCTGGCTCCACAACACACAGTGCTCAAGGGGATCATGCTGCTAAAATTACTCTAGGGCCAAACTCCCTGAAAATCTCTTGAAAATTTACTATGGGTAAATTCCTTTAAGAACTACCGATCCAGGTGTACCGAGACATTGTCAGAGGCGTCTATGTTAGATTAAAGTTTCACAGACATCTTAATTTACTTGTTCTTGTAAATAGTTACACTTTTGGAAAAAAATATCTTGCACGTGCATCAGTTTTTAGTAAACTCATTTTGTTTTTCATGTACTTTTTCTTTCAATATTTCAAAATTATTTATTCCAGCAGTTTTCAATATTTTTTTTTTCACAGTAGGGTGCAAAAAGTTTGTTTGATATTCTATCTCTAGAAGTATTGATTGTTAATCTTATCAAAATGAAGAAAAGGTCTAATTTTTCACTGTGGCAACAAAATTTTCACTCTTTGAGAAAGCAGGATACTCTTATTCAACAGTTCCTTATTATTTCTGTCCCAAATATTCCCCACCCTGGCACAGGCAAAGGCAGAGACAGCATCTACCAAGGGTCTTCTGGGCACTCAGTCTGGTCCCCCAAGGTCTGCAGGGCTTGAATGCAGCACCAGCTCCATGGGAATGGACACACTGACATCTGTTGACTGCACACAACTTCTCCAGCCCACTACCGGAGCTCTTGATGTAGCTGGAGAGATTAAAGCATGGGAATCGAAACACAAAGGGTTTCAACTCTTACTTATCGTCACGAAGGGCCTTATTAAGGAAAATGCATATCTTTCTGGTGCTCAGGTTGTGTTCACAAAGCCTGTTAAAAGGACATTAATGAGTTGCTTGTAACTGCTTTTAAGTATTTAGGGTTATGTTTTACTGGCAACAAATTTTATTTCCTAATTGATCAACTAGATTAAAACTTTACTGAGCAAGGCTCTTAAAAACACTTTTAAATACGTTCTGTTTCAAAACATTTATAGAATCTGAGATTTTCTGACTCTCACAACCCTCAGATAATTCCACAGTCTGTGATGGAAGAAAACATTATGTTTGCCTCCCATGAAGGCAGAGGCAGTTTCCAAAATCAAGAGCTGTAAAATGTCCCATAATTCAGCTTTATTTAGAAGCTGGGAAACTAAAGTGAAGGGCTAAACTGGAAGACATCCACAAACCTGGCTGCCTTTGGTGCTTTTCTAGAAAGGTTTCTCTCCCAGTCTTGCTGAGGGAGAACCACCAGGCACAGAGGCATGATCGAATGTCAGAAAGAGGGACTGGCTTGTAAGAGAGCACCCTGGGAGAAAGCTAACGTCTTCTGACCTTTGAGCATCAGACCAGAGAGGTAGAGAAAAAGTCTGGTTGTCCTTTGACCCATCTCACCCCAAGTCTCCAAAGTCAATGAAGATGGGCCAGGGACACACAGTGGCCACAGCTTTTTGCTGGCAGGAAAGAACACCTGATGTCTCAGGGAGAGGATGTGTGTAAAACCAGCACTGACTTGAGATTTGAGGAAATGACATTTCAGATCCAAAAAGGAAAAGTAAGAGATTAAAAAAGAAAAAGACCTTGGGAGAAAAGCCAGAGTGAATTGGGAAAAGAGGCCAAGACGTACTGTTGTGGGCTTGGGAAGTTTGACTTCGTATGTCTCATTCAGCTGGCATCCTCTCTGACATAAGATACTACGTATCTGCAGACACAGAACCAATCCTTTGATCTGAAAAAAATGGAAGTTCTTTGATCTTGCCCCTGCTTTCAGGGAATTTCTTACAGGCTGACATCCCATCATTTTGTCTGCAGGTAGTAATGAGTGCAGTATAGAAAGCTAGGAGAACATTTGTTGGAAAACATAGATTTTAAGAAAGCAGCAGTGACATGACCTTCTTGTAATTAAAACTGAACAGTTCAGTTTCCATCATAAAGAGCTTCACAAAATGCTTTAACTTGTCTACAGTGTTTAAACCCAGAGCTTTATTCAAAAAGCAGGACTGACTGTCTCTACTGGCTCCTGCAAGATCTGACACATTTATAGCCATTGGAGACTGAATAAGTTCATCAAGACACCCAGCCACCATCAAACTATCACTGTTTAAGTTACTTTTTAAAAGCCAAAGCCTGGTATTGCAAAGGAAAGGAAAGACAGAAATTCATCTTACTTATCATGACCTCCCTCAGGGTAGGTTTGAATTACACTCCAGGTGGGCTACGGAAATCTTTCATGTCTCTCGCTCCATTAGTTGGTACACTTAGCGAAGGCTGGGTAATAACCTGACATACTCTTCTCGTCATGAACAAGACATGGCTACACATTTGGTCTGGTAATTTCTGCAATATCCCCTTCTCTGGGTGACCAACACCATCCAGTCCAGTCCCTGCAGGCGTAGCCCCAGCCTGGCACTGCATGGGCTTCCAGCTCACCCATCACTTCCAGCAGTGTGAAACAGAGGGAGTGTTTTCCAGAGAATGCCCTGCCATCATCTCCAAGGGCAAAGCTCAGATGTCCGTACCAGCCAGAAGTGGGAATTGATAGATCTGAGAAGGGCACTAAAGTAGCAGCTATAAAATCATAGAATCATTGAAAGAGACCCTCAGGATCATTGAGTTCAGTCATAACCTAACCTAGCTCTAGTACTAAACTTTGTCCCTAAAAACCTTGTCTAAATGCCTCTTAAGCCCCTCCAGGGATGGTGACTCTACCACTGCCCTAGACAACCTATTCCAATGCCCAACAACCCTTTCTGGGAAGAATCTTTTCCCTAATATCCAATTTAAACATGCCCCTGGCGCAACTTGAGGCCATTCCCCCTTGCCCTGTCACTTGCTACTTGGGAGAAGAGCATAACGCCCTCCATGCTACAAGAGCAGAGTTGACTTGTAGAGTCACTAAAAGACAGTATTTCCTTGCTCTTGCAATAAAGGGATCAGAAAATGCATTGCTTAAAAGTACCACCAATACCAGTATTGCTTTTAGTGTTTTACTTAAGTTTATGTGTTAGTGGTTTTTTTAAACTTACATGTCCTAGAATAACAAGGAAAAATGAAAACATCGGTTTTCACTTAGAGGTTAAAGAAGAAACTCTTCCCCCAACAGCAAAAAATATTTCAAGAACTAGAAAGCAAACTGAGAGAACTCAGTGAATTTGTTTTCTTTTACAAAGCTCTGTGCATAGGGTGCAGTGCCCTGGTGATGGAGCAGGATGGGGAAGAGGCACTGGCAGCTGCCTCCCACCACAGAATGGGCACCCAGTTCAGGAACAACTGGCTTTGCTCAGGCGTCACGTCTCCAGGCAGCTGGGGACTGGCGAGGTGAAATCTCTTCCAAGTATGCGTTGCCTCTGGCATTTTTACATATGAATTTTTCTCTTAAAAGTTGTGAAGATTCCTGAGGTAAAGTCCAGCACATGCTTGTAAAGCGTGTTCACAGAGAAGCAAGGATGACTTTTCTCAAACTCTGTCATTTCAGCCTAATTGTAACATTCAAAACTAAATGAACTCCACAGACCAGAGTGGGCCTGCTCTTGTAAGAATGACCTGCTCACCATGTGTGGGAATGGCAGCATCTGACCCTAAACCAGCAAAAAATTAAAGCAAGGACAAGGAAGATAAGTAAAGCCAAATAATTCAAGGAGAGCAATTTAAACTCATATTGGCAATAATAATGTGCACTGGTCCACATCTGATCTTCAGCTATTTCTAAATTACCTAGAGATAATCAAAAAGAAAGAGGATCTGCTACACATTGGTGTGCAGAACAAGACCCTGCAATTAGTAAGCTGAGATCTGCGGTTGATCAATAGTGACCCTCCCTGTTAGCTCTGGGTGTTTTTACAAGGAAAGGTTATTTCTGTTTTTCCAGCTGTATGGGGAACGGGACTTGCCCCAGATGAGAAAGGCTTTACCCTATCAGTGCTGGCCATCTCTGCTACAGAACTGGCCCACAAGGATTTTTTCTGAAGTTCCCATCCTACGGCATGGTGATCAGCAGGATGTAGGCTTCAAGGACCAGGGCTTCCGTCAGCTGTTTCTCCAGAAGATCCCAGGACTGCAGTAGCTGAGGTTGGCAGTGACCTCTGGAGATTTTCTCCAGCCCCCTAGGCTCAACACAGGCTCACCTTCAGCAGGTTGCTCAGTTTTTGAGTATCTCCAAGGACTCCATGACCTCTCAGAATAAACTGTTCCAGTGTTTGACCACCCTCACAGTAAAAAGTTTTTTTCTTATGTTTAGATGAAATTTCTTTTCTTTCAGCTTCTGCCCATTGCCTCTCACCTGTTCACTGAACACTCCTGAGAAATGCCTGGGTCTGGCTTCTCCCTACCAAATATTTATACATGTTGACAAGATCACCCCTGGGTCTCTCTTCCAGCAGGCTGGACAGTCCCAGCTCTCTCAGCCTCTCCTCACATGACTTCATCATCTCCTCGGTGTCTTCATCATTTTAGCAGCCCTTCACTGGACTTCGTCCAGTAAGTCCATGTCTTTTGTACTGCAGAGCCCAGAGCTGGACCCAGCGTTCCAGATGTTTCTCACCAGTGCTGAGCTCAGGATCACTTCCTTTGAGTGGCTGGTGACACATGTCCTAATGGAGACCAGGGACCATCAGCCTTCTTGCTGCGAGGGCATGCTGCTGGCTCATGTTCAACTTCTGCCCATGAAGATGATGAGCTCCTGGTCTGCAAAGCTGCTTTCCAGCCCATTGTTCTTCAGCCTGTCTTGGTGGTTGGGGTTATTGCTCTCCAGATCACAGAATCACAGAGAGGTTCAGGTTGGAAAGCACCTATGGAGATGATCTAGTCCAACCCACCTGCTAAAGCAGGTTCACCTAAACCTGGCTACACAGGAGCAGGCAGGTTTGAATGTCTCCAGAGAAGGAGACTCCAAACCCTCTCTGGGTAGCCTGTTCCAGTGCTCTGTCACCCTCAAAGTAAACAAGTTTCTCCTCATATTCAGATGGAATCTTCTATGCTTCTGCCTGTGCCAGTTGCCCCTCATTCTGTTGTTGGGCACCACTGAAAGGAGTCTGGTCCATCCTCTTGACACCCACCCCTGAGGTTGCCTATGGGGATGTTCTGAGAGACAGTGTCAAAAGCCTTGCTGAAGTCAAGGTAGACAACATTCACTGCTCTCCCTTCATCTACACAGCCAGTCATACCATCACAGAAGGCTATCAGCTTGCACAAACCTGAATGCCCCTTGGTGAATCCTAGCTGACTACTCCTGATGACTTTCTTTTCCTCTATATGCTTGGAGATGACATCCAGAATGAGTTTTCCACTTTTCCAGGTGAGACCATATGTACCTTTGAGGTGGTTTGCCTTCTGATTCTCATCTTGGGAGACAGCTAAGGAATATTTGTCACTGCTGTCGTGAGCTTCACACTTCTGTTGAATTTCATGAGGTACCTCTGTGCCCAACTCTGCAGCCTGTCCAGATCCCTCTAAAGAGCAGCACATCCGTCTGCTCTATCACCCACCCCTCCCACTTTTGTATCGACTGTCAACTTGCCGAGGTTGGACTCTGCCCCATCATCCAGGCTGTTAACAAAGATAATAACTGATATTTTCCCCATTATCCACCCCTGGGGTGCACCACAGATCACTGGTGACCAGCAGGACTTCTTGTCACTTATCACAACCCCCTGGGCCTCCTTGTTCAGCCAGTTCTCCGTCTACCTCACTGTCCATTTACCCACTCCACCAGTCTGTCTTTGAGTGTTTTATGAAAGGCAACATTTAAAAACTCGGTAAAGTCTAGACAAACACCCATTTCTCTTCCCCTCTCTTCCCTGTGATAGTCTTTTCATCATAGGAACTATCAGGTTGGTCAGGCATGACTTTCCCTTTGTAAATCTATGCTGATTACTGCCAGCCACCTTCTTCTTCTTCATGTGTTTGGAAATGGCTTCCTGGACTATTTGTTCTATTACCTTCCTACAGATCACTGTGAGGCCAGCAGGCCTGTAGTCTCCAGGATCTTTGGGCCACAAAGACGATTAGGGGCCTGGAGCACCTTATGAGGAGAAACTGAGAAAGCTGGGTCTGTTCAGCCTGGAGAAGAGAAGCTGAGAGGGGATCTCATCAATGTTTATAAATATCTCAAGGGTGGATGTCACAAGGATGAGAACAAACTCCTTTCAATGGTGCCCAATAACAGGATGAGGGGTAACGGGCACAGGCTGAAGCATAGGAGGTTTACTCTGAATATGAGGAGAAACTTGTTTACTTTGAGGGTGACAGAGAACTGAAACAGGCTGCTCAGAGAGGTTGTGGAGTCTCCTTCTCTGGAGACGTTCAAAACCTGTCTGGACATATTCCTGTGCAATCTGCTCTAGGTGAACCTGCTTTAGCAGGTGGGTTGGACTAGATCATCTCCATAGGTCCCTTCCAACCCCAAACATTCTGTGATTCCTTGTTGTCCTTCTCGAAGACAGAAGTGACATTTCCTTTCTTCCAGTCCTCAGGAACGTCTTCCTACCACCACACCCTTTCAAAGATAATGAAGGCATGTACTGCAATGCCACCAGCCAGCCCCCTTAGCTCTCATGGATTAATCGCATCAGTACCCATGGACTTATGTATGCATCCACAAAGATGAGCTGGGACAGGAGAGCTCCTGTCGAGGGTTTAGATTGCGGGGTGACAATAAAACCCTGGCAGATGTATTGTTAACCTCCTCTCCTTCCCCTCTTCCCCCTCTTGCCCCTCCCTCTCCCCACTTCCCACTAAGGACAGGCGATCGGGAGGGAAAGAAGGAGAGAGAGAAGAGAGTTGGAAAAATTAAAAATGATTTACTAATGCTACTAATAAGAATAGAGAAAATAATACAAAATATACAAAACCAATCTTGAAAGTCTCAGCAACTACAGAGCCGGCACCCGAAGTCCTGGACTGGACGCTGCAGCCAACCGGAGCTGGATTCAGTGTGTCACTAGGCCTCAATTCGCAGGGACGACTAGCAAGATCCTCTCCTAATGTTGGCCATAAGCAGAAGGGGCGAAAAAAGAAAAAGGCCCAAGATCCTTGTGGTCTCCCACTTTTGTACGAAGTATTCACGTGAATGGGATGTTATACACAGTTGATCAGTTTCTTGGTCACCTGTTTCTCATTGCCCCTCTCACGAGATGTCCATCCATGCTTATCAATAACTTTGCATTCCATTGCTATGTTGACCAAAGCATGTTTCTGGTTCTCCAGGAAAATGCAGCTAATATGAAGCTTTAGCTGACAGGCAAATTCACTAAAAGAGAAACTTGTTTTTTAACAAAACCAGGACATCTCCCAAGGGACAGAGGAGCACTCACACAGCAGAGTGTCCAGAGGACTTCACAGGATCCTGCTCAACAACACTAGACATCCCACACGCTGCTGCAGTGATGAGCTGCTCTTCAAGAGCACTGCTTTTGCAGTCCAAAAAAATTCTAAACATTCTTTAAACATTTTCTTCTATTTAGAAGCACAGCTACGGGGACTTCCCAAAAGTTTCAGGAGTTTGGATAGGAGATGTTGACCAGAAAATGCAGTTGTTCCAGCATCAAAAGATATTACAGAGCTGATCCATCATAGCAAAAAATCTTATAAAAAGCCAAAGAAAATTGAACTGAATTAATTTGACTTATGTAATTGAAAGGAGGTAAAAATAATTTGTTTTCACTTCCTCAATTTCATTCACATTTTTCAGGTTTTCTTCTGTTAAGCCATTCGTGATGCTGTATTGCAACTTTCTGATGGAATGATAGAATAGTTTGGGTTGAATGGGACCTATAAAAGTCATTAGTCCAACCCCCTGCAATGAGCAGGGACATCTTGAACTAGATGCTATTGGACTTCTGCAGTTTTTAAAATGGAAATTTTTTTCCTGTCGAAGTTCTATTTTGTATTTCACCCTTTGGAAAGAAAAAAAAAAAAAAAATTGCATCAAACCAGAGATCCTCATCCCAGTTTGCTACATGTTTCTCCAAGCCACCAGAAATCTCCGTCAGCCCAGGAAGACATGAGCACCAAAGGGGAGTTTGTGAGCATGGGTCCATAGGCCTGTCCCAGGTTAGCAGCAGTAACGCTAAACCTCATTCATATCCCTGGACCAAGGTTGCTCTTTCAGCTTCATGGAGACAACAGTCGAGCAGTAACAGCTGATGAGATTTTACATGGCTCAGCTGTCAGTATCCACCACAGGAGCACAGGATAGACAATAAATGCTTGCAGCAGCTTTGCAGTGTAAATTGAAAAAAAGAAATCTACAAATAACCAGAGAAAGGAAACTGCAAAGCAGTGAGCAGTTAGCAGTTAGGAAGATGCCGGTAAAACTGGCTGGAAGCAATCCTGCAGGCTTACTAGACAGTTTTAATGCTTTGTTTGACACCATTGCTGTTGCTGCAACGTCTTGGCAGCCCACACAGTGGACCTCACTTCTCCTCAAAAACCTCAATTTCAGTCTCTGCAGCAGAGGACGGGTGCAGAATGTGAGCACAGCCCCTCTGGTCAACACAGAGGCTGAAGGGACGAGGCAGCAGCACTGCAGCCCCCACCACTGAGCCTGGATAGAGTTTGAAGCCAGAGCTTTCAAAGCCACAGCAGGAAGCCTTGCTGCTACATAAGAGTAATAAACGGGCGTGAACACGCACCGCCTCCAGCACAGCCATGTGCACCGGCCGCGTCCACAGTGAGCCCTCTGCTCTGCATGCTGGTTCCGTCACATTAATTCATCCCACGTCGCTATGGCAACGCGTGCAAAAAAACACACTGCAGCGGGTCTGGATCTGGCTCCCGCAGACCCATCTTGGCCCTGACATGTGTGCTGCCCAGGGAGCAAACTGCTAATAAGGTCCCTTAATTTTGTTCATCAGGAACACCTCTGCTCACAGACTGTCAGTTTGAGACATCTTGAAAAATGTTATGAAAACCAACGGGAAAAAACAGAAAAATAAGCTAATGTCTTCCACCAAACAGCAAGACCTTACATGAGCATCAAACTGCTTTGTTATCTGCAAGGTGCAGGGTAACAATGCTGCATGGCTGCCAGGTTTGTAGCTCATAAGTATCCAATACTTGTGTTTGTGACCAGCAAAATCCCCCTCCTTGGGCAGGGAGCAAAGGCCACAGCTGTCCAGCAGCACCCATTCCCTCCCAGCAGCACCCGTTTCCTCTGGAACCCGAGTGCACTGGAGATTTTGTGGGGCTACAGACAAGTCTCTCCTGGGAGCTGGTAGCAGAGGAGGGACAATGACCTGGCAGGAGGCATGACTTAAAATGAAAAAGGCAACACTGGTGACAGCAAGAGCATGGGAAGTGGGAGGGAGCAGAAGGAAAGCATGAAATCCATCAAACCCGTATTTGTCTCATTAAAAGTATTTTTAATTTATAGTGTTCTAGAATTTACTTGTCACCCAGCTGCACAGCCATCACCATGTTGCCTCTCACTTATTTTCTTTCCAGCTTCTCTCTCCCACCTCACTGGGACTGCCATCAATTTATTCCCATCAGCAGCAGTTACAGTAGATGGATTCATTTGTGGGCAATGGGAGCTGAGAGACAAAGGTGACAATATAATTAAGGTTTTTAATTCTATGCCTGAACAGTTAAGTCCAGAACTCATGATAATTAGCTGGCTGCAATGAAAGATCTTTAGTCGTTATTTTCCCTTTGTTTCACATAATTTTTCACTTTGGCCAACTACATTTGTCCTTTAATCTGAATCCTTGCTCAATAATGCTCTGCCTTTCCATATTCCCTGGGACTGCAGGAGTGCATTAGCAGTGCAGGAGCGTATGAAGAGCAAACGCGGACGCGGGGCAGCATCTACAGGTTCATGGGACGGCTGGTGCCTCTCACAGATGCACAGGGGAGGGAAGCGCTGCCAGAGGAAGGAGCCACATCACTGGAGCAGCGGAGCAGTGGATGGAGAAACAGATAAAAAGGAAGAACGGAAGGCTCCTGTTAGCACCGCACCTAAAACAAACAAAGCAAGCCCTGCTTTCAACATTGTGGACTTGCAGAACAACCTCATAAATGGTGATGTCACCAGAAGGCTGTCTTTCAAGGCAAGGACACAAAAATCTCATAAAAAACATCTCCATTAGAAGAAAGAAGGATGAAATATCAAAAGATTATTTTTTTAATACTGGGAAATGAAGGTACCTTGGGGCCTGCCACCTCCTCACTGGTCACACCACCAAGTCTTATGCTGCTAGTAGAAAACCTTCAAGCCCGCCTTTGACCTTGCAGAACCAGACCACAAGGGTCACCACCACACACTGACTCGACCTTCATCCAGGATAAATCAGCTCACAGGTCCAAATGCAGGGTCAGAGGGGTCCTGCAAGCTCTACAGTTTAGGCCTCTTGGTTCAGTAAGTATTGGTCAAAATATTTTATCCTTTTCAGGGGTTTCAGAGTGATATTTCTGTGATCCAAATATCTAAAGAGCCATAAATTCAGTGACTGTAAGCAAGACACTCTTCTCTTGAATCTGCATTTAGTCATAAATGAAAGGAATACAATCAATTTAAAGCAGGTGTGTGTTTGGTGCAGGAAGAAGAAGCAAGAATCAGTAACCGAAAAGCTAACAAGTGCATTTGAAATGTTCAGCAGGAATAGAACAGCAGCAGCATTGCAGAAAGTGAATCACCCTATGCGCTGCAAAAACAGTTACAAGAAGTACTGGGAGAATGTTATGCAACGCTAGCTTTGACTTATCACATAACTTAGCACATAGCACCAAGAAGACCCTGCAGAGAGACTATTTTGGCAAGTAATTTGCCCTCTCTGACCTGCCTGTAATCCGTGATAGCATTCTCATTGCTTCAGCGCTGAGTGGACTGGAAAAGAGACAGGAAAAAAAATACTTTGGAGAAAAAAGAAAAAAGGAAAAGTTGGTCCTACAAAGGAAAATCAAACCTTGACAAGTCACATAATGAGTCAGTAGAAATGTTTCTGTCTATCTGCTCCTTTGTTATCTCTGGGTATGGCATTCCCCTGTGACCCCCATGCACCAATTCCTCTGCTTTAGGACAAAATTTCAGCCAGGATCATAGCACCATGTTTCAGAGGAGCTTCTGCTTTGATGACCTACTTGTCCTAGGGACTGTGCAAAGGCTTTCCTGAAGCTCAGAAAGCATGCATGTGGTGTCTTGCATGAGCTGGTCAAAATCTGGCAAGCAAGGGCAGAGGTGACACTCAGGGGTCTAATGTCACACAGAGCTCAGTCATGTTGAACACCAGTTCAGACAGAGGCTGATGATGGAGAAAGAGAGCTAACTAGGAATAACAGTATTGTCTCCTGTGAGAAACATTTACATCTGGAGAACTAGCTGCTAATTACCATTGTCATCATTGCTCATGCCATTGACTGTTCCGGCCATGTCTGGACCTTTGATACCTAGGGGTTGTCTTTGAAGGAGCAGGGACGAAACCTGAGGAGCCTCATCTTTCCACACCAAAATAATCTTTAACATCTGCACCCTTCAGTCTCAGTGTGCCAAAAATATAGTTTTAGTCCACAGCTCCCTTCTCCTCCCTCGCTAGTAGCCTTTTTAGGGAAGTGAGCATCTCCTGGGAAAGTGTATGTTCTTGTTAAGAGGAATTTGCTTTGATTCAGAGGCTTATCTCAGCTCTTGTTACAGATCTCACTTCAAATCAGCACAACTTATTCTCCTAAAATGGGATGGCATGTTTGTCCAGAAGGTTTCAGCCCCTGGACTTACTGTGCTGCATTGCTCAGTGAAGCAGTTTCTTCCCTGTTAAGCTTTTATTAGGGAAACCTCACAAGCTGTCCCTGCAGAGCCACAGGGCAGCAGACAAAACTGCCCCCTTAATGCCACCAGTGGGCATTAAGGTGGTGGCTGGGAAAGGAGGTGGGAGGCAGGTGCCATGCCGTTGCCTGCAGATTTCATGTTGTATAACATCTCTTTTACAAACAACCTCGATACTGACATCTGTACTGACATGCGGTGAGCAAAACCATTGCTGGCTGCACTTCCCATTTCAACTGAAGTCTTTGACCACCCAATTTCTGCATCCGTCAGGCCATTTCAGTCAGGGCTCTATAGGGACAACATTATTCTGAGGAGCAGAACAGTGAGCTGAAGACCTTGGTCAATGAAAGGATGGGGACATGGAAGGAAAAGCAGGAGATGTTTTCCCCCTGCACTGATACCAGCTGCACCGTCTAAACCACCAGCACACAGCTTCAGCTGGCAGCATGTGTCCCCACTTGTTGAAACGGGTTTAATTCCTTATATGGCACTGCATCAACAAAGGCAAGGTTTCTCATACTGCATGAGTTAGCAACACCTTGCCTGTGCTTTGGACATCTACCAAGCAAAGGCACAGAAAGCATGCTGAGCGTGCTACATGCCCTCTTTCTGGAGGAATTCCCTTAGTTTCATTATTGCCTCTGGCAAAGCCATTCTGCTCCCTTCCAAGCCACCAGCCAGGTCCAGGCTCTGCCCGGCATACCTCTGCACCAGCTGCTGTCTGCCAGTCCTTGGAGGGATTGGAAACATTCTCAGACCAGCATTTGGAAACCCTGTTGTTCAACAGATGAAGATGCTCGCACACCCTCTCCCCTAAGTTTTCATCCCAAATGCTTACTTAAGCCTTCGCTTTTTTCTGTCTCCTTGTTAGGTTGTTGAAACCTGCAGCAGGAGATCATGTGCACGTTCCTATGCCCTTGAATCCATTAACTACAGCAAAGTGATTAATTATTTTAGTCTCTTTATGGCATCACTGTTAACTTACTGTACATTCATATTTCCAGTCATAAAAATGATAGTCTTAAAATAAGGAGGACATGTGTTATTGAACCATTTATAACGAGAACTGTCTGGAGCAGGAAAAGACCCAAATGGGCATAAGAAAGCAACAAAAGTTAATGATTCAGAGATAAAATACTATGTTTTAATCTACAGGGTGTGTGACAAATCCAAGAAATTAGAAGCTAAAAGGGTACATGACCAAGGCAAGAACCTTAGGACACATATTCAGCTGGTGTAAAATCTTGGAGGGAGCAGCATCACGGTTAAAACACAGAATGCAAACTCAGAGGCTAGCCATGCCCGTGGCATTTATTCTCACAGCAGCCTCATGGAAGGACCAGGGGGCAGCCAAGCACGGGAACTGTGCCTGGACCCCAGCCAAGACGGAGGTGCTTTGTGTTCCCCTCAACGGTGCAATAGAACAGGGGAGCCCTGACAGCCCATGTCCCAGGGGCTGCTCGCTTGCTGCCTTGGCCAGGGGTTTTCCTCCTGGGCCCGCAAGCAGCAAGGTTAACCTGTGGGGGTTTTATTCCCCAATTGTATCGCCACCTGGCTATGCTGAACTGTCAATCTTGACAGCAATTAAAATCTTACATCCAAAAGAGGTACCCTCTGTACACATTTCCATGGACATATCTTCCTCCCACATGCTGATACCAAACACTCATACTACTAAACTACAGACAAGGACACAGACCTGGTGGGTCAGTTCCTGGAGGTTCCTGTCCTGACCTACAACCATATCTGCTGCTCTCCGGAAGTTACTCAGACCCCTCTGCCACATGAGCAGGTGGGTGTCATAGGATGTTTCTACATGAAGATGCCAGGACGAGAGGCTGTATGTGGGATCCTCCTGCCTCCATCACGTCCTCTCCCCACACCGCACATACAGGAACCACTAATATGCAGGGCACCATCCAGCTGCTCGGCTCTTCACCACTTGCAGCGGTGCTGGGGGGATCCACAATGGCACAATACAAAAGTCAGACAAACTTCAGTGTTTTTAGAAAAGCTGACCCAAAGGTTTTCACCCTGCAATTCATTCAGCCTGATTCAGATTATTTACCTTTAGAAATGGGTGAAAAATATGAGTGAAGACAAAAAAAACAGATTTGGTTTTGGATCCTGAGCAGCAGTAAAGTGTTATGCTAAGAGCAAGATATCTACCTTTTTCAGTGATTAATTTCTAATGGAATTGAAAATATTGATTCCATTAGACTGCTGGCTTATATATACTGAATTGGGCAGTGATGAGGAAGGTGGGGTCACAGACTTCAGGAACTGGTCTGAAAACAGCAATGGAGAGGACAGATGTGGAGAAGGATGGGGAAAAACAGCCACGTGCAAAGTGTTTTATACACAGTAAATATCTGCCCCCACCCTCAGCCTTCTCTGTTGAATGTAAGACCAAAACATTGCCAGTAGATGCACTCTTGCATCCTTCAGCATGAAATCCTGATCTTAAGCATCAGGATGGTCAGTCCAATTACCCTTCCTTCCCTCCAGAACACAGGGTTTGCTGGGGCTATGTGACCATGTATGTGTAAGAAGCGGCATCCTTGCACGTGTGAAGCAATATAACATAAAAGCTGTTTTAGTTTGAAGGCACCAGAATATCCTGAACATGATCTGCAATGTGTGCTCACAGTCCAGAGCCTGTGGTGGCCTGGGCTGCATCCCCAGCCCCGTGGGCAGCAGGTTTGGGGGGATCCTGCCCCTCTGCTCCACTCTGGTGAGACGCCCCTGCAGTGCTGGTCCAGCTCTGGGTCCACAGCACAGGATCCACATGGAGCTGCTGGAGTGGGGCCAGAGGAGCCACAGGAGTGACCTGAGGCTGGAACAGCTCTGCTGGGAGGACAGGCTGAGAGAGCTGGGGTGTTCAGCTGAAGAAGAGAAGCTCCAGGGAGATCTTAGTGCTGCCTTTCTGTGCATAAAAGGGGCCCCTGAGAAAGATGAGGACAGACTTTTCAGCAGGGCCTGTTGTGACAGGACAAGGGGTGGTGGTTTTAAACTAAAGGATGGAGATTCAGGCTGGACATGAGGAAGAAATCGTTGCCCCTGAGGGTGGTGAGAGCCTGTCCCAGGTTGCCCAGAGAGGTGGTGGATGAACCATCCCTAGAGACATCCCAGGCCAGGCTGGACAGGGCTCTGAGCACCCTGAGCTGGTGAAGATGTCCCTGCTCATGGCAGGGGGACTGGGGAGCTGGGAAGGTCCTTCAACCCAAACTATTCTATGATTCTATGACTGAAACAGAGAAAAAAGCAGGGGGTAATTAAAAAACATTTTTACTGGACAGAGGAATATGCACTGACCACCAGGCCAGCACAATAGAAAGCTCTTCTCAAGGACATGGGCAGAAATCCCCAAAGATGAACACAGCATCAGGAGAAGTTTGGGTCATTCCTGGGGAAGTGGCAGCACTCACAGAGCAAAGTAGCAAACCCAGCCCTGGATGGAGCAGGGGCAAAATCACAATCTCTGCATGAGCCCAGTGTGGCATGTGGAGCAGCCCCTCTGCAAACAAGCTTCTAAAAAGAGAAAGGTTTTCTAAATGAGAGCAGAGACATCCCCAAAACTGTTGATCCTAAAGTACTGAAGAGTGGTTCTGCTCATAGATTTTGCTCCTTTTCCATTAATCACCTTGCAGAGGCCGTGCCTCCTCTGGGCATGCAAGGTCTGCTGTGGGGCAGTAATCTGGGGTTCTACTTACTGCAGAACAATATTTAGATTTCTTAAAGAAAAGTGCAACTTAAGAGTTTGGTGGTGGGTTTACTCTGTTATTTACTGTAAGGGGGAAATACTCCAAGCTGAATGCTGCTGACCTTCTCTCCAGGAGCCTGTACCTGTTCACGAATCAAACTTTTAGGCATCTTTCATCCCTGATAACTGTTCTTTCCAGAGTCTGTATTTTAGAGCTCCAAAGGCAAACTTTCAGGCAAAGCCTGATAACTGTTGCAGAGCAGACTTTCAGGAAAAAAATTTCTCAGGAAAAAAAAAATTAATAGAGTATAATAGCAGGAGATCTGCCTTCAGCTGGGTACCTGTGCGGAGTTCCAACCTAAGTATAGAAAACCATAGACTTTTACATCTTTACAGACCATTCATGCCATGATTCAGCCCAATAGCAAAATTTCAGTTTGGGGTTTTCTTGCTTCTCGTTGGATTCTTTCAGTGATCTCAGTGTGCCTTTGTTTTGTTCAGCTGTAGACATTGTTTATGGTCCATGGCCTTCCAGATAATATTTTGTCTGAAAAAATCCTTTCTTCTCAGCAAAGTGCAAACCAGACCCTGTTTTGCAGATGTGTGTAGAGTCTCTGCATCAGCTTTGGATTCATTATTTTTTCTCCAGTCAGTTCCATTCTTCCCAGCAAAGTGCAAACTGGACCTTATCTTGCAAGTGTTCATTGTAGTTTGTAGTTGTTTTTGGTAAATATGAGCAGAACTTTACAGCTTAAGACTTCAGCAAATCCAGCTTACTAAGTAGCATGAAGCAGAGAGTAAATTAAAAACTGTACAACCTTATAAATGATTCATTATATTTAGTGTGCATTTAGTTAATCTGAAT
Organism: Streptopelia decaocto; assembly: GCF_964273445.1. Classification (NCBI taxonomy): domain Eukaryota; kingdom Metazoa; phylum Chordata; class Aves; order Columbiformes; family Columbidae; genus Streptopelia; species Streptopelia decaocto. Next base: position 89,017 of record NC_138657.1, on the reverse strand, counting down.
GATTAATATTAAACTTAATTTTGGCTCATTCATTGACCTGTGAGTAGTAAAACCATTGCCATATAGCTCACTTATTTAGCAGGGAGAGCTCAAAGTGGGCCTATCCAGGCTGTTGTACTTATAGAATAAAGTGGTTGACTTGTAGTCAAATTGCATGCAGTAGGAAAGATCTGCACAAGACTCCCTGCGCCCACAAGCCCCTGGTGTTCAGTTGCTATTCTGCTTCCCTGCAGGTCTCCTGGAAAGAGTTCTCGGCCCGGCTGCAACTCAGGCCCTTCCCTCCCCTGGACCCTGGACCAAACTGCTCTGGTTTGGCTGAGGGGGTCAAGTGCATCTGCCACAGGGTCCCAGGTCATGCCTGAGTGAATTTTCAGGAAAGAGTCTTACTGAGGGGACTGGCCTGTGCACACTCCAATAACAGGTACCGTTTAAAGAAGGGGCTGCCCTCTGGATTTCCACTTGACAGGCAGAACAACCAGTGTCTGGACTCTGATCAGCACTGGTGCGTGGGATCAGATGAGCACTAAATGGTTTTTCCACCTGGGGAGGTCTGAAAGGACAGGTTCTTAGACCATAAAGTCCTGGACTCCCTTGTGCTATAGGCTTGTGCAGCACCTCAGTGCATGAGATGTGTTCCCTTTGGGGTTACTGCAGCTTATGGCCACCCACAAGGACAATGGCAGCTGCTGCTTGAGAGTTCTCCCATTAGAGAATTATTGATAAACAGATCATTTGTATTGCACAATAGGAGGAATACCAGAGGTCCTGGATCCTCTCCCAAGAAGATCATGTGTTCACTGCCAAGTAAGAAAAAACATGAGTCAAAAATCTTAGAGAACAGCTTACTATGGTCTTGCAATGAAAAATGTTTTGAATTTTTGCTCAAAATCTTTTTGGTTTTAATTTTCTTTGCTTAAAGAAAAGTCTTTGGAAAATGGTCATATTTGAAACAAAAAATTTTCTTTGACCCAAAGCATAGATACTTTTGTTTCCTTTTTTTTTGTTTCTGGGCCTTTCGTGATGGAAAATAGCTAAAAAGAACTGCAACTTGCTTTCTTTTTCCATTTATTAAAGGTATTTTGAGGTGATGCAACAAGACTCCCAGACATGATGCTAAGGAACCTTCAAGCTGCTGGCCCCAGTGTGTCAGACTGTGGAATCAGTGACGCAAAAGGCACAAGGGGCAATATGAAGCACAATGTGATCTTTGGGTTACTGTTTAAGCATCAGTTTCTCACTGCAGAGTTCCAGTCTTCTCACCATCCAGGCGGAGTCTGAAATTATCCAAGAAGTTGCCCAAATAAATTACAAAGTTTGCAGTGAAATTCAAACTGATTTTAAAATAGGTCCATTGCTCTTTTTGTCCCACTCTAGCACTCCAGTCTTCCTAGCAGTCATTGAAGAGAATCTACAAAAGTCAAAATAACCCCAAAATATTTAACACATTCTCAGTTTTCTGTTGTTTTCAATAAACTATCATTAAGTTTTTGTAACTAATCAATAAAAAATTGGCTTTGTCTCTTCCTGCAAAATATTTCGATGAAGTGCAATTGGTTTCAGGTTAGTGATGGAGATCAGTTTTCAGAACTCTGTTCCTTACCAGCCATGACTTAGGGCTCCATGCTTCTCTGTGCAAAGCCTGAGCTGCATGGCTTGGGACCCAAGCCCATTTGCCTGCCTATGGAGTAACCATAAGGGAAAGGATGAGTAATGCCACCAGGCTAGTCCCTCAGGAGAGACTCTGCCTTTACCTATAGCAAGTAAACCATCCATGACTTGATCACACTGAGAGGTCCATGCAAGGGCTGGAAGAGACAGGGAGTAATAAGCTAGACTTGTTTTTTCCTGATTATGCATTTTTTTGCTTAGCTTTCCAGTGCATCAAAGTCCAGCACAGTTCCATATATAAAGAAGTTGTAAAGGGAACTGGGGACTATCGCAAGGCACATATTAGCTTACATGCTGCAAAACCACAAAGCCATTCATACAGGTGGATTGAACTGGAGGTAGCTGAGTGAAGAAAAGCTTGAAAGGTGTTGGTTTTGTGACGGGACCCGTTTAAGTTTTCCTCCTTATTCTTTCTAAAGGTAATGTTTCTGCGAGTTCATCTGCAACTTAAAATCGAAAAGTGATGTTATTGTCATTCTTTATTTTCATATCTCTCCCATGTCCCAGAATTACCTCAGCCTCCATCTTCCCTCCATGTGAGGTCTCCTGAACGGCTCTAAGATGGAGCTGACTGGTTGAACCACTGTTAGTTTCCAGCTCTGCACCAGGCTATAGAGGTTAATGCAATCCCAGAATTTTGCAAAAAAGAGACCCTGTCCAGGACAGGTTTAAGGCTGGTCCTTCTGAACTTGTTTGTTAAGACAAGGAGAAAAATTAGCAGCTGCCTGCTGCTGGGCAACTCAAATCAACTCCTACTTTTCCCTTCTTACAGTGACGTATCAATCAGCAATGAAACAATGAAAGCGGGATTTTAAAGCCTGTTCTTGCTGTTCCATGCTGTTGCCTGTTCCCCACCATACCACTCAGGCAGCTGTAGGCAAATGAGAGCCCAGAGAAACCCAAACTTTGCAGATAAACTGAATGCTCTGCCCTTGTCAAGTCCCTTCCAGGGAAGTCATTGCTTGTCACACAACTGCCAGCTCCCATGAGTCCCTTGAGAGCTGTCACTGCTCTCATCCATCATCATCAAAGAGGTCCACCTGCTTCAGGGTGGATGTCTCAGATGTACTGATGGCTGCGACGCAGTAGATATATCTCGGCACCACTTTTCATTGCATTTCTATTTGGATCCAAATGAATGCTATTTATTTCTGAAGATTTTGTGCACCAGTGCCTGCCCTTGTGTGGCTGCACTTACTGCAGGGAAGGTTATCGGGCACTGTGTCCCCAGTCTGATTTGTCTTTCCTTCCTGGTCTTGTCCTTACAGCTGTCTCTGCTGGCAGGGGAAAAATGTGACCTGGCCAAATGCCTCTCAGGTTCCCAAGGGAAATGACAGTATTTCCACCCTGCATTTTATCCATATTAAGTGTCCACATTTAGTCTCTGAAGTATTTCAGATAACTGAGTTAGCAATTCAATTTATCACTGATATTATAAACCCAGAAAGCATAGAAAGCCAATTGGTTTCTTCCCATAAAATGTGATGGTTTTTAAGCCAGGCTCTGGACTCTTGGGATCTAGCTTGTTTTGGCATGCCAGAATCACTTTGTTCTATCTCCTATTAATCTTGTGAAACCAGATTTATAATAAGTTGATTTGTAATTAGACATTGCTGTCCTACCCTTCCCTGGGCTTTCACCAACCTCTACTTCTTGATTTGTCTCTTTACATAGCACTGAAGCCACATTCTTAAAAGGTTCCCAGCCTACTTTTCCACAACAGCTTAGAGGATGAAGTTTTAAAACATCTCAATATGTATTTTCAGCAGTTGAGCAGTTTGGATTGGATTTGCAAAGACACTTGGGTGCTGATATGTATAAACAGTGTTGCCAAGGCATGTTTTGAGAGCCTCTCATTGCAGGATTTTTTTCCCACTGCAGAAGTTTAAAAGACCAGTGTTTAGTCAAAGCTGATGGGGATGTCGTTCAGTCAAACCACCTCCTTAGGAGCTGGCTCAGACCACACACACCTGCAGGAGATAAGAGGGTGTTCACCTGATCTTCAGAACTCTTGAGGCTAAACACTCATTCCTCTCTTTGACAGGCAACACCAGTGTTATCTGTGCAAACATTTGTGGTGTACACATTGCGTGCAGGTAGAGATGCAAATTGTGTTAGACCAGATGCTCCTGATGCTTAACTCATGGAAAATAAACCACTTGTCTGAGGACACTCTTGCCCATACAGCTCCCTTGCTCATGTGTCAGACACCACCATGCTCCTGAGCGCCACAGACCTCTATGACGACAGCAGGTGACTCTGGAAGTCAGAGCAGTCTCAAAAATGTTTGGGGCACTGGCTCAACGCAGCAACACACAATCGCTGTCACTCTTGGGCAGCATTTTCCACTTCAGTGCAATACTGGCAGCAGCCAGCAACTTGCATTTTCTGCACTGCTTTGTGTGCTTTGGGAAAATTCTACATCACATTTAAAGCCCCAGATCCTGGCCCCTCCGAGAGGATTTCTATTTCTGCTTTCTGGCAGCTCTGAAAATGCAGCCCAGGGAGTCTGAATCTCACAAACATGGACATGTGAGTTGCCCCATAAAGAAAAGGGAAAATGTAACAGTCTCCTTTTCTCTATGGCAATTCTTCCTACACTTAGCATATACCTTGTGAATTATGTATTTAAAAGCTTACAAGTAATTAAAAAAACTGTAACTTTACCACCATGTAACACCTGGAAAGTGACGGTATACGGCTCTATAACAACACCACACTGACTAAGTGGCATTGTTTGCACGGCCTTCTTTTTTCCCAAGATAGTTGGGGACATCATAATCTGAATCTCTTACTTTGTGTCTTCACAATTAATGGAAAAAAATGTATAGTGCTTTCATTTCTTCTTTTTTTCCCCTGAATACTACTTAAACAAATCTGAAGTTCTGTAATACAATCCTCAGATCCAGGTAGACAATAAGAAATTACTTGTGTTTTTTATGTACTACATGGTGCAATCAATGAAAAATTAATTATTAGAGTAAAAATAATTAGTGTTCTTCCACACCAGACATGAATCTTAGGCTGTTCAGAGATAGTCACTGCTAATTAAAGTCCACACAGGTCCTCCCAGGCAGCACTAGGTCTTCACACATGGGGATTCCGCAGTGTGGTGGGCAGGCGGGTCCTCTCCAAGGACAGTGGTGGCCACTGGTGAGAATGGTTGCCACCAGGCTCCTGAAACGTCAGCAGTTCCTCCTGTGAGGAGTTGGTGAAAGGAATAAACATAAGGTGAGGAGGAAGGAAGGAGTAAGGAAGAGGAGAGAAGGGCCAAGAGACTCTTCAGGCACCACAATAACTCTGACACTGGCAAGCTGGGCAAGATTTTAATCCAGTCTCCCTAGACTTTGTGATGAGTCTAAAGATCTCTTTTGGCATGAATTTAGCAGGAAAATGTGGGAAAAGGTCCTGTTGGTGGGTGCTCTGAGGAGCCTGGGTGTGAGTTTTGGACATTGTTATGTCATACCTGTTTTTCCTGTAATAAATTCATGGGGGTGTAAACCTGAGATCAAATGCAGCATATTTCAGTCTAAAATTACTGGTTATGAACAAAGGCACTTTGTTCAAAGCCAGAGGACGAGCCAGAGGACAAGCCAGAGGACAAGAATAAAATGGGTCTGTCTTATTGAGCATTATGTTTTGTGAACATTTTGCTGTGCAGTTCACAAAGTTTGAGAGTTATATTTTAGTTGGTGAAGGTTTTTATTTCTTAAAAGCCTGCTATATTTAACTGTTTCCTACAAGCCTAATAATAAAATGTATTAATATAATTATAATTTTTATTATTGTTTTAATTTTTAAAAAATATATTCAAATTACTTTCAAAATAGCAAAATGTAAAAATGTGGGCTTTTTCTGCTCATTTTGGGGAAGGGATGGTATTAGGGGAAAGGGACACATTGCTGATTGATTAAAGAGCTGATGCTCCTAATTTGTAAAATTGCACAAACACACAAAAGCAAAGGGAGAATACTAGGTTAAGTGTTTCTTGGGCAGCTGTTCTTAGTCTTCTCCCCCTCGACCCTCCATTTGTCAAAGATTTTAGAATCATATAGTCAGAATCATTTAGGCTGGAAAAGACCCTCAAGATCAAGTCCAGCCATCAACCCAGCCCTGGTACTACCCCATGACCCTGAGAACCTCATCTAGAGATCTGTTCAACCCCTCCAGGGCTGGTGACTCTACCACTGCCTTGGGCAGCCTGTTTCAATGCCCAACAGCCCTTTGGGGAAGAAATGGTTCTCAAGATCCAACCTCAGCCTCCCAGGGTGCAACTTGAGGCCGTTTCCTCTGGTCCTGGCGCTTGTTCCTGGGGAGCAGAGCCCGACCCCCCTGGCTCCAAGCTCCTTTCAGGCAGTTCAGAGATCAGAAGGTCTCCCCTCAGCTCCTGTTCTCCAGCTGAACACCCCAGGTTCCTCAGCCGCTCCCATCACACTTGTGCTCCAGCCCCTCGCCAGCTCTGTTCCCTTCTCTCAACTCACTCCAGTACCTTAAGGGCTTTCTTGGCATGAGAGGCCCAAAACTGACCCCAGGGCTCCAGTTTTGGCCTCACCAGTGCTCAGGACAGGGGACAGTCACTGTCCTGGGCCTTCTGGCCATACCAATGCTGATGTAAGTTGGGATGCTGGTGGCCTTCTTGGCCACCTGTGCACATGCTGGCTCATATTCTGCAGCTGTGGATCAACACCCCCAGGTCCTTTTTCACCAGGCACTTTCCAGCTGCTCTTCCTCAGACTGCAGCATTCATGGGGTTGTTGTGACCCAAGTACAGGACCTGGCACTTGGCCTTGTTGAACCTCAGACAATTGGCCTCAGCCCAACCAGCCAGCAGGTCCATTCCCTCTGTAGAACCTTCCTACCCTCCAGCAGATCAACACTCCCACCCAACCTGATGTCAGCTGCAAACTCACTGAGAGTGCACTCAGTCCTCTCATCCAGATCACTGATGAAGAGATTAAACAGAACTGGCCCCAGTACTGAGCACTGGGGACACCACTTGTGACCGGCCGACAACTGGATTTGGCTCCGTTCACCACAACTCTTTGGGCCCAGCCATCCGGCTGGTTCTTTGTCCATCACAGATACACCATTCAGGCCATGAGCTGTAGCTTCTCCAGGAGATGCTGTGGGATACAGTGTGAAAGGCTTTACTGAAGTCTAAGTACACAACATTCACAGTCTTTCCCTCATCCACTAACTGTGTCACCTTGTGATAGAAGGAGATCAGGTTGGTCAAGCAGGACCCGCCTTTCATAATCCCATGCTGACTGGGCCTGATCACTTGGTTGCCCCGTATATGCTGCATGATGGCACTCAGGATGATCTGCTCCATAATCTTCTTTTGATAATGAAAGGGTAAAAATGAGGAAACTGATAGGACATTGCCTGAGGCAAGGTGACGGGCAACTGATGCGCAGGGCAGAAGACAAACCGTGTCATAAAAAGTGTCCATGAATCTATAGGCATCCTCACAGCAAAGTAATATCTCCTTAATGTCTTCAAACATGGGCTCCTTAACTAGAGCAGAGGAAGAACATGGGTAACAGAAAAGTACTGACTAGTATGTATGACTCTGAGGTGTTTAGGCTTGGATTGTAAAAGCCCAGGACAGCAAAACCAGCTCTGCCAGCAGCTACCCTGACTTTTGCATCAGGTCCTGCTGACTTTGAGTAGCAGCCTGATGTGGTTATCATTAATGTTGTGTTAGCTGCTACATGCTTCTTTTGTGCTACTGCCTTGGCTTATTTCCCTGCATTTGTGGATGGGAAAGGAAGGGATTCCTTTCCAAATTCGGTGAGCACCAAGTTCAAGAGCAGGCACAACCTCATTCATCTGGAAGCATCAGGTTCCAGCATGAATGGTATTGTGAGGAGAAGGGTAGGCTATTTGTTTTCCTTAGTGTCTGTAAATACTTTCACTTTCTGCACTTCAGTGTTTTAGCAACTGCTTAGATTTCTCTTTACATAATAGTGACCTTGACTAACTGCACAGAAGAAGAAATATCGAAGTAATAAGTTATACACTTCTTGCTAAGACTATTCACAGGTAAAATGGAACATTTTAAAGTTTGCGATATTCAATGTTCAAATAAAAAAATTGAGAGTAATAGATCTTTTGTCAGCAAATTGAGAACTGCTGAAATACTGGAGGGGGAGGTAAAGCCACTAACTAAATAACTGGAAGTGACAGCATGAAAAGAGCTATTGACCTGCTATTTTTTGAAGTGCATTCTGGCTAAGCAAGCAAGCAAGCACAGTGGTTCCAAAAGACGGGTGAGCCAGTCCTATATCTCCCTTGCCTGCTCCCACCATAGCGGTGACTTAGGCTGTTTTTCCCTCAGAGCTTACCAAAAATAATGCAGGTTTCTTCTGCAATAGAAGCATTTAACACAGTCCTTGATAAAGGGCACCAGTGTTTCAAATCGATACTCAGTCTTTATCCAGATTAGTTTCAAATCAGAGGGATGCTTCTTTAGAAAGACAAGTCCCTACTTAATCCCTGAGCTCTACTCTCTGCCCCCGTGTGATGAGGGTCTCTGTCAGGCTGATGGGCCATGGTGCTGCCACCACTCCCTTCCATCCCTCTGCCTGTTCCTTGGAGAAGCCCACTGCAGCAGGCCAAGTTATAGGCAGACACTGTGGCTTGCTGAAGGCATGTGCTGGGGACAATGTTGTGCTGGTAAGCATAGTCAGAAAAATGAAGATGGATTTCCATGCACAAGATCTTGCTGGAGGTTAGCAGCAGATGTGGCAAGCCCCTGTGCATGACTGCTCTAGCAAATGGTGGTGTAGAGCACCTGTACAGCAGCCCTGCTGCAACACAACCACCCTGTCTCAGACAGGTCAGTGTCTCCACACAGCAGGGACTGTGAGTCCTGCCCACACCAGCCACCCAGATGAGCAGGAGAGCGCAGCATCACCCCCACTCCAGGGTGCAGCGCTGTATTTCTCAGAAAACAGGGCCCATATGAGCCCAAGATGCCCCTCCTGAACAACCCCACATGCACCACCCGTGTCCTTCTAAAATGTCAACAAAATGCATGAAACTGTAATGCACACAAATGTGAGATGACTGAAGTCTTGCAGTGTCTGTCAGACATTGCAGGTTTGCTTACCCAAGACCTCACTGTGAGCGGTAGGCACAAACAGACAGAAAATGGGATATCTGCAGGAGCAGAGACAAAAGTGATACTGGCTCACTTACACTTTGCAGGTCCGTGCTCCCTAAAGCCTGGAATTACAAAAAGATTACTTCTGGGTTTCTGCTGTAAATTATAAAATTTCTAGATACCTAGCATCCTTCAGAATTAAATTTTCACTTGACTTCAGATGAACTTCCCATAAAGCCATTCTGCATGTACATTGGATTTTGTTGCTTGTAGTTCTGGCAATTTTGTTGTTGTCACTTCATTTAGTTGGAAATACTGTTTGTCTGATGTATATTAATGCTTTCCCAAATTTATATTGCTACTTTGGTCAGATGTATTAAGTTGGATGTGAATACAGGGGATCAAAGCAGGAAAATACTGGAAGAATGTGCTTTCTATTCTGTAGAGACCATGACAATATTATTTATAACCATCAGATGTAAATTACAGGCAAACCACATTCCTGTAGTCAACATGCTGTGTCACTTCATGAGCCTTTGAAAAAGCCCAGTGATGTTGCTTTCAAGAACAGTTCAAACAAAAACATCTTTTTGGCATAAATGGAAATATTAGTCCAGTCATGTTAAAAATTGTCTCCTCGATCAAAAGATGGCACTGGCCACTACAAGGAACAAGAGCAATGCCACTGCGTGTTCCTGACAGATTCTCTAGTAGATGGAGACAGAAGAGTACTAATCCTGTTTAAATTTGCAGGAGTCATCCGCACACACATGAAATATTAACTACTTGTGTTTTTCTTTAAAGGACCAGGAAGGAAAACATTGCAAATGATCATTCATAAGTAACAGAGCAACTGCTATTGGCATATATTGGGCCTCTGGTCTTTTCAGAAAAATAGTGAATTGACACATTTCATTTGTGATCATTGAACATTAATTGTGTAAAATGATGGAGGCTTTGGATTTATTTTAAGGAAAACTTTGGATTTATTCTAAGGAAAACAATTTTATTTTCCCAGACCTATGCAATTTTTTTTTCTAGGTAGAGGTTTCACAGAATCACAGAGTCATAGAATGCCAGGGTTTGGAAGGGACCTCGAAAGATCATCTAGTCCATTCCCCCTGCCACAGCAGGAACACCCAGATGAGGTTACACAGGAAGGTGTCCAGGTAGGTCTTGAATGCCTCCAGAGTAGGAGACTCCACAACCTCCCTGGGCAGCCTGGTCCAGTGCTCTGTCACCCTCACTGAGAAGAAGTTTCTTCTCAAATTTAAGTGGAACCTCTTGTGTTCCAGTTTGTAGCCCTTACCCCTTGTCCTGTCATTGGTTGTCACCAAGAAGAGTCTGGCTCCATCTTCCTGACACTCACCCTTTATATATCTGTAAACATTAATGAGGTCAGCCCTCAGTCTCCTCTTCTCCAAACTAAAGAGACCCAGCTCCCTCAGCCTTTCCTCATAAGGAGATGCTCCACTCCCTTAATCATCTTTGTTGCCCTACGGTGGACCCTCTCCAGCAGTTCCCTGTCCTTCTTAAACTGAGGGGCCCAGAACTGGACACAATATTCCAGGTTTATAGTCTAAATAATTTCTATCTCAGAATTATCCATTGGACTGGCCTAAAACTAAGTAGCTGATGTCCTGTCTAACCAGCCATAGCTAACAAGAGTCTCTAATTAAACGCTCAATAGATATAAAGGCCAAGAGAGCAAGACAGTTCCCGATTTTCAGGGTATAACAGAAGCACCTTGACCAGGGTCACCCAAGCTTGCAGCGGGAACGGAAACCATGATTTCTGCAAGCCCTGGTCACCGGCTCTGTCCCACTGCCTCCTTGCACACAGGCACTCGCTGCTAGTGCGGGTTTGGTCACGGGTGGGCGCCTTGGGAACACGAACGAATCCGTGACCGTCACCGCTGCTGCCGGGCCGGGCTCGGCGCATCTCCGCCCGCCGCTTCTGCCGTGCAACCGGGCGGCGCCGGCAGCAGCTTCATCCGCCCACGGGCGGACAGGGCCGGGCAGAGCGGGCAGAGCGGACAGGAACGGGCAGAGCGGGCAGAGCAGGAGCCGGCAGGGCAGGGCAGGAGCGGACAAGGCCGGGCAGAGTGGGCAGGAACGGGCAGGAGCGGGCGGCGGGCAGAGCGGGCGGGGCAGGAACAGGCAGCGGGCCAGGCAGAGCGGGCAGGAAGGGGCAGGGCAGACGCAGGCAGGGCTCCCCTCGGGGCGGGTGGGCGGTGGGACGGGCCCGGCGGGTGATTGCTACCCAATACTCTGGAGCATCCGTGCTGCAGTCAGGGTGTTTTCAGCCACCAGGGCAGGCAGGTGTGTCCAAATCCTGCCTGCCTGGGCACTGGCATTCAAAACCCAGGGATCGGCATTCCTGAAAACCCCAGCACAAGCGCAATCTACCTTTGCCAAAGTGTGTCACCACTGACTTCAAAAGTATCCGAGCAATGAGGATCCTCTAGACCCTCCACCCAGCATGTCATCCTGGGGTTATTCAAGCACAAGAGGCTCACTTCTTGCACTTGAACTTCTTCTTGTCAGCTGTGAGTGCTTTGAGCATCCAGCCCTCAGCAGCAGCAGCAAGGTTGTTGTCTGACTGCACCCATGCAGTGTAGAGTCTGGACAGCATGGAGAGCTGGCTGTCCAGACTGCCCTGCTTTGGCAGTTTGATGCGGCTGATGACGACACTTCTATACTTATGAGGGCAGAAGCCAACAGAGACATCACAAAAAAAAACTGGGGACTGGAGCTCCAGTGGTAGAGTACATGGTAACAGAAAACATCCCCAGCTAGACTGATGTGCTCTGCCTCCACAGATCTCAGGATGAAGTGGCAGGATGGAGAAGAGACGGGGGAGCAGATTCGCAATCAACACTGTCTAATGGTTTTGTTCTGGCAGAAGAGCCACCATGGGACACAGCCCCTTTGCACCTGACCAGTGGACACAAAGGGGCAGGGACCTGTTACCCACCTGCTCCATGACAAAGGATGCATCCTCAAGTAGTTTTATGATTTCCCAGAATGAGATTGATTTAGCCACCATAGCTAGTAAAACCTTAAAATGCATGAACGAAGGCCCGGCACAAACCACTGCCATTAGTGCTGCTGCTGCAGTTCCCCTTCATCTCAGTCCCTGTGAGGCTACCAGTGGGGTCAGATTTGGCAACACCTCACTCCCAGCTGTACCCTGCAGTGCTCCTACTGCTGTCCCCACCATCTCTCCCAGCTCCAAGGAAGCATGGGTTTCACCTCTGTGTGCCTAGCCACAGTTAGTGGTGAATATTTCTGGAAGAGACTTTATTTCTGCACAAAACATTTCCATAGGTATATGGAAGAAACACAGCACTTTCCATTACAGACACTACATTTCTGGTCACCTTTGATAGTAAGAGACTGAAGTAGCCATCACTGAAATTAAAAGAACTTTCTACTCAGTTTTAGGAATTCTGGATGTCTGAGTACCTCATCTTGGCACCGTTGTGTAAAAAGGTGAGCAATAAAACATGTGCCTATAGGTTTAATTTCTTTGCAAAAATCTTCAACAGACCCCAGGCAAGTCAATCCAGGTCATCAGCTTTGGACACACCAATGTGATTTTGGACATGTTCATGAGACCTGATGGGTCATCGCCAAGGTGAACAGTCCCAAGAACAATCATCAAAATGCCTCAGAGAGGTTTAGTTGTGCCTTGACAGGGTCTTCCCAGTGAGCCCATGCAGGCTCTGAGCTGTACATGAAATTGGTGCTTTTTAGGGGAGAAATGTTCCGAGTGCAGCTTTAACCGTGGCACCTCCTCTGAAGGACAGGGACCCCCAGCAAGACCATTGCTGGGGGTGGCTGGCATTGTGGTCCATGGCATGGTGCTCCCCAGAGGTGTTGCGGTCAGAAACTCCAGACTGGTCCCCTCCAACAGGTAACTGATTGGATTAGGAGTCTTGTCTGATAGCGTGCCTGCTCAGCTGCGGGGGGTCATCAAACTTCCTATCCTGCCTGCTAATAAACCTGGCACTGGGGACCATTCTGCCTGATGATCTCTCCTTTGGGAGTTTTTAAGGCTTTGCTGTGTGATAACTAACTGGACTCTATTAAAATTGCAGGTCTGCTGTTGTCCTGTCATCCTGGAGAGTCACGGTATGTGTCTGTCACCCAGGCAGAGGTAGCTATTACATATTCAAGTGAATATATAGCCCTTTCTTTGGGAAGCCAGGCAACCCCACCAGTAAACAGAGTGGAAGGACCCTTGCTCATCTCCTGGTCTGTCACACTAAGGGATGAGCCTGAGGAAAGGATACACGATGTAGTATCACAGGGGCTGTATGATGGCTCTGCTGCTGAAAACATGTGCAATGTCTTTGCCATAAGGATTAAGCAAAGGGTAATTACCCTGCCTGGACTCTCAGTTTTCAGCCTGTCTGTGCTGTTTCTGCTCCTCAGATACACGTGCTCCCAGCCAGTTTTCCAGGCTACAGCAGCCTGACATGGGGGTCCCCAGCCGCTGCAGGCACTACCTCCACTGCAGCTTTGTCACTGAACCACACCAGCATTTGCACAGCTCTGCGTGAGGAACAGGCTTCTGCTCTAATACATCTACTTGCAATCTGCCCATAAAGAACACTGCCTGAATAAATTAGGAGACAGCGACTGTGGGATCTGTAATATCTCTACAGAAGATGTATAAGAAAATCACAGTTTTCATTATTTTTTGGATTTGCCTTTGCAGAGGTAAGGGGAGGTAGCCTGAGAAGGGTTGAATGCAGCAAGACAATGAAGAATCTTCCAGGTTGTTAAGCTGCTGTGGCTTTGGCCTAATCACCACATGGAAGGACCATAAAAAACAATATCCCTTGTTGTTTAAGATAAAAAGTTAATGAATGCAGAATCACAGGCTGAGTTGCTGCAAAATATTACTGTGAGATTCTAGCTTTTGTTTTCACTGGAAGCCTGCAGAGGCAAAGTCTGAGTCTATTTCAGGCTCAAGAGAATCTTCCAGCATCTCAGTATCAACAACACACCAGAAATATTCAAGCTGCTCAAATGTCTGCACATTAATAATGCACTTGCAAATGACTTAGAAGGAATGAAATGCATGGGCCACCCTAAAAGAAATTGCCTCAAATCCATGGTGCTGTCTATATATCTGCATTTGTGCCTGGATGCTTGTCCTCGTGTGTGTGCTTCTCACACACAGACCTTGCAGTTCGCCGTCCCCTTGAGGGAGGCTGGTAAGCCGGGGGTCTTGGTGGTGCTGAGCATTGGGTTGTGACCCACAAAGCAAGGGAAGTTTTGCTTTCTGTACAGCTTGATATGCAAGAGTAATGCCCATAGATAAGAGGAAAATAAAGAAGAGAAGCAGTAGAGATGCTTTCTGTGTCTCCAGTGATTCTCTCCATGTTGTAGGCATGTGACAACTGGGTCTTTTCCGCCAGTAAGCCTGCTGTTGCTCCTTTGCAGGTTTTTCCTTACCTACTTCATTTCTGACAGGGAGAAAGTGCAAGTCCTTTTATCTTGCTCAGATGCCAGTAAAAGTGCTGCACACTGAAATTTTAAATCCTGTGCAGAGAGATAAGTCTCAGAAAGTCTTGATGCTGTTGAGGGTTAGGAGTTGGGGAATCACAACAGAGAACAATAAACATATGCTAAGTTTTCTGCTTACCATTTTGTAATCTTTCTATTCAAATACCTCAGACACTTGAAATAGAAATCCAAAAGCCAAGGACTGTCTGTCACTGCATTATTTTAAGTTTTCATCAGCTCAGCTGGGAGAAGCATGTTGAACTCAGCCCCCTCACAGTGCAGGTGCAAGGCCTCTGTGCACACTGTACATAGCTCAGCCTGAAATTAAAATTCAGGTCCCTGTACATGTTGGACCCTGTAGTTGCCATGTTTTTTGTCATGATAGCAGTAAGAGCAGCTACTCATCACTAATGGTATTTCAACCTTAAAACTAACACCTATTCACAACTGTTGTATAATTTCATAGGCATGCTTAGACACAGTAGTACCAAGGTAAATGCCAAGGGAGAGAAAAACAAATTATTTCATTAGTTCCCACATGTCATTTTTTTCACTGTTTGGCAAGAATGAAAAACGTAATCATGGAAGATGCTGCTTTTTTATTCAAAACCTTAACTGAGACATGGATAAACTGGCCACAACTTGTCTACTGCCTATTTTCCCCATTTGCATTATGTTCGATGTAAAACATGTCAAAAAATGAATATCAATCTCCATATCCTGGGATATGGAAATTGGTAGAATACTAGAAGCCTACAGTACTTTGGCAGTGATGGAGGCTGCACGTTGCAATGATTTCAGAACTCGGGTGACTCCTGCTTGTAAAGTGTGACTTGACTGAGCTGGTATCCGAATACTGTTCAGAGGAGTGGAGATGGCCAGAGATGTTCCAGCTGCGTGCAAAGGAGCTGATTGCACCAACCTCACAAGATTGTGTCTCACTAAGCATAAGCACAACAGTTTCAGCTGCTGAGCAACACTGGCTATTGAAATGGACGAAGGTGGAAATTAATCACAATATTTACAAGAGAGCATTCAGCTAATCAATCACAGCCTTTTGAATCTGCATACTGCAATTGTCTTTCTGAGAAGAGTTAGCATGACTACAAAAGCTAATCTCTGCACAACTGTGGAGCTAGTTGTAGCTATGCATTGTGGTATTTTGGTAACTGAGGGAATTCTCTCTCAGAGATTCTTGTTGTGCTCTCTGATGGCATGTAAAAATGGACCACCACTATTATTTGATCAATCCAGTTAGTATTCCAAACCCAGATCACCTCTGAAATTTGATAAAAGAGCAAAGCAGATTCCCTGTATCTTTTTTTACTTTCCAGTAAGAGTTTGCCATTTGGGAAAGGTAACCTGGAGGCAATTAACATGCACCAAAGACTGAGATTTTCTCATGACCCAAGCTCTGTTTTGGCATTGAAATACACATTAGCATTACTGCTGTCTTAGCACTGACAGTGCAAACTCGAAGTCCAGAGTGTCATTACATAGATAGCTGTCTGTTAGTAACTGCTTTTAAGGACACTAATTCCTCTCACAAATTAGCATGAAGACAGTAATAATATTAAGGGACTAGTGTCCTAGGTTGAACTTCAGGAAGTGACCCAGGGCTTATGGAGTTTGTTTCCTATTGCTCCTCCCTGAAACCATTAAGCTCCACATTTTGGAAACAATTAAACATAAACTCCATGTGCCCATCTTCCGTCCTGTGATACGTGTGAGCCTCTACCACCAGGCAGTGAGGGCCACACAGATTTGGGTTAACTGTTCTCCCTCTCCTTCCATTGCGCAGGAGGTGTCTTCACGTGGCAATCAGAAATATTCTATGAGATGCCCAGCACTGCATGGAGGTCACAGGGACTTCACAAGGAGATTTCCAGGATCATAGAATCATTGCATCTTAGAACAGTTTGGGTTGAAGGGACCTTCAAAGCTCATCCAATCCAACCCCTGTTATGAGCAGGGAAATCTTGATCCAGGTCGAGTTGCTCAGAGCCCTGTCCAGCCTGGCCTGGGATGTCTCCAGGAACGGGGCATCCACCACCTCTCTGGCCAACCTGGGACAGGCTCTCACCACCCTCAAGGGCAACAATTTCTTCCTCATGTCCAGCCTGAATCTCCCTCCTTTAGTTTAAAGCCATCACCCTTGTCCTGTTGCAACAGGCCCTTCTGAAAAGTCTGTTCTCATCTTTCTTATGGGCCCCTTTTAAGTCCAGTAAGGCCACAATAAGGTCTCCCTGGAGCTTCTCTTCTCCAGCTGAACACCCCAGCTGTCTCAGCCTGTCCACCCAGCAGAGCTGTTCCAGACTCGGATCATTCCTGTGGCTCCTCTGAGTCCCAGCTCCAGCAGGTCCCAGAGCTGGACCAGCACTGCAGGAGGGTCTCACCAGAGCAGAACAGAGGGGCAGGATCCCCACAAACTCGCTGTCCATGGGGCTGGGGATGCAGCCCAGGGTACCATTGGCTTCTGGGCTGTGAGCGCACATGGCGGCTCATGTTCAGGATATTCTGGTGCCTTCGAACTAAAGTAGCTTTTATGTTTGTGGCAGAATGCAAACCACCTTTCTCTCCCGCTCCCTTCCTTTGGTATGGAAGGCGTAGACACATCTCCCGCTCTTTCTGCTGCTTGAGGCTGACAGCTTCTTTTGTTTTACTCCAGAGCCCACTGGCCAGGGTCATTAAGAGAGAGGAGAAGGGAGCGCAGAGGCGCCAGGGAGCCACTGGGCACCCACGACCAGTGTGGGGGATGTTTGGAAGCTTCAGGGGCACCCACAGCCAGTGTGGGCGTGCAGAGAAGCTTCTGGAATGCCTACAGTCAGATCTGATCAGGCTATAAAAACGGGATTCTCGTCGAGGCCCTCCCTTTGCGCAATCCTCTTGGAGCTATGAGCTGAGCTGCTGCTGCCAGGACCCACTTCCTGCCCCACCCTGGGACGGAGACTCCACTTGCCTTGCCGCCACATGTGTGAGTAAAATTAACCCTCTCAGGAGTGCGAGTGTATCTACTTTCCGTGCACATTTGCACACATACTTTCCGTGCTCAATACGAGCATGTGTATAAATTATTTCCTCGCATAATCACGAGTGTATTTTCCTTCCGTGTTTCCATATAAACACGTGTAATATTCCATGCATATTTGCACGTGTATTTCTCCTCGCAGGATTGCGAGTGTATTATAAATTAATCCTCGCAGAATTGCAAGTGTACACTTTCCGTACTCAATACGAGTACGTGTATCCCTTAAAATAATCCCACACTGTGTTCAGGCAAGTGTGTACTCTTCCCAGACTCAGGGACAGATCTGGCATTGTTTTTGGTGAAGCCACATGCATACTGTGGACCTCCTGTTGTATTAGTTGCTGCCCTTAATAATTACCTCAGTTGATATCCGAACCTGTATTCAAGTCACTTTGGAGTGCTAAAACCTTGTTTCTCACCGGTTTAATAGAAGTTATTTTGGACCCTGTTGTCCCTTAAAATAACCTCAGAGTGCCTCCGTGACAATGTTATTTTGCTTCACACGTGCAAGGATGCTGTTTCTTACACATACATGGTCACATAGCCCCAGCAAACCCTGTGTACTGGAGGGAAAGAAGAGTAATTGGACTGACTGTGGTAAACCAGTGGGGTGGATTGACCATGGCTGGACACTGGGTGCACACCAAGCTGCTCTATCACTCTTCTTTAACTGGACAGGGGAGAGAAAATATGATGAAAGGCTTGTGGGAGGAGATGAGGACAGGGGCATCACTCAGAAATTACCATCACAGGCAAAACAGACTCTGGGAAATTAATTGAATTTATTTCCAATCTAAATCAGAGTAGAATAATGAGAAATAAGAACAAATCTAAAAGCACTTTCCCTCCACCCCTCTCTCTTCCTGGGCTCAACTTCACTCCCAATTTCTCTACCACGTCCCCTCAGTTGGGCCAAGGGGATGAGAAATTTGGGTTGTGATCAGTTTATTACATATCCCTACCACTCCCTCCTCCTTGCTCTCTTCCCCTGGTCCCTCCTACAGGAGACAGTCTTCCAGGAACTTCTCCAACTTGAGTCCTTCCCACAGGCTGCAGTTCTTCATGAGCTGCTCTAGTGTGGGTCCTTCCCACAGGGCAGTCCTTCAGGAACAGACTGCTCCAGTGTGGATCCACCATGGGGTCACAAGTCCTGCCAGAAAACCTCCAGCATGGGCTCCTCACACCAAGGGGCCACATGTCCTGCCAGGAGCCTCCTCCAGTGCAGGCTTTCCATGGGATCACAGCCTCCTTTGGGAACCCATCTGCTCCAGCGTGGGATCCTCCACAGGCTGCAGGTGGATCTCTGCTCCACCACGGACCTCCATGCTGCAGGGACAACCAGCCTCACCATGGTCTGCACCACGTGCTGCAGGAGAACCTGCTGTCCATCCTTCTTCCCAGACCCCAGTGTCTGCAGGGCTATTTCTCTCCCATAATCTCACTTCTCTCTCCCTGCTGCTGTTGCGCAACAGTTTTTCCCCCTTTTTAAATATATTATCACAGAACTTCTACCATTGCTGACTGGCTCAGTTTTGGCCAGCAGCAACTTCATCCTGAAGCTAACTGGCACTGGCTCCTTTGGATATGGGGAAACTTCTGGTATCTTCCAGAAGCCACCCTTACAGCATCCCTACTACCAAAACCTTGCCACATAAACCAAATACAACTATAAACCTTGCAATGACCCTTCTCACCTGAACTATCTTATCATCCTGTGAAACAGATCAATTCTGAAGAACTTCCCACAGGAACATGGGCATGTAACATGACAGCCATCATGTTACTTGGTTGAACCTATAGGCAAGACTAATGCAATATTGAATAGTGCTTCTTACCATAATAAGGTTTCCTATGATAAAGTGCTATTTTCCCACAGGAGCTGGAGTATACTGGAGGTCCAATTTTTCTCATTCCTGGTTTCTTTCATACCATTGTAGGTAGAAATAGCATCCACTTCAGTGAAAAGAGCACTATGTTTGCTTCTACACTCAGAGGTACCAGCCTTTGAGCTGCTTAGAGGCTCTATGTTACTGTGAAGATCTGTAGTACCTGCAGCACACCCTCTCCTGACGTTGCTCCTACAGAAACATCTGGAGATGTTACTTAGCAAGACCTACAAACACTCCTGTCCAATCAGCTACTGATGGGGTCTGAAAGACACTGTTCCTGAACACAGTTCCCATATCCACCTCCCGTGTCTCATAGGCAACTGCTGGAAACAATGGAGCCAAGAGGACAGATCTTTTCTTACATCTGCATCCTCTAGCATATCCCAAGATTTTCTTTTGCTTTCCCCAGAAAGGAAATAGCTATTTAAAAGGCAATAGATTGCCTTGTCCAGACCACCGGGAATTTTGAAAGTCTGTTTAACAAGATCATGAGAGCCCTGCTGCACACATTGCCTCTGTAGGGTGTGCCACCCATGGGATTTTGTTTCCCCAGGGCTAGTAGCCAGACGTGCTGTGCTATCTACCTGGGAAGGATCCACAGTAGAATGTAGCTCTTTCTTTCAGGAAGATCATAATGAATGGACTTTTTTCCAGGCCCTGCACCCAATACTAACAATATTTCAATTCTGAGTAGCTGACTCCACTCTGAATTGTGCAGCCTCAGCCTTCAATAGCTTTCCTAGCCATGCTACCACCAGGAAAAACTTGGGTATCCAATGGGCTACATGGCTGTTGTCTGCAGCAAATGGAGTTGCTGTGTTTTCTTTTTCATGGTAACTGTGATGACAGACTTCTGGCCCAGCATCTTGCAGCCTGTTACACACATACAGTAATCCCTTGTCCTTTGAGGTCATTGCTTAATTGGATAACGCATTCAATGGAGAGGCCATAGTAGCATAACCCCAGACTGGTGGCTGCCATGCTGGGGACAGAGCCAGTCACAACTGGGTGCCTCGCAGTTACCCAGCCCCACAGAAAGGAGATGCACTCACTCTCTTGCTAGAGCAGACCCAGTCCCTTTGTCACCCCTGAGCAGGTGCACAGAGACTGGCCTGTGGGCAGGGTGGGTGCTCAACTGCTGAGCTGGAAGACAAAAGGCAAGCTGTAAATGGGATGGTTCATATCAGAGTGGAAAGGCAAGTTCCAGGATAACTGTCCAGCTAATTGCTTGTAGTTCTAGAGAGGTGACAAAAGCATTTACCAGCTAGAGATGTGAGGAGTCAAAGCAGTGGAGACCCAGAAACATTAACCTCAAGTGCAAAACACTCGAGTCTCCAGTGGGGTGAGAATGCTGGTACAAGCTAGAGCCTCATCCTCTCCACTGCTCCCATCATCCACTGCTTTGGCTGCCCTCCTGCAGAAACAGACCACACCACCGCAAGGCACATATGTGGTCATGAAAGCTTCAAAGCTTCAGAAGCACAGAGTAGAGAGGAGAAGGATTAAACTACATCAGAAGCTTGTCTCAATTTCAGGAGAAGCCACATGGGTGCCAGTACGTGGCATTTTTCTTCCTTGCCTCTTGGTACTAAAACAACACTTCTGTCACCCACTGGCAGACTCCTTTCAGGGTGTGGCCATGGATAGTTTGTGACCTGCTTTCAGCTTTCAAGCAATAATCTTTGCACCCATTAAAACCTTTCAGAAATGTGACACACATTAAGTCCCCAGAGTGCTGGGCAGGAGCATGACCCACATCACCCACTGCTCCACAAGGACCCCCAACTGTCTTGCACAGCCCCTTGATGGTGGTGGCAAGCTGTGCATGTAACAGATGGTTCCAGTGGTCACTTTGTCCTGTACTGAGCTCCAAGTGCAACTGTGTCCCAGGGACTTCTGGCTTTTTATTTTATGTCAAATGACTTTTTTATATCCCCTCACTGTCATGCCAGTTTTACAGCTGGTATCCATGTTAGCCTGCTAATGCTCATCTCACATAATTATTTTTATAAATATTTATGTATGTCCTGTTTATTAGTTAGTATTAATACATCTGCTTTAAAGCATCATCATTGACATTTTGATGTCAATGCCTTAGGCACATTCTCCTTCCTGATGGTTTGAGAGTGCACCAAGGCACAGAAGGCATCTGTAAATCTCTCCCACAGCATGGAGGAATGCAGCACTGGGAATGTGCTAGTATTGGTCTTTACATTTCCTCCCTGGGCTGCTTCTATGATTGGATCATACTTTGGTCAGGCAGAGATCTCAAAATCCATGGACACCACAGTTTGCCTTCTGTGAGCCAGGCCCTTCAACAAGAAGGGGGATTTCTTCTAAGAGTCAGACACCCGAATAGCAAGAGAAATGCAGCAACATGGTTCTCACTTTAGAAGAACAATTCAAGCTGTTCTATAGGTCAGCTGCGGCCTGCCAAGACACCTTTCATGCCATTCTACAAGACCCACACAACACACAAGTCCATTTGGTCCTTCTGTGTCCACTCTTAGATGAACCATCTCCATTTGCTGCCCTTGCTGATGAACAATGGGTGTTCTATCAGTGATCCAGCAGGGAAACAGATGACCCACTGTGTATGCAGACACACCAGGCTTAAGGATTGACAGAGGAAAAAGAAGTTTGTGTTGGGCAGGAAGACCCAAGCAACCACAAAAGGAGAAATATTTTCTGAGGTTTTGATGGAAAATTTGGTGTGAGGGAAGCACAGTTGGGATAAAAGGAAAGGGACCCATGAAGGGTGCAGCTGATGCCAGAGTCCTCAGCAATTGTCAGGGAGGCACTGGCAGCCCGGCAGTGGTGTGCACACTAGCAGACTGCTGAAATCCCTCACCCAGCTTATTCCTGGGCTCTGCTATGATGCTGGCTATGGAGTTGGCACAGGGCACCTGAGGCTGATCCTGCATTCCCTGTGCCCCAGTGTCCCCCTTACTCTTTCCTCTTCTCCAGGTCTGTACTGTGCCAGTCCATCCCTACTTGCCCAGCAGCTGGAGTCCCCTTGTCCTCCTTGGTGCCCATTGTACTTGTGGACAGGCTGCATGTCCTCAGGATGCTGACCACAGGATCAGAGCTCCTGATGCTGCTGTCAGACTAGGCTGAGGCAGCCCGAACTGGGCAGCCATACTCAGTCCCATGGCACTTCTCTACAGGGTTGACAGTGGTGCCAGGGCACCTCTGAGGTGCTTTGGTGGAAGAAAGAGCTTCAGCCCCAGCTCATGCTGCACAGCAGCTTGCACAAGGTTGGTCCATTGTGCACACACACACATGCTCCCCATGTGCATTCCTACCCAATGCTTTGTGCAACACAACCATGAACATCATGTGGGAGCTGAACCCACCTACCCCAAAGAAGGACTCTTGCAGCCATGGGTGCAGACACGTCAGCAGTATGTGCCCTGTGGGAAGCCCTGCTGTTGACAAAGTGGCTTGAGAGGATGACTCAGGCAGTGGGGGACAAGCTGAGATGCCAGCCTATGCAAGACAGTCACCATCCCTCCAGAGCAGGACACAAGAGGAGGAAATTCCCAAATACAGTGACTGAACTGACCGCAAGGCTTTTGGGGTCTGGAACTGGAGTGCTTGCCTAGTTTATGGGTATGGTGATGTCCTGGTTTTGTTTAAAATAAGACCAGTTCTCTTTTAGTGAATTTTCCTTTCAGCTAAGTTCTTCTAAGTAACTGCACTTTTCTGAATTTGGCTGCATGTTTTTCAGACACTGTTTGCTCTGGAGGTGATAATGGTAGCAATGGTATGCAGAAGAGACCCAGATTTAGACTTATTGTTGTGGAAGACAAGGTTACTGATAAATTTTGCACATACTGTAAGTGAGAGGGGCATATTTGCAAGGAGGGCAGATAGGACAGGTAACTAAAATTGACCAACTAAGTATTCCATCCCATACACGTTAAACACCTTATAAAAGTGGGAGATCATGAGGGTCTCACTCTCTTTGACCATGGCCAGCATCTGAAGAGGACCCTGCCTGTCATGCCTGTGATCTGAGGTCTGGTTCCAGACCCTGCATCCCTGAATCCAGTTAGATTTACTGCGGAGTCCAGCCCAGGACTTCTGGGTGCCTGCCCTGCAGCCTCTGGAGGAGCCGCCGCTGCCTGGGGTTTTCAAGAGTGGTTTTGTGTATTTTGTATTATTTTCTCTATTTATCAGTAGCATTAGCAAAGCATTTTTAACTTTTCCAACTTATAAGCCTCTCTCCCTTTTCCTCCTGTTACCTTTCCTAGTGCCACAGTTTATTGTTATCTGGCAGTAAACAATTACAGGTGATTAATCAATTAAAAATGCATGCTAAGGCAAAATAACTGATAGGAAAATGCCTGATGCCTTGTGTACAGCTTTGATCAGCTACTCACAGGGATGAAGACTCTGCATGGCAGCTGCGCAGCTGCACCCCCGACCACTGTTTGGCCACCCTGTCCTATTCCTTTCCATAACTACCTTGTGGGCACATAGGAGGAAAGAGACTTTTACTGGAAATCCAATGCCAGATCGGATTACATAGATAACCAAGCCTGGTCTGGGGTGAGAAGGGCTGGAACAGGCAGTTTTGACCAACAGGTTTCCAGCTGCACCTTTGTGAGTTGGTATCCGAAAGTGCCCAGGAGAGTCAGACACTGGTGGGAGCAGGGCTTGGAGAGCATTGTCAAGGCTTTGTTAGAGGGGGCATAAATTGCACAACGTTTCAATGGGAGGAGTGTAGAAAGACTCCTGGTCAAGCATTTTGGATGCCTCACAGCAAAAAAAAACCATCATCTGCTGGTGCACAGACTGAGGTAGAAACACAATGAAGAGCCATTATTGCCACAAACGTATTGTGACTGTTCTGGCTCTGGCACAGAGGAGTCACCTTCACTCACCAAGGGCAGCTCTGACAGCATCGTTACACCCAAGCCGATCTGGACATGTGCACACACCTCTACTAACATTTTGTGTCATCAGCACAAGTCACTTCACTAGTTTCTACTATGTATCAGATACATGTCTGGTTATTGGTTTTAATTACTGGATATATAAAGGCTTCAGATGGTTACAGGCATTATTGAAAGACTGTAAATGAACTGTTTCACAGCTGAGCACACACCAGCCACTTGACAGCAATCCCAGCAGATGTAGGTGTTAGGTAATAGTCTGCTCAGCTAATTGAATTATTTGCTATACTGCTTCTTATAGAACTTAGTTAGAAACTGCTTATATAGAATTCGCTCAGCATAAGTGAGTTTGCTTAGCATAACTTCTGCAAGCTGTGAACCTTTGAACTTTCTGCCTTGTTAAGTAAAAAAGGCCTCAGAGACTTCAAGCTGGAAGATGAGAGGAGTTGTGTCCATGGACATAAGGAACAGAACAGTATCTGACAGAATAATGTTTTGGGTATTACCAAGAACTTAATTTCTCCTGCTGTGGGTGCAAAATAGCAGCTGAAGGTGAGAACTTTAATTGACCACCCACCTGATGAAAATGAAGAGATCCAACGAAGAATGGGGAGACCCCAGACTCTAATTTTACAATTGGCCCAGAGTGATGTGCAGGGGTGGGGGCTTGAATTGTGGGAATATAATTGTCCAAGTTATTTTTCTGCTGAGAGTCCATCTTCAGGAGGCACCAGGTCAAGCTGCTCTATGCTGTACCTTTCAAATAAATAATTTATTGTAGAATTCCTGGAATCCATGCCTGATTGTCTGCTACAGAAACCTAGGGAAAAGGAACTTCCTTAACACAGGTAAAACTTCTGCATCTTTTTCCCTGTGAAGATCTTCACAGTAGCATACAATGGCTTACCACTGTGGGAGTACTCTATGAAAAGCCTGGGCAGAGTGCGTGCAGCAACATCTGTAAACCGTTCCACTCTTTATTAGGAGCGGTGGCAGCATGGGAGCTCTGTGTTGCTGTGGACTGAGCACAGCAAGTGGTGGGTGGCTGATGCGAACTGCTGCCTTTGTCATGTGTTGTCACAGTAGATTGTCCAGACCACATGTCCTGTGGTGAGTGATGACAGCATATGTCTTGGCAGCAACACTGTACTTGCATGCTCCTTCCCCATTTCTGTGATGGCCCTGAGCTGCAGGTCCAGTGTGGTGCACAACAGCAGAAAACAGCAGCATAATAGCAGCAAACACACGACACAACAGCAGCAAACAGCCACAAGGCAGCTGCAAACAGCAGCACGGGAGCTGCAAACAACAGCAGCACAGCAGCTACTCTGTGCCTGGTGTCTGTGCATCTGCCAGCAGCGCTGGAGACCTGGCGCCTTGATGCCCCTCTATAATGCTGAGACCCCACTGGGCTGGGACAGGGAACTGTTTTAAATGGGAAAGTTATACTCTGTATTCTGTTAATCTGACCTCACATAGTCTGGACCTCACATAGTCTGGAAAAGAACCTTTCTTGGCAGGCAGATTTGCAACTTTTATTTCCAAAGCCAGTATTTTAGGGGAGGAAAAGAGCAGTTTTCTTCTTTTCATATTGCCATGTGCAAGGCCCAGGGAAGGAGCTTATCATTGTGTTGTGTTGCTGGTTTTCCTGATAATGGACATTAATTTTTGCAAAAGTTTCAGCTTCCTTCAAACCCATTGGCATCTGTGGTGTTTTAAGAGAAGAGTAGGTAGTGACCAAAGTCAGGACAGCAAGGGTAGGTGCCATGACTGGGAGACAAGAAGGAAAAGGTTGGAGGTGAAAGAGGTCACCTGGGTATGTTGGATCCTCTGTTGTGAACTGGAAACTGTGGGGAATTAGCAAACTGTCCCAAAACTTGCAGAGGTGGCAATATGCCAGCTCTGGTTGACTGTGAAAGGGGGTATATGGGAGAAAGTAACAAGACCCCTAAGCAGATATTTGTTCTTGTTTAACATAAATATTTATGTTTTATAAAGATATAATGTATGACATTATAATATGAAATATATAAATATTTATGAAATATTGTGTGTGTGTTTTCCAACACACACAACACACACATTCCCCTCCTGTATTTTGATAATCAATAGCCTATGCTGTTCTTGTTTCACACAACAGAATTTTTTAATATACTCCCTGATGGCTAAAAATCCCTGGAGCCAATACTTGATGCTGCCCTTCCAGGCTGCATCCCCTGTCCCTCAGTCTGCCTCCAGCAGAGATAAGTCACCCACAGAGCAGCTCTCAGAGTGGCACCTGAGCATGCCCTAGACAGCTCTGGAGTGAGGCCAGATCTGTCCCAGTTGGGAAAAGGGCTCTTCAGTGCTTAGACCTGACTGTGTACTCTGCTTATTCATGTTGACAAATCCTGATCCAGCCACAGCTCCGTGATGGGACTGAACCTGGTGACAAAGGGCAGCCTGGGCACACAGGAGGGATTTTTGCTGTTAATAAGAGTTTCTGAGGTTGTTCTCCTGGGATGCTGGTGGGTGAAGAGGTCTTGCAACAGACAGGGACCTTGGACAGATTGCTTTTAGAGGGAGACACGCTGGGAGATGAAAGCTGGGACCACTGCAAACAGCCTCCATCCACCCAGAGCCTCTCTCTGTCTCCGTTCCCAAGCCACCTCTGTTCCCTGCCTCCCTCCCTATCATCCTCCAGGCCCAAGGCAGTGGCAGTGGCCCTCTATCCCTCCACCAGCCCCTCCCTTGGGAGTGGGATGTGGCTGCCATCTTGCATGGGAGTCGCAAATGCCCGAGACATGCACCAAGGCTCTCAGGGGTCTGGTATGGACCCTCCATGCTGGGAAGCTGCTGGTCTCTGGGGAGCTACCTACTGCCTGCAGATCTGGTGCTTTTATCATGCACACTAAGAGAAGACATAATCAATTCCCCAGTTGGCACTCTGCACTGAATACCCACTTTTTCAGTCTGATAGCAGGACTAAATTAGTTATTCAGCAATGAGACCCTAATTTAAAGTGAGCAACTGCCCTGACAAGGATCATTGTTCAAGGCCATCCCCCCTTTGCTTTCAGATGAGAGGCCCACCAATCCCTGGAAGGTGATAAATAGACAATTAGAAAATAGATATATTTTGTTAGTTCTGCAAAGCTCCCTGGTGCTGTCAGGCTCACAATAAAGGGGGCTCCAGTAAATTGGTGGGCAATGAAAGCCAGCTGTACGGTCATCACTCCTACAGACACAAAGCCATATGTGGCCATTTACAGGACATCCCTGAGAATAGATGGAGCCAATAAGACCAGAGGGAACTAAAAATACTTGACAAAGTTGGCTGCTCTTCATTTAACAAGAATAAAATATCTAATGGAGTGTAATGGAAGCCATCAATCACCCCTGTGTGAAGCACAGCTTTAATACTCTACTTTTAACTATTAATGCAAGTTTTTATTCATCTGTAATAAGTCAGAAATTAGTATCTTCTGTGTGCAGCACAGTGATGTTGTGCAAGGGCTAACAAATGGTGTGGGCCCAGCAGCACCACCATGAAACAAATTCAGACATGAAAACTAGAAGAGGAACACACAAAGAACGAAGACTGAAGGGGAGAGCAACCACCTCTTCAAAGGTAATGAGAGATCTGCAAGACTTTCCTAGGAAATATTCTATTTAGGCTTGCAAGAAAGCTGTCATTTCTTCTTTTTACTTAACAGGCTCTTTCTAGGTAAGGGGATAGGAGTAGGTGTCAGGGCAAGTCCTTCAATCATCTGCTTATTGGGGAAAAATATGTGAAGTGCTTCTTCTGGAGGCAAGAATCAGAAAGCCAGAATCTCCTGGCATGTATGCTGTTCTGCAAAGTGGGATTTTAGTGTAGAGCTTAGTGCTGGACTTGTGCAACATCACACAGATGTCGGGAATGAAATCAAGCCAGGTCGCACCACAGTGTTTGCTTTCAAGGCAGTCACACTACATGGATACCCCTATTTAATAATCATGGCAGTTTTAAGAAGCTACTTCCTAGTGTAGCCAGCTGGCCAAATTCCATCAAAATAGAACAAAAAAGTTTTGCTTTGTGTTACCACTGCTATAAAATGGGACTGATCACTCTGTCTTCTGTTTGTGTGCAAGAGGCAGGTGAACAAAGCTGCTACAAGGCATGGAAACTGGTATTTATTAACACAGAACCAGGACATCCTCACAAGATGAAAACACACATCAGCATGTAAGAAAGCCCTGGCTGTACACAGGAGTGTTCAGACTTCCACCCCATAAAGCCGGGATCTTTGCCTGCATTTAAAAATGGCATATGCTGCAAGGGAATTGTCTGCTCTCTCTTGCCTATTTTTAGCTGCTTTCACAGCACAAGAATTGTAATTTATTTTGCAGAACACCAAATGTCACATCCTATGAGTACTTTGTTGTACAAAAGGCAATATAGTAGCTGGAGAAAAGTGACCTTCCATAATGGAAGTGTCCTATAGAACTAATAGAAAATTATAACCAATAGGTTTTACCAGATAATTATATCCCTCTTCTAGAACAGTTTTAAAACACCAAGGACATCTCTCTTCACAACATTGTGCAGATTTGGTTTATTTGGTGTGAGCTTTTTTTTTTTTGCTCTTTCAGTTCCTTTAGAACCAAATACTTTTAATCACTGACCATGTATAAGAAATTCTTTTTGGTGTTGTCAGGGATTCAGATGCCAGGCTTAACACTTGATCAACATTCTGATCAACCATCCCCACCTTTCTGCAGGCATGGTGACTTGCCACAAGCTTACAAGTTCTACACAGCCTCCCAAATCTAGTTTAACTGCTCTTAAATCTATTATGTACTATTTTCATGGGAGTTGCTGGCTGGGTAACAACTATGGATTTCTTTATATACGGCCACAGCCACAGACGAATGCAGACTTGATATCACCTCTACACCTGAAGGGTGCCATCCTGAACGGGAGCCTCTTCTATGAGGTGGTTTTGGTCTTTTTTTTTGAAAGATTTTAGCAGCTGCATGTGGTAATGATATTGACTGAAGTGTACTCCTCCTGGCACAGGATTGTCCGTGTCAGAGTAGACTAATAATTTATTCTCTGAGAATGTATAAAACACTTTTAGAAAAAAAAAAAACCTCACTGCTTAATATGAATTCACTGTTCAGTCTCACTACATCTTACTGAAATAGCAAACATGCAGCAGCATGAGGACAGAAAAACAAATGTGCTCATGGCATCATGACAGAAAGGATCACTCCTGCTTCAACAAGCTTAACCATGGGATAGAAACAAATTCCCATCCAGACCTCACTGAAAATGTTTGAACAGCTTCCAAGTAATAGATAGAATAACAGAACACAATGTGTCAACAGTCCAAATTTTTTTTGCACAAATACATGCATGCCCAGGAACACAAGACGTGGAGCAGCTCCTGGTTTCTGTCCCAGATTTTCAAGTCTTTCATAATACTTGGCAATAATTTGGTTTTGGGGAAAAACATTGTTTTCATAGAGCTACCAAGTACTGTATACGTATGCTTTCTGACAGCACTCTCAGTTACCCAGCAGCTGCCTCATTCCTGTCTGGATCAAGGTTTATCAACTTCCTTAGAAAACCCAGTCATGTTATGGCCTTTATTGTAGCAAAAGGTTAAAGTTTCCTTTAATTACTCTTTCTGTGAAAATCTCTGGTCTCAGACGCAGATCTCAGAATGCTGGATGTTGGAGGGAACTCCTGGAGATCACACAGCCAAACCCCCCAGCTCAAGCAGGGTCACCTAGCGGTGGTGTCCGTTTGGGTTTTAGACATCTCCAAGGAGGACCCCACGACCTCCCTGGGCTGCTACTCAGTCACCCTCACAGTGACAAAGTGTTTGTTGATGTCCAGAGGGAACTTCACATATTTCTGTGTATGCCTGTTGCCTCTGGTCCTATCACTGAGCACCACTGAAGACAACCTGGCTCCCTCATGTTCGTTCCTCTCACCAGGTATTTATTCACATGGATAAGATCCAGCTGGGCTTCCTCTTCCCCAGGCTGAGCAGTCCCATGTCTCTCAGCCTGTCCTCGTAGGAGAGATGCTCCAGTCACTTCATCACCACCATAGTTTTGGGAGGCCCAGTGCTGGACATACCACTCCAGACATGTGTCACCAGCACTGAGCAGAGAGGAAGGCTTACTTCCCTTGACCCTCTAGAGGCACTTTGCCCAGGATGCCGTCGCCTTCTTTGCTGGCTCACAGTCAGCTTGGTGTCCACCAGGACCCACAGGGCTATTTCTTCCAAGCCACTTTCTACCTGGGTGGTCCACAGCATATGCTGGTGTCTGGAATTGTTTGTCCCCAGGGTCAGTATTTGGCATTTCCCTTTGTTGAACTTCACGTGGTTCCTCTCCACCAGTTTGTCCAGCCTATTGACATCTAGACAGACTAAAAAACCAAATAAATAAAAACCAACAAACATCTCTAGAGAGGGACTTAATAACTGCATCTTGTGTTTGCAGCAGGCAGCCACACAGAGATGGTCTTACCTGACAGGCAACACTTTAAGGATGGGATTAGAAGGTCAATTTCCACACTCAGAAAAACACATGCTAAGCACACAACTACATGTTCTCCTGTATGGAGCGTATATGGTCAGCGCCTTGTCCCTGGGCCTGTTGCGAGGTAAAGTCCATGTGTATGTGCTCTCTCCTCGATGAGTGCTGAACGGCAGCTTAGCCAGCTCAGCTCCCTGGGAAGGACTCAGGCAGGGACAGGAGGTTCTGGTGCCATCATCTGTGCAGGAGCCAAGGCTGGGGATGTTGAGAAGCTCTGACCAACCAGGAAATACAGCAGAAACCAGATCTCCTCTTCTGCTGTGTGTGTACCATGAGCAGGGTGTGAAACAGGCAGCTTCATAATTTTTCAACCCTTTACACTCAGAATATTCCTACATCTTCGTGTTTCCAACAGCTGACATGTCTGCAAATGTGGTCCCTCCCAAACAGACCGTGGCTGGGGTCTCCATCCATGTACCTGGATCAAATCCTCTCTGCTTGGTGTGCTTCAGAGCTAAAACTAGGGACAGTTCCAGGTGCCAGGAAATGCTAAGAGGAGTGGTCTCTCAGGAGCGGTCCAAGAGAAGCCCATCCCAGCCCCTAGTGCACATCAAAGGAACAGAGAAACATTGAAAAAAATAAATAAAAATTATGGTTCAGGAGAAGAGTTTGCAGAGGATGTAGAATTTGCATTATCTTTTGGATTCTGGCACAGATACAACTCTCAGAAGCAAGACACTATTGCAAAGCATTTGCATGGAGAAAAACTGCAACTTCTGCTCTTTTGGCAGCTGTGAGATTTTTCAGTCCTGTCCCAGTAGCCTCCAACCAATGTGTGGGAGGGAAATGGAATCACAGAAGCTGCCTGGCTCTGTGCAAAGAGTGAGATGTGTGGTGAAACTGGAAAGGTTGGCGCTGTGGTCCATGCTGGAGAGGGCTTCCTGCAGCACCAGGATCAAGATGCCTCTGACGGGGAACACTCAAATGGAAGGAGAGATAAAAGCAAGTTGTAATACAGAAAGGAGAAAAGCTCAGGGAATCTCAGGCACATGTGGTCCTGCTCACAGGAGGGCTCAGTGTCAGGGCCCTGAGAACATTAGCAGCTCTGAGTGGCCCCCCCGTAAAGCCCGCCCCAAACCTTCCCTGTAGCCCAGGACCTGATCTCAGCCCCTGGGGCTCTTACCCCCTGCCCAAGTGAGACCATGGGATGCTGCTGCCTGGTGCTGCACCCTTTGTCTCAGGAGAATCACAAGCCATGGGCTGCTGGGACATGTTAGAAAAGAGTCAGTGGTGACAGATATGCGTTCGGGAGAACCATAGCCAACAGAGGCATGGAGGTCTCATGGAGAAGAGGGAGTTGCATGTGGTGATCCTTTATTTCCTCACACACCATGGCGGTCCCCAGGTTCTCAGGGGAAGACCTAGCTTCGAACTTCCCTGGGTCCTGCTCAGCGGCGTGGAGGCCATGACAGACAGACATCTTTCACACTTTCGAGGCAACTCTGGTCAGGAAGGGACAAAGCATGTGGAGATGCCGTTATTCTCTTGTTGAAAGTGCAAAACCCTACGGAAAATGTAAATCTGTCATAGCTTCAAATGTGATAACATCCTGGTTGGGTCCTTTCAACAGGAGGCTCAACAATAACCTTAGAGAGGTTGCGTCCACAGCAATATTCAGATTGCTTGTTGCAGAAAACACAACAGACTGCTCGGCATCCTTTGGGGGAAAGGTTTGTCACACTGCTGTTAAATTGAGTTTTACTAATTATTTACCAGGCATATCCTTAAAGATATATTCTGTTATTAAATTAATGTAAAATGTATTAATATATGAAAATCACTGAACAGGATGTATTTGAAAGGGATTTTTTTTTATTTTGTTTACATTTGGTAGGACATAAAGAGACCATCTTGGTGCTAATTGTGTCTCTGCTAGAGACATGATTCAAAAGCATAGCCTACCATTGTTGAATGAATATACCCAGAAAAGCAATTGCTTTTCAGGATGAGCTTGTGCTCATTTATATGTTTATGATTGGTTGATTAACGTTTTTTTCCTTTCTGTTCTGTGCATAGTAAGCAGGATCTTTCTTCTTTGTAACTTTATCATTTTAATAAACCCTGGCATGCCAGCAGCAACCCAGAGATCATCATGACCTGCCCATGACCACCTGAGCCCTACCTAATCAACTCAACTAATTTACCTTAAGCAATCCTTGATATCAATTTTAATCAATTCCATTTGATAAACCAAAAACTCCCTGGCCACTTTAGTTACACTCAGCGAGGGGGGGGGGCAGGGTGTTGCAGGGCTGTAAAAGCTCTTGAGTTTGTCTTTTTCAAAAGAAAGTTGTTTTATCTCTAACACCATTCCTGAGGGAAACCGTATACATGAAAAATAGTTAGAATAACTTCTCCCAGCAAAGGAAGAAAATAAGAGCAGCCATACAGGTTCATTCAGTGCATCAGGCTGTGACTAGTGTCTGATGTCCAAGGAAGATGACAATCACTTTATTATGATTTTATCTACAAATTCTCCCACTAAATAATGATTTACAACTCCTGAGCCTTAGCCACCTCATTTTTAGTGAGATGTCTAACTCAGCAACGTAAGTGGATAGGGGCACCCAAAAGATCCTTGAGTTTGCAAACTTGTTGCAGAAAAATCACAGGAAAAAAAAAAAGAAAAAAGAAAAAAGAAAAAAAAGAAAGAAAAGTTGATTATACTGCTTAAAAGCAGGTCAAAATTGAGAAGTTACAGCACATTGCAAAAAGCCGCACACAGAGGTATATGCAACTTGAAAGCAACCTGGGCAACTGAGGTGCCATCTCTGGCTTCCCATGACATGTCAGCCCCTCCCTCCTTCATGGAGGTAACAGCCGTCTCCAGAGCCAGCACAGGTCTGCAAGGTGCTCTGTTGCAGAGGGAGGTTTCTTTTAAATGTTAGGGTGGTTGGACTTTTTTTTTCTTTTTTTAATCATCCACTGTAGGTATATTTAAATTATTTCTCTCCCCTTGCTACTGTGTCAGCTCCTTTCTGGGGGGGTCATCTGTCTGTAAGTCAAGATATGCATTTTGCTTCAGGTTGAACAGAACATCTCCCTGACCCTGAATACAAAGTCAGGAAGACTCATGTTCTGCTTGAACACAGAATGACCTGCAGTGGCTCCTGGCTAGCTTTCCATGGGGATGGGCCAGCAAACCAAGCACTCAGATCAGCTGCACGGAGCTGCTCCTGTCCCAGGCTTGGTCTGTATAAGAGCACAGGGAAAACCCCTGCCAAGGATCAAGTACCAGCTCCAGAAGAGCCCAGTGACCTGCAAACCAGCTCATGGCTGCTTTCCATGTCACTTGACCACCCACTCCACCAGAGCTTGAGCAACCAGCATGCCGGCAATGTCCCCTCCACTGCCACCATCCCCAGACTCAGCAGGGCTGTGTGTGAGCTCAGTGTTAATAATCACATCCTCGCATTCACTGTCAGCAGCTTCACTGCTTGCAGCCCTCGCATCCACATGGCTGGGCAGCCTGGGGCTCACAGCATTAGGGGCCAAGGATTCTGGGTCTGCGGATTCTGAAACTGCCCACTCTGCACATTGTGTGCATCTGCAGCTACTTTGACCTGTACCCAATGTACATGCCCAGACACCCCATGTGATTTGCACGAGCAGGTGCTGAGCACCCACCAGACCATGCTTGAGATGTTTAGCTAAAAGCACTCACCACTGCTGGAGGGGCTGCCAGCCCCTTCCTGGTGCTGTGCCCCAGGGGCAGCTCCCCCACCAGCAGCACCCCTTCTCCCCAGACCTAGGGACCCACACCAGCCCAACTGCCCCCGCAGCAGCACAAGCCTTCTTCTTCTGAGCCGGTACCTGCAATGGGGGAGAGCAGAGGGTCATGCAGAAAAGCAGGAGCCTGCTCCAGCTGCAGGGCACCCTGTTCTCCTCCCTCCTTTCCTAAAATGCTCTTCATCCCCCAAGCAAGGTGGGAGCCCTCCAAAATCACCTGTCTGGCACAAGCTTCTACAAGGGGACAGAAGAGTTGTCCCTGCTGCACATGCTGCTGCCCTTTGTGGGGTCCACATCTGATGTCAATCATCTGACTCCCACACCACAATGGGTCAGGACTCTCCTCCCTGCCTTTCTTTTCCATGCACACCCAGCAGTCACCTTTCATGGTACTGTTTCTCTAAAAATGAGTTAATCTGTATAGTGTCATTCTGTTGGTTTTTGCTTTACAGTTTCATTAAATAGGTATGCACTGAACAGGATTTTATCTAAGCAGCCTAGATCCTAACATTAAATCTCTTTTTTATACCACAAGTTAAATAAAACTGAAAATCTATTACTACACAATTAATTAAAAATAGATGAGTTTCTAACTGCTGAGCTTTTAATTAAGAGAAAACCTGTATTACCCTCAACATTTGCATTAGGAGGCAGTAAAGTATCACTACACAGTGATACTGAGAGAGTTTGGGAGATTTGACTGCAGATTTCCACATTTCAAAATAAAGTTGCTACTACCAACAGCCAGCAGACACTTTATTCTTCCCCATTTGGGAGCTTTGCTTTATCTTACCTAATTTTCCCCTTGCTAACACTGAAGACCAACACACCCACCAACTTGGTTACGTTTTCCCAGCTCACCTGTGAAGCCCAAACCCTGGAAATGACTACTGAAGCAATGCTGAATGTTTTCCATTACTTCCTCCTTTCCCCAATAGCTGAAGGTTCCTTGAGATTGTGATGCCTTCTGATGATCTGAAGGTTCACGTCATCATGCTATTGAAGCTGAGGGTCTATTGAAGACAGCAATTTGCCTTCCTAACAGCAGATAAAACAGATTTGTGCCCTAGAAAGGATGGCCATTATCTGATGTTGTGTCTTCAGAAAAGGTGGCAATTACTTCAAAAGAGTCAAGCCTGGAACAGGGGTATGAGCAAGGGGAGTCTGGGCAACTGAAATCTGTGAGAAGCAGCAGAGGTCTGGAAGGTGGGATGTAAGGAGCACCTGGGGAAGGGAATCCAAGAGCATAATCCACTGGGAGGCTTTGGGTGGAGGACAAAGGAGATGAGAATAGCTGCAGACTGAGAAGGTCAAAGACTTCTGGAAGAAAGGGAGAATTGATGGAGCATGCAGGGAGGGAGGACAAGGAAGAAGGTCATATAGGTGAGAGTGGTTTCAAGGATGCGGGGAAGAAGGCATTTGGAATGAAAACTTGCTATGGAGGAATAAAAATAGTGCTAAGGGTAGAGAAAGGCAGACCATAGCCCCTCCAGGGTTGTGATCAATGAACATACCTCAAACCCCAAGAGCTAGTGCTGAGGACAGGGATTTGCAGGTGTATCTGTCTCAGGTGGACTTTGAAAACCAAGGTAACCCCGTGTGAAGCAGGTGCAGACACCTTCCCTTGGGGCTCTCAGGCTGGGATGGACACCGTCTCCCAGGAAGCAGGTAATGCCCCTTGGCCCTTCCTCCCCATCCTTGGGGCAGCCCAAATTGAATCAGAACATGGGTGATGCATGAGAAGAACTACCTTGATTACTTTTCTGGGAGCTGTTGGGTAAAGCTTTATTTTATGTCACGATGACTCAAGGCAGTAAGAAAGGCTGAAGAAGAGACGCTTGTTAGAGCATGGTTATTGCTCTTCTGCCATGGAAATACAATGTAATTTTCCCATTACTTTCGGTAAGACATTTTTCTTCCCTTTCCTTCTGCAAAAAGAAGTTCTTTGAGTTAATC
The DNA here is from genome assembly GCF_964273445.1 of Streptopelia decaocto. Classification (NCBI taxonomy): domain Eukaryota; kingdom Metazoa; phylum Chordata; class Aves; order Columbiformes; family Columbidae; genus Streptopelia; species Streptopelia decaocto. Next base: position 52,647 of record NC_138657.1, on the reverse strand, counting down.
TCAAAATATAAACACTTTATTTTCCCAGCACTTGAATAAGCTTATTGTTTCCACCATTTAACATAAAAGTTTAATCATGGAATTGTTAACCATAAAAAAGTATTAAATTAGTACAGAACATTAAAAAAAACAGTATTTCAGAATGAGCACTTGAAAAGAAAATTTATGCATAGAAACAATGGAGAATTACAATTAAGAGCTCCAGGGATCTGAGAATGATTTGTCCAGGCATTACACAGTCATTTCAATTTAAATTAAAATTGTAACTATTTTCTAGTATAGTAAAAATATGTGGTGTCACATTAAGAGTTTTAATGGAGCTTTCTCCAGGGAATGCAGGAAAGCTAGTTAGTAGCAAATAAATAACTATCTATTGGAAACCAAATAAATTCTCTGTCAAAACCCTAATATTATTAAAAAAAAAAAAAAAGAAGAAGAAAGAAAAAAAAAGAGTGGATTATTCTGTTTTCTCTAACAAAGTGCATCCCTCATAGTAAACCAAAGAAACAGTTCACAGGGCATCTGAGTTTACATGGTTTTGCCAGAGATGACTGACAAAAATAAATAAATATGTCTGATATATTTTTTTAAACTTGGCAGACTCCTGCTGGAATAATGTTGTGTGTGTTGTTCATGAACTGTGACAATACTACATTCCCTCCTTCTCCTAGAACATACAGAATAAGTTGCTGAGGTCCATCCAATATCAGTAACGTGGGAAAAACAGTCTTAGAAAAAAATGTAATCACTGCTAAACAAATTTTCAAAAGTAAAGGAATTTTTTTAGTGAGTTGCTTTATTCAAGTGTACTTAAACACGCAAATCCAACAGAACAAAGTGTACCCATGCACCAAGTCAAAAACCAAGCTACATGTGGATCTGCATGGCTTTTGCCTTTTGGAAGGTACTCAAGATCTGGGAGCAGCATGCTTCCATACAGGAAGCAAAAGGCAGGTTTAACAAATAACTGGACAATGTGTTTTGACTGCTTTGCTCACCAGCAGCATACTCAGGATTTCAGAGAAACACAAAGCATCTAGAGCTCACCCTGCACAATCCTCAGGGCTCCAGGTGGGGCCTCAGTGGTGCTCAACCTACTTGTCTGAGCACAGCCCAGAGAGAAGTGCTGCCTGCCTTTCCTCCCTCCTGCTCCTGTGCTCAAAATATGAGGGAGTGCACCCAGTTATCCAGTCTGTAAGTGCCTACTTACCTGTCAGACCAAGCTGGAGACTGGTTTGTGAGATACTTCTTCTTGTATCATCACTAGAAGATGGGTGTGGATCACAAATGAGCAGCAGGCAGCCCCTGCAATGCCTGCAGTGGCACAAAGGTGTGATGTGCCATGTGGGAGAGATTAAAAAAAAATAAAATTGTGAATGTATGGAGGTATTATGAGGTCATGGAAAACATCTCCTAGACGTCAGGCATGATTTGGGGACAATACAATAAAATGCAAAGCTTTTTTGAAGCCAGTTTACTTTTATAGCTCTCAGGCACCTGTCCTATCCCACTCAGTGGGGTGAGAACAGAGTTAACTTTTGAATACTTTGTGCGGTAATAAGGAGTAATGACAATCACTCAAGAGGTTTGATTAAATCAGGAATTTACTTAAAACTCTATAGAATTACAGGAAACAGTGGCTTGGCAAAGTTTGTAACTATATAAGAAAACTTAACAAGACATCATCAACGAAAGTCACAAAAATATTACCTTTATGTTCCCAAAATAAAGTTAGAAAGAGAGAGGAAAGATGGATTAAGACATCAGAAGAAAGTTAAGATTTCACCACTCCAAGGGTCTGCTGATCGCGTGATGATCTCTGTAGCTCTCTTGGTGGTGGGTGCGATTAAACTTCATTACTAGTGTCCTGAGTGGGAAGTTTTTTATACTTTAATTCATTTGCATGTGAGGTAGCAGAGGGCAGCTCATCTCCTCACTCTGCTTGCTCCTCATGCTAATTAGGAGATTGCTCCAGAAATTAGTCAGTGGTCTGAGAAGTGCCCAGAAGTGAGTCAGTTGGTCCTCTAGGGGTAGCTGGTGACTCGTTATTTCCCCCCTGCCTTTATTTCAGCCCAGTTAATGAGGCCTCAATGAAGAGACACCATTAATGCCTTTGTCTCAAAGATTGATGCCTTCATTTTGCAAAGAACAAGTAGGTGTCAAGGAAGAGAGAAGTCCTGTCTCCACAGTACTCATCTCTCCACCCTGCCAGGAGTTGCAAAACCAGCTGTTTAAGGCATAAGATGCATACCATGTCCATCACAGTACACAAAAGTTAAAGCTTTAGCAACTAGCAGCTACTGCCAAATATATTACAACACAACAACTGAAATGTTGTTGTCTCTCTCTCCCAACAAAGGTTCATAGCATTTAGATATTTGGTAAGTCTTCCATAAAGCATTCCTGCTTGGTTTTTCAACTTTTCACTGTTTCCATAAACTGCAGATGTCAGAAAAGTAATTCCCTTGGTTAATATACTGACTTTAATTAAGTAAAACAAAGGGCAAGCCATTAGACTCATAGGCTCAACCCTTACTGAGTCAGGAAAACAAATCTATGCATTTTTTCTTTGTGTTATGCCTATACCAAATATCACTCTATAGACTCAATAACTAGCTTAGTTTCAATATGTAAACACATTTTGATTTTCCCTTCCCCTCAAAATTTAATTACATTTGTGTCTGCTCAAATTACACAGATCTCATTTAATCTTAACACAGGTCAGCTGCAATTTCTCTGCCAACTTCCTATTATCCTTGCACCTAAACCATGCAATTGCCTGATCCGCTGCAAAACCATCCAACAGGACAAGTTCTGAAGGAAAGAGGTAAGGAGAAGAAAGGTAATAAAGAGGTGATATTCTCTTTGAAAAATACTTTCCATTGTAGGATTTGAAAGCAGGGGCTTTAAAAAGTGTCTTTACATCAAGCTTTGAATGGAAAAATAATTTAAACATGTAAACTGGTGGGCTGCTGGGCTAAAGCAGAAAGGGTTCACTGTTGTCTGTTCCTCAAGATCAACATGCAACATACTTTTCCTGAAATAGAAAACTAGTCCAATCCTTCTTTGGGAACTAGTTTTCTAAGCAATACATAGCAGAGCTGATCTGCATTTCTGAAAGGCACTTCAAACCGCAACTGATAGGACATGCGATTACACTGGGAAGGATAGAGTTTCCTCCAAGAATTATGAACAGTCAGAGAGATTAGAGGTGATCTGCTAAAGTGGGGTAAGCTTCTAGTATGTTTTTCAAGCATTGGTCTGGGGCTGCTCTTGTTTAATATCTTTAAATATTCATGGCCTGGACACAAAGTGTGGAAAGCATTACAGAAAGTTGCTGATAGCACTGAGTTAGCGATGAGTGAGGAAGAACAGAAGGGAGGAACTGAGAATATGTGCAGTGGGAAGCACATGAATACGCATGGCACAAAATACTAGGAACAGCAGTTCTGGTGGTAAGAAGATGGAGTGTTGCTATTTTCATGAAGTCCACACCAGGACTTACAGCGGGGGTGTCAAACTCATTTTCACTGGGGCCACATCAGCCTCGCGATTGCCTTCGTTTATACAGTCCTGAAATTACATTCTGCCCTTGGAAGACAACCGCAAAGCCGATATGCCCTGCCCAGTGAAAATGAGTTTGACACCGTTGACTTACAGGAATAGGGACCATTTGATCTCCTGTTTTCCAAGGAAGATGTATCAAGATCAGCCAGGGGAGTACACGACAGCATGATGATGAAATGGAGAGCCAAGAGGAGGCCCCAGGAGCCTGGCTCATTCAGTCTCATAAAACACACTGGTAAGTTATAATCACTAATATATTGGGACAAATGGTAGCATTGTGGAGAGATAAATTTAGCAGTAATGCTAAGAACACATTCAGGTACAATGAACATGAGTTAAGTTTAGACTCCAAAAGAGACTCCTACCGAAGTCAATGAAGTTAGGATGGCCTCCTAGGTGTAGCACACCAGTTCATTTCAAGACTGAATGCTACACATGACTGTACAGAACCTTGTTGCTTGCAAGAGTAGTCTGAATGTGGGGAAGCAAGACAAATCTTATGGTGCTGCTGGCAAATGTCCCAATCTACAAGAAGGGCAATAGGGATGACCACAGCAACTACAGGTCTGTCAGCCTCACTTCCGTGCCTGGCAAAATCATGGACAAGGTTGTTCTGGGAGTTACTGAAAAACATCTGAATGACAACACAGTCATTGGTCCCAGCCAGCACGGGTTCATGACAGGAAAGTCTTGCCTGATGAACTTAATTTCATTCAACGACAAGGTTACCCACCTAGTTGACCAAAGGAAGCCTGTTGATGTGATCTTTTTGGATTTCAGTAAAGCCTTTGATAGTGTCTCTCACAGGATCCTCCTGGTCATGGCAATCCTGGCTGTACAGACAGACTGGGGGACGAGATGCTGGAGAGCATCTCTACGGAGAGGGATCTGGGGGCTCTGGTTGAAGGCAAGTTGGACATGAGCCACCAGTGTCCCTGGAGCCAAGAGGCACCTGTGTCCTGGTGCATCCAGCACAGCACGGCCAGCTGGGCAGGGAGGGGACTGTCCCGCTCTGATCTGCACTGGGGTGGCCTCACCTGCAGCATTCACTGTGTGCAGGGCTAGGGACACAGGATAAAAGGAGATAAAGCTACTGGAGGGTGTCGAGAAGAGGCTACGAAGTTGGTGAAGGGTTTGGTGGGAAGCTCCGTGAGGAGTGGATGAAGTCCCTGGGTTTGTTCAGCTGGAGCAGAGGAGACTGAGGGCAGAGCTCATGAGACTGCAGCTTCCTCAGCAGGGGAGCAAGAGGAACAGGGCTGAGTTCTTCTCTCTGTGACAGTGACAGACCCCAGGGAATGGCAGAAGATGTGCCAGGCAGGGCCAATTGGACATGAGGAAAAGGTTCTTCACCACAGGTGCTGGACACTGAACAGGCTCCCCAGGGAGGTGTCACGGCCCCAACCTGACAGTGTTCAAGAAGAGACTGGACAACGTCCTCAGACACGGTGTGACTTGTGGGGTGTCCTGTGCAGGGACAGGAGTTGGACTCCATGATCCTGTGAGTCCCTTCCAACTCAGGACATTCTATGATTATATGACTCACTGTGTTCCTCTGTGCAGAGGCTTCCACAAGCTTGGCACACAATGCATGCACTTCATTATCCACACAGCTCCTTCCTATGTTAAACCTTGGTTTTGTCTCCCTCTGAGTTCTACCTGATATCAGCTGAAACAGAATTACAGCAATCTCAGTTTTAAGAAGTACTGATAACATTGCAGCAGTTTCCTTAAAACAAAACAAAAAAAAAAAAAAAAGAAAAAGCAAGCACAAATGAATCTTGCTTCTTGCCCATTCCTGATGTCATTTGTTCATAGCAAGGAATATTAGCAAAAAAAAAAAAAAATCAGGACAGCAGCCTATGAAGAGGAACCTTATTTCACACATCAGAGCTTGTAAGACAACTTGAATCAATTATCTCTCTGTTGTTTTTAGCTTAAAAAGAAGGAAGGAACAAGACATCTTAATTATGTTTGTTCTTTCACAACATTGGTCTTGTCACCATAAGGAGGAGATAGTTAAATAGAATGTGCTTCTGAACAGTGGCAGTTCAGGTATTTCAGCATACTTCTGTAGTCATTCCTGAAATTAAAACTCAAGGAATGCAAAAGTAAGTGAACGTTTCAGTTCTTCAGCTCTTGAGCTTTCCAGTTGTGATGGGTGATCTAACACACATTCTATTCATTAGCTATAATGTTATCTATATGCCTCATTCAATCAACCCTTCCATCTTCTACCCTTATTTCAATTCAGATCAAGTTCCAGACAGAAGCCTAATTCTTGGGGAAACATTTGTATTCAAATAAGCAAGCAAACAAAAAACAGAGCTCACACAATACTACAGATCTCCAGGTACGTATCAGGTATAGTCTTCGGCTGCAATGCCATGATTTTTAGCTGATTTCCAACTGATATTTAGCAGACTCAAATTTCAAAATCCACAACCCAAACAGGAGTCTAATATTACAGCTAGAGGAGTCAGGTACAGAAAATAAGTGCTGATATGAACCTTCAAGTACTAATTTGTTACAACAACAGGTTAGATATGCTTTTATCAGCAAATCCTTAATTCACATACCAGTCACATACCTCTTGTAAGACCTCCTGCATTGTGTGGGCATCGCCATTTACTTTTCTACATTAGAAGCTAAGGGATGTCAAGAGCCTGGCTGCTTCCTCCAGCACACACACACGTGTGGCTCCTCCAAGCACCCCTGCCCAGACTCCAGCCCTCTGCCCCCGCTCCACGTCGCCTGTGCGGTGACCGGTCCAGCTTGGTGATCACTGCAAACACACAGAACTCGCACATTCATCCCATGGGCACCCCACGCTCATGGTACCCCCAAAACCAGCGTGGGCCCTTCACCCGCCCGACCCGCTGCCCAGACCTGGGGCCTCCTACTTACCTGCTGGTCCAAGCTCGACGTTTCCTGGGAATACACACCCATACCCCCACACACACACAGTTTCGGGGGGACACAGACACTTGCCCCTGCAGCAGCTGGCACCAGGCACTGGGATGTGACCCCTGCACATCATCCCATCAGTTGGCACCATCCCACTGACCCCTCCACCATCCTGGACCCTTGGGTTTCCATCCTAACTACCTGCAAAGCCTTGGTTTGCTGCAGTTTCTGGAGCACCCATCCACTATTGTGACTGACTAGGTTTGTTTGCTGTCTTCTGGTCTGTCAAGTTTGAATACCTCTGTTTTTTATTTCTCACACCTCTTTTTTCTTTAGTATCCCTATTTGACAAGGTCCTCATCAGATAACTATTCCAAAACAAACATTACCACATTCCACACACACTTACTGATTAATGTGACCAACGACCACATTATTGCCTCTTACCATCTGTCATTCAGGTTTGTGCCATTGTATGTTCCTGTTAATGTTGTCTCCCTTTTCTTATTACCCACTCTGAATCTAAAAGGTTCTTGACCAGAAACACTTCAAAGAGCAGCAGCTCTCTCCTCCCACATACAGTTGCAAATAGTTCTACATTAAATTCACCAAAAAGTTCCCAATTACTTTCCTTGTCTAAAGAGCAGCAAAGGGACAAATTGGTGTTGGAAAAATATGATGGAGTCTTTTCCCTTCATTGGTAACTCTTTAACAAAGAAAGCCATCTAGTTACGGCATTAAAGGTCATAGGTAGTAAGTGGATGGTTTTAATTAGAAGTCATATCTCATGTCTGTTGCTGAAAGTTTCCAACAACACTCAACTATCCACTTACCCAACACGTTGATGGATTAAGCTTTAGTTAAGGGGCAGTAACTTGGGATTTACATACAGCCTATGCCACAGTTGCATTCAAGTTCCTTAAGAAAAATCTTGTCAATTTGTCTTGATAGCACTGAACATTTTCCATAGAGAAAGACTTCAACATGCCTGCTGAAGGATTTATCCTGATGTGGTTGCTAGTGAAGCAAGGGTAAAGGCATAAACACTGCTATAGAACAGACAACACGACTGCTTGGGAGCTAAATACCTGTTTCTTGGGGGATACCCCAACAACCCAACCAACTCTTACATGCACTTACCAGTTCTACGTGTTCCAAGTTTTCCTTTTAGTGCTGGAGTTCTGCACGCAGTACTGTTAAAGGTCTCATTCTGAACTCTTTGTAGACAGTCAGGCTTACAAATGCTTTCTCCATTCACAGCAGTTCAAAGGTGCTATTGCTCTTAACAGAACAACCTGATGACTACTTAACACAAGAGCATCAGAAGGTACATACACTTGATAAGCATCACTGAGGCTTAGCAATGAGATACAGTAGTGTTTTAGATGGGATCATAGTTTAAATCCTAGCACTCTTAACTTCACATTTATTGAAAGCCGTCCTATTTTGTACAACATTGAGCATATAGTGTATCTCTGGGAACCACAGCTGTGACTTAGAATCATAGAATCATTCCAGTTGGAAGAGACCTTCAGGATCATCAAGTCCAACCACAACCCAGCCTAACTCTGGTACTAACCCATGTCCCTAAGAACCTCATCTAAATGCCTTTTAAACACTGTCAGGGATGGTGAATCCACCACTGCCCTTGGCAGCCTGTTTGAATGCCTGACAATCCTTTCCAGGAATAATTTTTTCCTAATATCCAATCTAAACTTCCCATAGTGCAACTTGAGGCCATTTCCTCCTCTACTTGGGAGAAGAGACCAACACCTTCCATGTTCCAAGCTCCTTTCAGGCAGTTCAGAGATCAGAAGGTCTCCCCTCAGCTCCTGTTCTCCAGGCTGAACCCACCAGGTCCCTCAGCTGCCCCCATCACACTTGTGCCCCAGCCCCTCACCAGCTTCATCACCTCCTCTGACCTCTTTCTACTATTTCAATGTCCTTCTTATGATGAAGGGCCCCAAAACTGAACACAGGATTCAAGGTGGGGCCTTACCAGTGCCAAGTACGGTGGTATGATCACTTCTCTAGACCTGCTGGCTATACTATTCCTGAGACAAGCCAGGATGCTGGTGGCCTTTTTGGCCACCTGGTCACACTGCTGGCTCATATTCAGCCGCTGTCAGTCAACACCCCAGATCCCTCTCTGCTAGGCACTTTCCAGCCGCTCTTGCCCGAGTCTGCAGTGTTCATGGGGTAGTTGTGACCCAAGTGCAGGATCCGGCACTTGGCCTTGGTGACCCTCGTACAGTTGGCTTCAGCCCAACAATCCAGCTGGTCCAGGTCTCTCTGTATGGCCATCCTACCCTCCAGCAGCTCAACACTCCCACCCAATTTGGTGTCAACTGCAAACTTGTTAAGGGTGCATTCAACCCCCTTATCCAGATGTCCTGGTTTTGCTAAAAACAGGTTTCTCTTTTAGCGAATTTGCCTGTCAGCTAAATCCTTCATATTAGCTGCATTTTCCTGGAGAACCAGATACATGTTTTGGTAAACACAGCAATGGAATGCGAAGTTATTGATAGGCATGGATGCACCTCTCGTGAGAGGGGTAATGAGAAAAGAGGTGACCAAGAAACTGATCAACTGAGTATAACATCCAATTCACATGAATACTTCATATAAAAGTGGGAGATCACGAGGATCTCGTCCCTTTTCCTTATGACTGACATTAGGAGAGGACCTTGCTAGTGGTCCCTGCGAACTGAGGCCTAGTGACACACTGAATCCAGCTCTGGTTGGCTGCAGAGTCCAATATAGGACTTCGGGTGCCGGCTCTGCAGTTGCTGGGACTTTCAAGATTGGTTTTCTATATTTTGTATTATTTTCTATATTCTTATTAGTAGCATTAGTAAAACATTTTAATTTTTTCCAGCTCTCTTCTGTCCTTTTTTTCCTTCCGATCACCTGTCCTCAGTGGGAAGGGGGGAGAGGGAGGGGCTGAAGGGGGAAGCCGGGGGAGAGGGGGGTTAACAATACATCTGCCACGGTTTTATTGCCACCCCGCAACCAAAACCCTCGACACCAGATCATTAATAAACAGATTAAACAGAACCCAATACATCCTACTTAAGCATACGCAAGAAGAGAATTATGCATATCAAAAATAAGGATCAACATACAAAGATGAATACTTTTTAACCCACATATGTGAAAAATACGCAAGGAGTGAACAGTTTACAGAATCTTATTTCAGAAGAGTTGCAGTTCACAGAATCACAGAGTGGCTGGGGTTGGAAGGGACCTCTGGAGATCATCCAGTCCAACTCACCTGATAAAGCAGGTTCACCAGAGCAGATCATGCAGGAATGTGTCTAGGCAGATTTGAATGTCTCCAGAGAAGGAGATTCCACAACCTCTCTGAGCAGCCTGCTCCAGTGCTCTGTCACCCTTGATTTAAATAAGTTTCTCCTCATATTCAGATGGAACCTTCTATGCTTCAGCCTGCACCTGTTGCCCCTCATCATATTGTTGGGCACCACTGAAAGAAGTCTGATTCCATCCTCTTGACACACACCCCTGAGATATTTATAAATATTGATGAGATATCCTCTCAGCCTCTCCAGCTGAACAGGCTCTCTTAGTCTCTCCTCATAAGAAAGGTGTTCTAGGCCCCTAATCGTCTTCGTAGCTTGCTGCTGGGCTGCCTTCAGTAATTTCTTGTCCTTCTTAAACTGGGGAGCCCAGAGCTGGATGCAGCACTCCAGACACAGCTTCACCAGGGCAGAGTAGACAGGGAGGACAATATCACTTGGCCTGTTGGTCACACTCTTCTTAATGCACCTGAGGATACCATTGGCCTTCTTGGCCACAAGGGTACATTGTTGACTCATGGTCAACCTGTTGTTGACCAGAACTCCCAAGTCCTTGCAGATCTGCTTTCCAGCAGGTCCACCCCAACCTGTACTGGTGCCTGGGGTTGTTCCTCCCCAGGTACAGGACCCTGCACTTGCTGTTGTTAAACTTCATCAGGTTCTTCTCTGCCCAGTCCCCTAGCCTGTCCAGGTCCCGCTGAATGACAGCACAGCCTCTGGTGTGTCAGCCCTTCCTCCCAGTTTGGTATCATCAGCAAACTTGCCGAGGATGCACTCAGTCTCTTCAGCCAGGTCATTGACGAACAGGTTGAACAGGACAGGACCGAATACTGACCCCTGGGGAAACCCACTAACTACAGGCCTCCATCCAGACTCTGCACTGCTGATCACAATACTCTGAGCTCTGCCATCCAACCAGTTCACGATCCATCTCACCGTGCACTCATCCAGCCTGCACTTTTTGAGCTTGCCTATGAAGATGTTGTGAGAGACAGTGTCAAGAGCCTTGCTGAAATCCAGGTAGACAACATCCATCTACCTCATCTACCTCATCTACCCAGTGAGCCATACCATCATTGAAGACTATCAACTTGGTCAAACATGATTTCCCTTTGGTGAACCCATGCTGACTACTCCTGATAAACTTTTTTTCCTTCACGTTCTTGGAGATGATGTCCAGAAAGACCTGTTCCATCACCTTTCCAGGGATGGGGGTGAGGCTGACTGGCCTGTAGTTTTCTGGGTCATCCTTCTTGCCATGCTTGAAGACTGGAGTGATGTTGGCTTTCCTCCAGTCCTCAGGCACCTTTCCTGTTCTCTAGGACCTTTCAAAGATGATGCAGAGTGGCTTTGCAACAACATCTGCCAACTCTCTCAGCACTCGTGGGTGCATCCCATCAGGGCCCACGGGTTTGTGGATGTCCATTTCATGTAGACAATCTCTAACTTGATCCTCCTCAACCAAGGGAAACTCTTCCTTTTGCCAGACTTTATCTCCTGTCTCTGGGGTCTGGGATTCCTGAGGGCCAGTCTTAGCAGTAAAGATGGAAGCAAAGAAGGTGTTCAGTAACTCTGCTTTCTCTGTATCATCTGTCACCAGGGCACCCTACTCATTCAGCAGCAGACCTACATTTTCCCCAACCTTCCTTTTGCTGTTGACAAACCTGAAGAAGCCCTTCTTGTTGTCTTGGACATCCCTAGCCAGATTTGCTTCCAACTGGAGCTTGGCCTTCCTCACTGCATCCCTGCACACTATAACAGATTCCTTGCATTCCTCCCAGGTTGTCTGTCCCTTTTTTCACATTACATAAACATCCTTTTCCACCTGAGTTTTGACCAGAGTTCCTTATTCATCCATGCTGTTGTCTTACTCCCTTTACTTGATTTCTTCCTCATAGGGATGCATTGGTCTTGAGCTTGGAGGAAGTGATACTTGAAAATTAGCCCGCTGTCTTGGACCCACACCTTCTAGAGCCCCATCTCATGGGATTCTTCCAAGCAGGACTTGGAAGAGGCCAAAGTTTACCCTGCTAAAGTCCATTGTTTTAGTCATACTTATTTTCCTGCTTCGTCCACTCATGATCCTGAACTCCACCACCTCACGGCTGCTGAAGCTGAGGCTGTCCCCAACCATGACATCTCCAAACAGTTCTTCTTAGTTTGCTAGGACAAGGTCCAGCAGCATGCCTCTCCTCGTTGGCTTCTCTCCCATCTGTATCAAAATGTTGTCGTCAATAATCTGTAGGAACCTCCTGGACTGTGTGCTCAGCTGTGTTGCCTACCCAGCAGATGTCAGGGTGATTGAAATCTCCCATGAGAACGAGGGCATGTGATTGTGAGGTTACTTTCAGATGTCTGTAGAAACCCTCACCAATTTCCTCCTCCTGATCAGGTGGCCTGTAGTAAACACCCACAATGATGTCCCCCTTATTAGCTTGTCCCTTAACTTTTACCCATAGGGATTCAACTTGCTTGTCATCCTGGCCTAGGCATGTGCTCTCTCACATGAAGTGCAACTCTTCCACCTTGCCTTGCTGGCCTGTCTTTCCTAAAAAGTACAGAGCCTTCCATGGCAACATTCCAGTCATGTGAGCTGTCCCATCACATCTTCAAAATAGCAATCAGACCATGGCCCTGTGAACACTCATAGATCTCTAATTCTTCCTGTTTATTCCCCATTCTATGTGCATTGGTGTACAGACACTTCAGAGAAGTACTTGAGTATGTGGGTTTCTCATGAGGGGTGCAGAACAATCCACCACAGCTGTGTGTACCTTTGAGGTGCTTGGCCCTTTGGTTTTCATCTTGGGAGGTGGCTAAGGAATATTTGTCACTGCTCTGATTGTTCTGGCATGTTTCCCACTTGGATGTGATTGCATGAGCTTCACCACACCAGACCCCACCACCCAAGCTCATCAGTTCAAACCTTGCTTCACCTCGTCCCTCCATGCTTGGTGTCTTACCCCACAGCATGTCACAAGTCCCATTACATCCTCCTCCTCCATCATGTCTAGGTTAAAGCACTGTCACTAAGCCCTGATAGCTTGTGTGCAAAGGCCTTCTTTCCCTTACGTGTAAGGCAAACTCAATCTGATGCCAGTAAATCCAGTGCCGTGCAGGACATCCCATTACCAAAAAAGCCAGAATTGTGGCAGTGACACCAAGCATGGAGCCATGTGTTAATAGAGTGCACCCATCTGTTTCTTCTAATCACAGAACGTTTGGGATTGGAAGGGACCTCTCTAGGACCTTTCAAAGATGATGCAGAGTGGCTTTGCATCATCTAGTCCAATGCCCCTGCTGGAGCAGGAACACTTAGACAAGGCTACACAGGAATGTGTCCAGGCAGGTTTTAAATGTCTCCAGAGCAGGAGACTCCACAACCCCCCTGGGCAGCCTGCTCCAGTGTTCTGTTACCCTCACTGAGAAGAAGTTTCTTCTCAAATTAAGTGGAACCTCTTGTGTTCCAGTTTGAACCCATTACCCCTTGTCCTACCATTGGCTGTCACCAAGAAGAGCCTGGCTACATCCTCCTGACACTCACCCTTTATATATTTGTAAACATTAATGAGGTCACCCCTCAGCCTCCTCTTCTCCAAACCAAAGAGACCCAGCTCCCTCAGCCTTTCCTCATAAGGGAGATGTTCCACTTCATCATCTTTGTTGCCCTGCGCTGGACTCTCTCCAGCAGTTCCCTGTCCTTCTTGAACTGAGGGGCCCAGAACTGGACGCAATATTCCAGGTGCGGTCTCACCAGGGCAGAGTAGAGGGGAAGGAGAACCCCTCTGGACCTATTGACCACCTCCCTTCTAATACACCCCAGGATGCCATTGGCCTTCTTGGCCACAAGAACACAGTGCTGGCTCATGGTCATCCTGCTGTACTGCCCATGACTGGAAGCAGAGAGGAGAAAACCTGTGCACCTGATTCCCTCACCAACTGTCCCTAGGTCCTGAAGTGTCTTTTTATTGCCTTTGGATTACAAGTCACAACCTCATTGCCACCTACGTGAAAAACCAAGGGCCCTACCAGGCTAGAAAGTTTCCTGGTGATGTTGAAGAACATTTATTTAAAAATTGATATTAAAGGAAACATACAGAAGGCATATGTACAAAGAGGGACAGTCAAAAATCCAAGAAAGACTAGATTTTTTCAAATACAGCTGTGAATGTGACAAAGAATTACTTTTCTGAAAAGACTTTTCTAAAACATTACAATGAAAGCCTCAATACAAACCTGCTGCTTTCTCAGCACATGCATCAGCCAGTCACACTTGGCAGCTAGATAAGATGTCTTCCATCAGTCTCTTGTAGACCCATGCATCACCTTTAAGCCGTTGCCGCCTGATACCCACTACTTCAGGTTTACCAAGTTGACACACTTCTAACTCAAACTCCATAGTTACTTTGCCAAAATCTGACCGTGTTTGACATTTCAGGGTGTAACTGTACAAAACAAAGGAAAAAGGGAATAATCATTGAACTGTTTAATATTTGCTTTGGAATGCAATTACGAATTAATAAAAGCACTTCATAAAAATTATCTAATTGCTATTGTGAATACTGGGAAATAACAAAGAATTTAGTGAACTGAGAGCTTTGAGTACATTAGTCCCGGAACACTATTGTTATGCCCAAGTACTAATATGTAGCACCAATGTTCTATCCAGCCACAGGAACCACTGCTAACCCCAGACCCACATTCTCAGAGTGCAGAGCTGGAAGGATGGAGATGTTCCTATTGTTCCTAGACAAGACCACCCTCCCATCTGTGGACACCTTGTTTCTGAGAGGCCGGTTACAGCTCAGCTGGTGTGAAAAGTGGAAAGACAGAATGTGAAGTTTAAATCATTATACTGGGAGAAGGTGCTGCTGCGCAATTCAGTATCCTTCCAGATTTTGCTCTTGGAAATGCACAGTAGTTATGCTTATCATTTAAATATTCAAGAACTTTAGAAAATGCATATTCATAAGTGAGCACAACATTTCTTTCATGAATTAGGAAGTTAGGAAAAAGACATTAAGCTTTGATCAGAACTAGGAATCAATCCTACTCTTGGTACCTTAGTATAAGTTAGTAAATCCTACAAATTAAAATAAGCCATACAAAAGTGTGTGTATTTTGTGCAGCTTTTAAAATGCTGATCTCTTGGCTAGATGCTAGTGTCTTTTAACTGCCAAGAACAAGGGTTAAAAGGTATCCACATTATCTCCCAAATTTGCCTGATCTGGTCATATGGCTGTACCCTAACTAACCTTTTGTATTTGCAATTTCACAAGAGACAGTCGAAATTCACATCAGATCTCTAAGAGCGACCTCACTGTTATTGGTTGATATCTGTCAGTCAGAGAGCTCTATTAGAGCTCGAATAACACTGTTTTGCATTGGGTAGACAAGTTTTATTGCACACATTCATTTAGTGTTCTGTACACTTTCTATAAAACTATTGTATTTTACAATGTGGGGCTGAGAAAGCAAGTTTAAATACTTCACTTGATCAACTTTATTCACTTTATTTAGACAAATACAAGTTGAAATAACCATATTTTACACTTACCCCTTCTGAACATATTCCACATGCTTCTTCGAAAGAATGGTGATTATTTCATTCAACATCTGGTCTGGATTTTGTAGCTGAGTGGTGGTAACATTACAGTGTGCCTAAAAGTAGACAGTTCATTTAAAAAAAACAAAACAAAACAAAACAAAACAACAAAAAACCAAAAACCAAAACAGAGTCAAGGAACAAAAAAAAATCTACTAAAACTGAAGACATTATGAAAAGTTTCCATAAAGAAAGTTTTTGAACAGCTAGCCATAGTGATAAATGCTTCAACTTCCCAAAATTGTCACAATTAAGACATTGTAGTAGCGACAGGAACACTGAACGACAACTGCTGGACAATTAATATCGAAGCACATATGAACTATAATCCATCAGAAAATCCAAATTAGCAGTGATGAGCCAGGGCAGCACAGAGGCTGTTAAAAGTCTCGAATGTAGCCAGAGGCAATTCTGGGAAGACCATAGAGGATGGCCACATGGCCTCCTGCACACCACACCACCAGGACAGCATCTTGTCTGGCTGAGACCGAGCACCTCTAATATCAACCAACAGTGATGGCGCCATGCAGCTTTTTTAGGACTAAAGCACCACCATATTAAAAATTTTAAAAAGGGTAACTTTCTACTCATAAGTTTACTGTTATAGGGGTTTTTATAATGCATCTAATACTTCATTCAGCAGACTTGTCCAATAAGTGACTTATTGAACAACTTTAAGACACCCATATGTAATGAAATAAATTCTATGCCAGCTGTAACATGCTGCAAATGCTCTATCTAATCTGAAGTCACAGAAGTAGATAAGAAGACAAGATCATAAAATAGCTTCAGAAATGAACATAGGTTGAAGATGAAAACTCAGAGTAAAAGTCTCTGGTTCTTACAGTTTGCATTCAGCCTAAAATGTATACAACTCCCAACCATAACTTCTGTAACACTGAAATAAAATTCTGTCTTCCTCTATTGTACTCCAATGTCCCTAGACATGCATCAGTAATTTTGCATATACTATTGTCAAGGGAAACCAATGCAGAATGATAAAATATTTTAGACACAGAAGATCTAGCTTTTGTTTACAATTGCTCAGGTTCCCGAATTATTTGCACAATCTGGACTGCACAATCCTGTTTGATGAGCTGGTCAGGTTTATAGCCCAATATGTGTCCTGAACCGGTAAGATTGCCAGCTTGTGCCTGACAACTACCTCTTAGAAAAGCCTTCAGCTGGAATACAGTAGCTGAATTCCATTTACACAGGCTACTACACACAAAATGATCCTTTGCATGGCTCTTAATATATAGTAGGTGTCCCAACAGCTGCAGCTCCAGGAGCCAGGCAGTTGAAGGTACACATAACTTATTTCTGTGGAACTGTTTATGCCTCCAAAACAGCCTTGCCACCTTCATGTTAATAATGTTTTTCAAACATGTCATCTACAGATGCAAGTATAAATTCCTCCTTGTAGAACTTTTGAATTATGTTAGTTGCTTTTGAGCGGTGTATAAAATTCTGTTCGCTACACTAGTATTATGCCAATGCCATTTGGTGTGTATTCTACAAAACTATTACTAACCTCATGAGTCAGCTTTGGTACGTAAAAATTATTCATGCCATTTTAAAGTGCTCTGTGCAATGCACTATCTGAGGAACTGCTTTTTCTATGGTTACTTAAAGAAGAATAAGTAGCCAACTGGCTCAGGTACAGTGACATCAAAACTTTAAAAACCAAAAAATGTGTCAGAAATTCTTTCACAAGGTGTAGTTATTTAGGCTTCCAGTCTAATCTCTGCTTCTCTTGATATGCAAAGACTGTCTTGGAACAGATATATCACTAGTGAAACTACAGAAACCTAAGACAGAAATGTTATCAAAATTAAATATTTTTTTCAGTGCAAAAGCTAGCAATATCTCTATACGAATAACATGAGTAAAAAATTTTCAGTTAGGATAAGTAATAAAAAGCAATGGCCAGACTCCTCCCTTGATCTGCTGGTAACTTGCCTGAGCCAACTAACACAACATCACTTGGCACCAAGTGGGACATAATCACGTTAACGCATCCCTGTTAAGAGCAACTGCACTTTACTGTGGAATGCAGGCAAATCAGATCACAGAAGTTTCACAAGACCATTTCTAAAGGTCTTGGATGCTTTCAGTAATTACACTTTTCATGTAGGATTTGTCCAGCAACCATACCTTAAGTTTCCTTGGACAATCTCTAGCAGATCGTTTCTTTTTGCTTGGAGTAAGCATTGTGATCACTTTATCTAAGCCTCTTTCAAGACTTCCAAATATTTTGGCTTTTCTCTTCTTTTGGCTGCTATCCACATGAGTTAGGTTGAGATCTAATTCCACTGAATTACACCTGTTACATAAACAAATTAATCAGTAATTTTTCCTCAGTGTTTAGAAATTGGTTATTTCAGATATGTCACTAAAATATTACCAGATCCAACAGAATAAAGAAAACCAAAGCAAGTACAGTATATTATGAGAGTTTATGTTTGAAAATCACTTGAAATTTGAAGCCAGAGATTTATACAGAAACTGCAGCCCTTTGGAGAACTGGAATAAGAAGGAATTTACATTATGGAAAACAGCAATATATTCCAAAGGTAGTTGAGTTACATAGTTTTAAAACGTCTTTGCCTTCAGTGCTTTCTAGTCAATGTAGAAAGAAGCTTTAGGAAGGTTCATACCAAGCTAACGGAAATAATAGCTTGTTGTTATAAAAAGGCTTCCTAGGCAGTACATGGATTAAAGTAGTGCTGCTCTAAATCAGAATTGTACATAAATTACTAGACATTTACCTTCTTTCAGGAAGAACCTCAGCTGGTGTCAATTCATCTGTGTTTGTTGGGTCTGTGGGTTTCTTAATTGGGGTGACTGTAGTGAACTGGGTCTCTGAAAGATGCATCCAAGCCAAAGCAAGTATGTTTTTGCAATTAAAAAAAAAAAATTCTCAGCAAGGATTTCTCATTATTTATTTTTCAAACCAGACCCCTTTTCTATCTGAGATCTGTATATTCAAAATGATAAAATATGTTTTTAATATAATAACAATATTACCCCTACTCTACAAATAAAAACTGTGACTGAGTTCCCCAGAGCTCTACAAGTCAAGCCTTAGACCAACCAATGCAGTTCAGTATTAGAAATTTGGAAAGGAAGAGGATTAGAATTGCTTTCTTACTCTTCCACTTATCCCAGAATAAATACTGAGAAATTCACTGTGTCGAATAGTTGCATTCTTCAGCAAACCATTTCCCTTACATAGAGGGTGTGTTTGTATAGGCACGTTTAACAACACACACTACATAACAGCCTAAAAAGTTCTGTTACCCACACATTGACAGAGTTCTGCAGAGCAAGGTTTTTGAAATGTGCAGAAGCAAACACCAAGTGAAACAGTCAGCAAATTAGTTGTTACAATTGAATCCAAATTTGGAAGTTTCAGTTCTGTACAGAATTGCACCTGGCCTCAGACAATGATGATCTTGAAATTTGCAATGCATACTCCCATTTTTCTGTATCTAAGAAGGTATTACTACTACCTTTCCTGAATCAAAGATCTTTCAATGAAACAAAGAATTAGCTTTTAATTGTTTAATCCTCAGAAATATATAATCAAAATGAGCTGAAACGGTGTTTCTCTGTTATGCATTTCAGAAAGACTACCTACTTCTGCTTTTTAAATTTTCTATGAAGTCAAATTTCACTTGTTACCTCATACAATCTTCAGACAAAAATCAAACTCAAACAATCAGTCTTTGTAGTCCACGTCCTTAAATGAAACATAATGAACCTAACAAAATTCAGCAAAGGCAAGTGTAGGGTACTGCACCTGGGGAGGAACAACTCCAGGCATCAGTACAGGTTGGGGTTGACCTGCTGGAAAGCAGCTCTGCAGAGAAGGACCTGGCAGTTCTGATGGACAACAGGTTGAGCATAAGCCATTGATGTGCCCCTGTGGCCAAGAGGCCAGTGGTGCCTGGGATGCATTATGAAAAGTGTGACCAGCAGGTTGAGGGAAGTTGTTCCTCTCCGTCTGCTCTGTCCTGGTGAGGCCCCATCTGGAGTTACTGGATCCAGTTTTGGGGTCCCCAGTTCAAGAAGGACAAGGAATTACTGGAGAGAGTCCAGCACAGAGACACAAAGATGCTGAGGGGTCTGGAGCATCTCTGTGATGAGGAGAGACTGAGAGAGCTGGGGCTGTTCAGCTGAAGAGGAGAAGCTGAAAGGGATGTGATCAATGGGATCAATATCTCAGGGTGCGTGTCAGAAGATGGAGCAGACTCTGTTCAGTGGTGCCCAATGCCAGGGTGAGGGGCAAGAGTCACAGGCTGAAACACAGGAGGGTCCATCTGAACATGAGCAGAAACTTCTTTGCTGGGAGGTGCCAGAGCCTGGATCGGGCTGCCCAGAGCAGGTGTGGAGTCTCCTTCTCTGAGACATTCAAACCTGCCTGGACCGACCTGTATGATCTGCTCTGGTAACCCTGCATGAGCAGGGCTGGACTGCGGTATCCACAGAGCTCCCTTCGAATTCAAACCACTCTGTGATTCTGTGAAGTCCTTCACAAAATATGGGATTAAACGGCAGTGTGTCCAAGATCCTTTATAACTTGAATGAGCCTGCAAAGACGTGCTGTTTCTGAACAATGTTCCCTAGCATCTAAGAGTCTCCTGCTATAAGAGGTCTTTGGCATTTGAAGGACAGAGTTAGCATTTACAGTATGAACACCAGAGCTTTTATGTTAATGGATGAAGGGAATATTAATATACATACAGTATTAATATACATACAGGATCCATCATTTTTCATAACAGACTGGTCAGGCTGAGGACAGAAAATTCTGGTAATCTGGAAAAGCTGCCATAATTTAGACAGATTTCTGTGGTTTATCACATAACTGTAAGATTTATACATTGTTAACAGAAGCATTTTCACTGCCATACTGGACTGTTACTGTGAAAACGCTGATATGCTACCATGAGAAATCCAGTTGGATCTCTCTTAGAAGAAGCGATAAAAGCAAACTTGACTGAAAGTATACCTTTATATTCACTCAAGGCAAAAACAGCCGGTAGATGAAATTGTGTTCTCAGCCTTCATGGACAAGTGGAACCAGATGCAAGTTTTATGAAAGTGGCACTTGGCTCTGTGACAGTGTGTCAAAATGTATGCATGTTTGATACTGTAAGGAGCAACAACTTCTGTAATTAATATACAAGTAACATGGCCTGATGTGTGGTCAAATCTCTTGCAGCACTTTACTATATATACTAGAAGAACCAAGCTGGTGAACATAGCAAAAAAAGTAAAGTCTTCCAGAATCAGGTGTGTTGATTACACAACTATTTTGTCCATATTTGAATTTACAATAATTCCTAAGTAACACATATATTTAAAGTTTTCGTTAGTTATATTCAACATACCTTTGATGGCAGGTGCCTGAACAGGTATGGTTTGTACTTGTGTCTCCATCTGACTCTTTGCAAAAGGAGTCTTTGGAGCAGGAAGCGCAAAGGGCATTTCATTTCTTAAAGCTGATTCTGTACCAGCATTCTCTTTGTTTTCGTGCTTCTTTGATGCCACTTTTCTTGTCACTGGAGTTGACAGTGTGAATTCCGTAGCATCTAGTTGAGCATCATGCCTCGAATGCTACGAGAGATGTAACAAAAGAAAAAAAAAAAAATGCATCCTTTGCTGTATTCTTATCACATTCAGGAATGTTATAAACAAGTAAATTCTAAAAATCAAGGCAGCTTCAAAATACCATATAATCCTTGCCTATTCAGCAAAACAGTTAAAAACTCTTTAATCCTTCTGATTTCTTCTATAACCTCTTAATAAACATCTCAAGTAATTTGCCATTTATTTGATTTTCCAAATTTTTCAATTTGCACATCTAGGACTATTCCCCACCAGCTCATCTGCACACATCTAAGAATTTTAAATTGTTTGATTGTATAGTTTTAATTCTAGAGTCATTTAGGTTGGAAGATATCCTCAAGATCATAGTCCAACCATATCCTAACTCAAGCACTACCCATGTCCCTGAAAACCTCATCTCCATCTGTTCAACCCCTCCAGGGACGGTGACTCCACCACTGCCCTGGACAGCCTGTTCCAATGCCCAACAGCCCTTTCTGGGAAGAAATTTTCCCTAATATCCAATCTGAACCTCCCCTGGTGCAACTTGAGGCCATTTCCTATCATCCTGTTGCTTGCTATTTGGGAGAATAAGCAAGAGAAAATGCCTTTTTGCACTTTCTTGTCCAATACAAACAGGATGAACTTCTTCAAAGACTTGTCCAGCTCTAGCCTAGCTCCAAGACCTTTTCTGCTCTACCTTACGGTTTTCCCATCAGTTTTAAAATCCTCACTGCCTCATTTACTCATTCCCTATATGCTGTTTTTATGTAAATCAAATGTCAAAGCTCAAGTTCTCATCAAATGAATTGTGCTACAGGAAGCCACTATTTATGTTCAGCTATATATTTAAAACATTTCTGTACTCAGTTTGTAACTTCCCTTGGCCAGGGTCCACCAAATGTTTAAATATGTAATAAGATTTATGTATAATGAAAATAAGATTTTTAAAACTTCAGAATAGTATTTTTTTAAAGGAACTGGTATTGATTCTTCAAACACCTGCTTTGTTCTGTGACTATTCAGAATAAATTCTTCTAACGGAGATTCTTCAGAGAGTGAAGCTGTTTCAGAAAATTCCATGGATCCAAATGCATGCGGCACTTCACTGCAGTCAGACACATCTTCATATGTCATAGCTTTTTCAGACTGAAAAGGAAGATTCAACTGAGATGATGCTACTGCACTTTGTGCACTTCACAAGGAAGATTTAATCAGAAAAATGTCACTGCAATCTAAATCTTACTTCTTTCCAAGTTCCTAATTATGGTTAACAGCTAATGGAAGTTCCCACACTGATGACCTACATTTTATAATATGACTTTAATATTGTCATTGTGATTTGTCATTTGTATTGAAAGCAGAAGAGAAATTTTTCTCAAAGCACCATTACCAAGTCATCTTTCATAACCTATGTCAAGAAGAGAAGAACCAACTCAGAAAAAATACCTGCCTTTGATTTCAAGACTTGGACCACAAGCTCTTGTTACCAGAAGCTAAATAATAAGCTGGAAAGAACCAAGGAAAATAACGCAGTAAAGGGGGCTGGATAAATGTAACCACATCATATGCAAAACATATGATTATGGAATTTGCAATAGTACTTGGACTAGCATTCAGAAGCCTTCATGGAATTGCTAGCCTTCAAAAAGTTGTCATTTCTGAAATCACAGGATTCACAACTTCAGCCAAGATTGCGAACCTTCATGATTCATGCCACATACAGTATCCTTAGTTTCTAACACCTTCTCTTATTTTCAGAAAACTCCTCCCAAGGACTTTTTTCATACCACTTCAGTGAAATTGCATG
This sequence comes from Streptopelia decaocto, assembly GCF_964273445.1. Classification (NCBI taxonomy): domain Eukaryota; kingdom Metazoa; phylum Chordata; class Aves; order Columbiformes; family Columbidae; genus Streptopelia; species Streptopelia decaocto. Next base: position 29,828 of record NC_138657.1, on the reverse strand, counting down.
CATTTATTTTAAATTGTGTCCTCAGCTGGAATAGATACCATTTTAGGAAGCTGTATTCTTACAACAGGTAAGTTTCTCTTGGCCTATGATCAAGTACATTGCAATGATCAGATCTGTCATTACTACTGTAATAGAAAGAGAGCTTCCCAATACATGCAAGCAGACCAACTATGATGACTTACTAAAATGCCCTTACCAGAGGGCTGCTAGCTAGAGCTGACAAGCTAACAGCCCACTATTGTACATGAAATCACGTTCCGTTACAGTATGAATGCTTGAATGGGATTCCTTGGCTACTGTGTTTCATACAAAATTCATGCCATGGTGAATTTTTTTGAACATCCTCCTACATCAAACTCCTTCAAATAAGGCAGTATTATGTACAAGCTTATGCCACCCAATTCAGAAACTGGCTAAGTTAAAGGTTCTGTCTGCTTGGTTGTCTTCACATTGGACAAGATCTAGCCAGAGAACTTTGCTAGTTAGGTATATTTCAGCAAATTCAGTTGATATTCACTCACAGTATCTACATGCAGACAAGTTAAATGTGTCCTGAGCACTGTAGAAGGACTAATTGATTGTTGTGTTGTGTAGGCATGGTTTTCACAATCAACTGTGAAGGTATAATGCATGAGTTAGAAAGTAACATTAGCCAGATCCATTTACCTCAGGCACCACTAGAGATGAACTATAACAACTTGACAGCATCAGAACTATTAAACCTGGAGAACCCTCACCTTAAAATCACCCGAGTGTAGAAGAATAAGGCCCCATGATCACAGAAATCACATTATGCATATTCAGCAACACTTACGATTCATGACCTGTTATGCAGCACTGGTAACTCTGGAATTCTCATCTGCATTTCAAAGCCCTTTATAAGTGAACTGAAATTATTTACATGCAACTGAATCAGATGTTTAAGAAAGTATTTATTCAGAATGCTTGTCTCTATGCAGAGAAGAGCACATTCAGATGGCTAGTTGACAATTTTACATAATTGTCTATAGTTTAAGGGGGCAGGTCTAATAGGAAGTCTGCAATTTTACTGAATGTTTTTGAATTTGTCCAATATACAAGAGTATCACCAACATCACACATAGCTGCAAATTATATATGATATTTCAAGCAGTTTAGCAACTTTGGACAAGTTCTGAAGTGCCCTAGAAATTACAGGAAACACAGAAATTACCATAAAATATACAAAACTACTCAAGAATCCAGTTCATCAGGAAAACATCAGCAACGTCTTTCCTTTACTCAAACAGAATTCTGTCTGGGATTGCATTTCAAAGGGAAACAGATGAGGAAGGAATGGGTCTCTCCACTTTGACCATCAGCTCAGAAAATGTCCATGTCATCTCAAAGTAGGCTGCCCAGATGACATGCCAGGATGCTTTAGAAGAATTCACTTACTAAGCTATGCTAAATGCAACTAGTAAGGTACAAAAATATTCAGAGACTATTGTGAAAGAGTGCAGTAAGAAGGTAGGTATCACAGAGGAAAAACTGGAATGGTCACATAGGCCAGAAAATGGGCAATTTTAGTCCATTTCCATGAGTAGCCTAGGGGAGATACACTGCAGTACTCATAAGGTGCCATGTCCTCCCAGATAGTTATTCTGGTAATGACAGTTCCTAGAAGCAGCCCAGCTTGCTAAAACATGCTGATGAGGAGACTGAACTATTTAATGACCAAGACTTTGCCTGACTGCACACATGTTCTCTTACTCATGTTTAGGGCACCAGTCCATTTTCCCGGGCAGAACTTTGGTGATGCAGAGCAGCATTTCAATCAGTTTGTTGTTCTGTTGAATTCAAAAACTTACCTCTAGGACTACTGATTGTTTTGTACTGCTATGCCCTCTTAGAGATGGACCCCTTAAGCGAACACGCTTGCCACGAGCCTTCTTGGACTGAAGCAAGAGATATGTTGCTGACATTTGGTCATATTTCCACTGGGAGGAAAAAAAGAGAGGAATATTTTAATCTTCTCATTAGAAACATTTTAAGTATAAAGCAAGCTCAGCCTTCTGAAAACTTCTGCGTTTTTACAAGTTCTTCTAACTGATGTGAATCCTTATTGTTTGATCACCTAAGTGTAGTTTCAGACTTCGGCTTATCCACACTATGTGTTTGAGATCAAGAAACAGACTATGGTTATTGTTCTTTGCAAGTTAGGTTGTAGTATGCTCACTGCAGCGAAAACTAAAGCTGCAGCCAGAATCTATCTACTGAAGTAAATGGCAAAGCTATTCACTCAGTTTAGCCAATATTTCAAACAAAGTCTCAATTTTTTTTTAACCCTCCCCTTATTCTTCCCCCACATGTGGCACAAACTTTTTGCAGCTCTGCTTGTGTGAGGAACATTGGCACAATGCTTGACAGGTTTGCAGCATATTGCCATTAGTTTAAATTAGCTATAAAGGGTTAGAAGTCCTACATAGAATCATAAAAGAGATCCTTGAGATCATCAAGTCCAACTGTTAAACCAACACTAGCAATAAACCATGTGAACCTCATCTTTATGTCTTTTAAGCCCCTCCAGGGATGGCGACTCCACCACTGCCCTGGGCAGCCTGTTCCAATGCCCCACAGCCCTTTGGGGAAGAAATTGTTCCCAAGAACCAACCTCAACCTCCCCTAGCACAACTTGAGGCCATTTCCTCTGGTCCTGGCGCTTGTTCCTGGGGAGCAGAGCCTGACCTCCCCTGGTTCCAAGCTCCTTTCAGGCAGTTCAGAGATCAGAAGGTCTCCCCTCAGCTCCTGTTCTCCAGCTGAATCCCCCAGGTCCCTCAGCCACTCCCCTCACACTTGTGTTCCAGCCCCTCACCTGCTCTGTTCCCTTCTCTGAACTCACTCCAGCACCTCAAGGGCTTTCTTGTCATAAGAGGCCCAAAAGTGACCCCAGGATTCAAGGGCACACACTGGCTCATGTTCAGCCACTGTTGCCAATACCCCCAGGTCCTTTTCCATCGGGCACTTTTCAGCTGCTCCTCCCTGAGCCTGCAGCATTCATGGGGTTGTTGTGACCCAAGTGCAGGACCCAGCACTTGGTCTTGTTGAACCTCAGACAATTGGCCTCAGCCCAACAATCCAGCTGGTCCATATCCCTCTGTAGAGCCTTCCTACCCTCCAGCAGATCAACACTCCCACCAAACTTGGTGTCATTTGCAAACTTACTGTGGGTGCACTCGATCCCCTCATCCAGATACTTCATAAAGATATTAAATGGAACTGACCCTAAAATTGAGACCTGGGAACACCACTTATGACTTTAGTAAAGTCCACATAGACAAATATCCACAGCCTTTCCCTCATCCACTAAGTGGGTGAACTTGTAGAAGGAGATCAGGTTGGTCAAGTAGGACATGCCTCTCATAAGCCCATGTTGACTGGGCCTGATGGCTTGGTTGTCCTGTATGTGCCATGTGATGGCACTCAGGATGATCTGCTCCATGACCTTCCCCAGCACCAGGGTCAGACTGACAGGTCTGTAATTCCCCGAATTCTCCTTCCAGCCCTTCCTGGAAATGGGTGTCACACTTGCAAAATTCCAGTCAACTGAGATGTCCCCAGTTAGCCAAGGACTGCTCATAAATAGTTGAACGTGGCTTGGTGATCGCCTCCGACAGCTCCATCAGCACCCTTGGGTGGATCCCACCCAGCCCCATAGACTTGTATCTGTCTAAGTGGTGTAGCAGGTCACCAACCATTTCCCCTTGGATTACGGGGCTTCATTCTGCTCCCTGTCTTCTGGCGCTGGGGGCTGTGTGCCTGGAGCTCTACTGGTCTTACTATTAAAGACTGAGGCAGTGAAGTACTATGAAAATGCCTCAAACCTATGTGGACCTTTTCCCTTGTAGACAGATTATTCACACAACTACCTATAACTGAAGAACAAGTAGCATTAACTCCACAAATCCATCTTAAGTATCGTACACATTTTAAAAGTCTGTTTCTACAATGAAAATTCCTCAAACCTATGTGGACCTTTTCCCTTGTAGACAGATTATTCACACAACTACCTATAACTGAAGAACAAGTAGCATTAACTCCACAAATCCATCTTAAGTATCATACACATTTTAAAAGTCTGTTTCTACAAGTTATGTGGAAACCTTAACACTTCTTCCAAAGCAAAGAACTCTGTCACTGCTGCCATGTACAAAGAAGCAAAAAATTCAACTTCAAGGGAGAATTTTCAGATTCAGGTTAAACCTGGAGTACACATCATGTTTTAAGTCTCTTATACAGCTTGCAATATCATTGCTAACATTTGTACAATTCTTCTAGAGGTAGTCAGTTCAATGTCTGTCATTTGTCTTCAAAAGTGACTAAACATTAACTTTTTTCAAAAAACAAGAATAGTAACCCCCCAAAAATGTATTTTATAATCCAACTGGTTGTTGCTATTGAACCATTTCAAAGCAAAGAGTTAATGCAGCAAATGGCATCTGTTGCTCAACTACAAATTTCTAAAAGTCTATTTCGATTTTAGGAGATTCACAAGGGTTTTTCCATGATGGGAAGTGACCACAAGGTTTATGAAACACCACAAGCACAATTAAGGAAGAAAAAGAAAAAAAAAAACAAAAAGAACTGCAGAACTGTAGCTATGGATAAATTCTGGAGTTCTGAAATGGCTCCTTAATTCTGAAATTAAAGTATTAAAAATTTCATATTTGAGAATAAATGAGTATTAGCCTGTTTATTAACAGTTTATTAAATTTAAATTAAGTTTATTTACAGCATTACTATGTTTAATTACCGTAAATTAGTGATATACACTACTTACCTCTGATATTAATTCCAATATACTCTCCCTGCTCTGTTTATGAAACACAGAAAGCTCCGTTACACAGTCTTCATCCAGATGTCCCAGCTGCAAGAACAGGATAGATATTTGAAGCATAAGGCTTTCAATTAGTCTCATAATCCATATCTTACTGTGCCACTGTTGTGAAGCCCAGTGGCCTGATTTTAGACCTTGTATTTTCAATAGTTAGCATTGTACCTAAATACAGAACAGACTGAAAAACTCATGCAAGTTCAGCAACTTCACAGTCTGGCCCTCTCCTAGGCAAGAAGCTGTGAATTCAAATAAGAAAGCCTGGCAGCCAGTCAGGTTTTTACTAGAATGAATGCTACACTTTCATCTCTGCTTAAATATTCAAAGCTGCTAGACATGCACATTTTTCTAGAGCCAGTCAGCACTAGACGCTGCCAGTGCAGTAAAGATCTTCTTTATCTAGAGAAACAGTGGCATCCAGTGGGCAAAGGCAGGCATGGCCTGCAAACATTCAGGAACTTCTCACAACTTGTGGATGACAGCTAGATTTTTTTTCCTCTCTATATTACCTTAGTCTCTTACACAAGTAAAAAATGACAGAGACACGGCTCCAACACACTTTCAATGAGGTAAAATTTTTATTCAAACTATCAATTTTCAGTGAGGACTAGATACAAGATAAGCCATAATGATGTTTAACATGCTCTTCAGAACATTTGCATTTTGCACCTTTAGTAAAGTATTGACCAAGCAGCCTGAAGAAACAACTGCTCATTCATACACAGAAATTTTTCACATTTTGATGAGAAGTCAGTTATTTTGCAAATTATGCACCAGCTGCAGAATACAACAAAAACACATTTGAAATTCCTCAAGAGAAATCAGGAGAAAGTAATAATGTTTGGACAGCAAGAAGAATCAGGAAGGAACCATCTTCAAAGTTCATCTTTGGAGAAATGTCTTCACACCCTCATGCTGTGAGAACAGTAGTAAGCCCAGAAAGATTACATTAGATACTGTAATATCCATCTGACAGGCGTACTTACTGGGTATTTACTTTGCCACTGAACAGCATCAGAATAACCTTGCAGGAGCCAAGGGTGCCTTAATAGATGTTTAACTGTAATTCGCTTCTTTGGGTCCACCTAGTAAGCAATAAAAATCAAGCTGATACTTAAATCATGGAGAATAAATGAAGAAACAGTTTGTCTTCTAATCAGAATTTTGGGGAGGTTAGAAGCTCAAATGGAAATGGATACTGTCTCATAGCTTCACCAAAAGGAAGGTCAAACACACAAGCTATGAAAAGCACATACAGAACCTACAGTTACTATAAAAGTTCCAGGAATATTTAGCATTGGCTAGATTGCCTATTATGTAGCTCAAACACATGTTCAGCCTGTTTAACTTGGTTGATAAAACAGCTTTTATTCATGTAGCACAATTAAGAACAAGCAAATGTAGGCTGCCTGAAGACTTTGTTTCATCATTAAGCAAAGTTTAAATATTTCCTATACAAAAATCACTCTTCTCAAAGAATTTTCAGCAGAAGGTAATACTAAGTTTTTCTTCAAAAATTTGTTAGAACTAAACTTCTTTAAACACTGAATGTTTAAATTTTACATTGTATCAATATTTTGCCCTATGCAATAGTATTCATAGACCTATTGAACAGAAGCAATGCCTTTACCTGCAGCATTTGGTTAAGTAGTAGTGTACTGCTAGGAGAGAGCCACTTTGGAATACTGTATTTTCCTCTCTGCAGAAAAGAAGGCAATTTAGAATGAACCTTGAACAGCTAGCTTGAAAAGGATTGCTATATTACTCAGATGATGTCTGTGGACAAAAAGGAAGAACAGCAGGCACATGCAAACTAAGTTTTAAGAAACACTTGGATAAATTTAATGGTAGTACTAAACCTCAGCTGTATTAGTAAGGAAAAGGCCATGTTTGAATTATTAGCTAAGGTTTCCACCCACTCAGCTTGTGTGACATTTCCAGCTCAGTCCACTTTTGCAGCTAAACTGCTCCTTACCCATTGCTTTGTTTTCTCCTATCAACTTGATACTGATGTTTTAGAAATGCAAATATGTTGGGAGCATCAACAAATTATATTAACACTTTGAAATGTGAATAATCATTGAAATCACTACTTTTCATACACTAACAATAAATCATCCTCAACATTTAGGTTACATCTAATGATAGAATTTAGATCTCTACTCACTGTAGACAGGAAAAAAGTTGCAGATCTAACAGGTAAGTTTCTATCATATTATTTACTGACACTTTTATAATTCTTGATAAGAAGAAAATTGAAAATGGCTTTCAGATTTGAGGTACAACAACAGTAGGCAAAAAACAAACCAAATTCACCATAGAGGATAATTTCCTTCTCAATGAAAATGGAGAAAAATAAATAAAAAACAGTAACCAGTCATTGTGAAATAGCATAACTATCAATTTGTCATGGTAGTTTTCTTTCTACAAAGAAGTGCATCAATAACAAAACGCCTGGCTTGTATGCAACATTTCTAAGCAGACTATGTATTGCTTTGACATCACAGGTTAAAGAATTTAAGTTACATCTTTACAGACACTACTAATGAGCTATTTATAAATAGTTTGTAGGCTGTTTTGTAACATAGCTTTACTCTGAAACAAACCCAAGTCAAGTAACACACGTAATCTGCATTTTGTTTGTCCTTTCCAACTCAAGACACTATGATTATGCAAGTAGGACAGTCATAACATTTTAACAGTGACTCATCTGAGTATCAGCACTTTTACCTGATCTCCTTGGATCAGTTAGCCACTGCTTCCTTTTTTTCAAGTTCTTTTCAACAACTCAGACTGAGGTTCCTACAGATCTTCTGTCAAGGTGCTCAAGCCCACCCCAATTCCAGACTAAAATTCCATGCTGTTTGATGAACCAGTCCTGCACTTTATAGAGCTCTGACTTAAACACTCCAAGTCACTCCCTGTGCAGATTGGCTGTCTGCTGCCTCCTACCAGAGTGGTCCTTGAGCACCCTGTTTTAGGTTTGGTTGGTTTTTTTTTTAGATATATCAGACTCTGGGTGAGGGAGCGAAAAAGAGATAAAAGAAGCCAAAGACCTTACCCAACACAGCTACTCCTCACCCCACTCACTTAGTGGAAGCTTTACCAACAAAATTTTATGGCAGCTTAGAAGTGGTTGGTAGGGTTATGTGTGGGATGTGAAACTGCAGCTGTTCAGACGCCCCAGGAGGATTTTACAGGGAAACAGGACCATCTACTGAATTCTATTGCTTACTGTTTATTCAACCTTTTCGTTTGATTAGGTTGCCTTACATTTTCTCCTAATTTTGGAGGACAAAATCATGATAGCAAATGCAAAATCCTGCTTTTCCTAGACATGAGAATAGTTGACATTTAAGAACATTATTTTTGGTAAATCAAATGAAATGTTTTCAATTCTATTCCATACTACATAGTGAGAAGCCAGATAAAGACTCAGAAACAAAAATCCATGCTTCTCCTGAAACTCAATTTCCTACCATATAGAACTGAGCTAGAGTACAGCAAAGACAGACTGAGGATGGAAATAAACCCACAAAAAATATTTATAGGAAAAGTAGCAAAGTGTAACAAAATTCAGCAGATATGCCCTTTTGCCCAAGGCATGGCTGAACAGGTTCTGCCATCAGAAAAGCAAAGGCCTCTCATAATGATTACCAATGTCTGTTCCTACTGTATTCTAGCACCATCAATACCTACCATTATCTTCCTGTAGACAGCCATGACATTGTCATCATCAAAGGGGAGAAAGCCACACAGCAGAGCATACAGCAGTACTCCCATGCTCCAAATATCTGCCTAAAAAATAAAAGCAAGTGGAAGTTCATGACCATGATCTATGTAAAATGGCTTACAGACAGTTAATACTGTCCTCTTTGGCAAAGCTCACATACGTACACCTAATGAAAAGTAGGCTCCTTCATTCTGGACAGAACTCTTATATTCCAAGTGAAAGCACAGAACCCAAATTCAATGTTCAATTTAGTCAAGCTAGAGCAAGCTAGAGCACCAATACCCTCTTCTTAGACCACCAAACTGCTGCATTACTATCAATCTACAAGGATTTCACTGGCAAAATGAAATCAAACTCAACACAATGGATTTCATATGGTAACATATTACAGACTACGGTAGCTGTCAGCACAGTTACAGTCAACTTCAGAGCCCTACTGCTTCTTCTCTGTATAGGCATGACAAGGTATACCTGCTCATACAACCTCATACTGTAATTCCCACTTGGACCGTAAAGAAAAAGGGGCTTGAAAAGCACTGGACTTCATGGAAAACAAGACAAACAAAAAAAAAAGCAAGCAGGAGTTAGAGGCCAAGGGTTGGGGACAGCAATGCAAAGCCATGTAAAAAGAAAAAAGACTGACTGCAACAGCACAGCAACTTAGGAAGTTTGAGGGGATCGTGACTGCAGCATTTTGGATGACAAAGGCAAACAGCAGCTCCTAGTGTTTCCAACGTGGAATCAAAGCTGGATAAATGCCACCTTTTTTATTCTCTCAAATTTCACTACACTGTGCAGTACAAAGACAGCAAGTTTTGATACACAAATTTCAACACGAAGACAGTCCTGGTAAAGCATACAAGATACTGAGGGTACACAAAAATTTACAAGAGTTGGGGAATAACAAACTGCTGCTTCAAAAAATGTGCAGTAGGAAGAAGTTCAAGTTACTGTTTTGTAGGCCACTAAAATATGGAGCAACTAACAGAGATAGCAAAGGACTCGTCAGAGACAAACTAGCCAGCTGCACGATCTGTGGCCAAGAGCACCATGTGTGACTCCACACTGTGACTTCTGAGAACTATCGAAGCAATGTTATCCAGTGGCATTCAGAAGAGAAACCAAGTGAGCATATCTGAACATCATCACCTTTAAATACACAGGTGAAAAAAAAAAAAACTAATACAAAACTGTGTTACATACCTCCGAGCCAATATATGCTTTGCCCTGAATCAGCTCTGGTGCTGCATATGCTGGGCTTCCACAGCATGTGTTCAGATGGTAATCAAGGCCACCCTAGAGTAATAAAAAAACCCCAATCATACAGAAGCATTGGCTTTCATACAGCAGCATTGGCTTTCATACAGCTTAAGTCTTCCAGCAACAACATGTTAGCAGCCTCAGAGGCTTCATTTTCCTCTGCTGTGCATCTACATTCCCCTTATATTTTGCTTTGATATAATATAGGGCTTCACTAGGCAAAAATTGTCTAAGACCATGAGCATCCTATAAACGTACAGATCTCAAGCTGCTCCTTCATCTGTTATCCTAACAGGCTTTTCTGCAGCCGCTCCTCTGATAAGAATACTTTGTGACTGCAAAGAGAGACGGAACTTGGGAGGAAGTGAACCAAGAGCTACTGGGAATGAGGTTAGCTGGTTATTTGTACCAATATTAATGGAATAATTGATGAAGAAACACTAGAAATTCCTCCTTGTTAACACCATGTTATAACTTTGCCTGGGCTTTGTTCTAAGCAGACCAGCATAAGACAACATTATACCACCAAGATGATAGTCTAATAGTCTTGATTGCCTGCAAGATGCTAACTTAAGTAAAATGATCCAAGGACAAGTAACTGTCTTTGGATCAGTAAGATCATCTTCCTATTAAATTGTCTCTCAACAGCACACACCTCACATGTTAAGCCGACAAACTGAAAGGGCTCCTAGAAACCAGTTTTAGACTCAGGAAACAACTCAGTACAACCATTTGTAAATATAACCGGAATAAACTATTTAATCAATCCACAATCTCTATATACATGCAAAAATTACATCTTATGGGCTTTTATATGTGAGAGCAGGTGCTATACATACAAGGTGATCTCTGCCTTAGATTATGATAAAAGATTAAGTGTAAAAGCAGAAAATGATCTAACAGTCTGGGCATAACACACAGTTAACTACCATCTCAGACAGTTAAGGCCCCACCAAGTAATTAGAGATCAGATGACAACTATGCAAACAGCTCAAATTGAGGTTCTTTGGGTCTCAGCGTTGCACTCCGAAGTCACACATGCATTCTTTTATGTGTGTTCAGTAGCTGATTCAGCTCAACTCTTTGAAAGCAACTGATACACTTACTTTTGGCTTTGCACAAAGTCCAAAGTCTATTAGCTTCAAATTATGCTCCTCATCAATCAGCAGATTTTCCTGGTGAAAGAGAAAGTAGTAATGAATGCTTCCATAACCCAAGGAACCACGTTTTCTTTCACCTTATTTCTTCTTGTCATTAGCAGCTAGTATTTAGCTAAAGCTCTCCTCTAGAGATTGCGATTGGTTGCTAATGAATATATCCCATATTTCAGATGGGGAATACTAGATCTTATCTGCTGAGAAGGGCCTGGCAGTGGGGATTTGCTAGACAGAAAGCTGCATGTGAGGCAACAGTGTGCTCTGGCAGAAAAGGTGGCCAGCAACATCATGGACTGTATGGAAGGGAGAACAGCTCATAGTTTGGGGTAAGTTACTCAAGTTCTCTGTTCAGCACAGCTTGAACAGTGCATCTGGCTTCTGCCCTCCCAGCACAGGAAAGACATTAACTGAGGAAAGCTCAGTGGATGGCCACTGGTCTGCTCAGGGGGCTGGAGCACTCTCTTAGTGAGGAGAGGCTGATGGAGAAACAATTGTTCAGCCTGTAGACAAGAAATCCTAAGCGGACACCTCAGGGCAGCCTTTTAGTGCAGACAACACACATTAAGACATGTTCAGACTGGAAATAAGGAAAAGTGTTTCTCCTCATAGGGACAGTGGAGAGTGGAACAGGCTGCCCAGAAATTGCACCTCCTCATCCTTGGGAGAAGTCAAATATGTGACTGGATAAAGCCCTAGGAAGCCAGGTCTGACACTGCTTTTGAGCAGGAGGTTCAAGCAAAAGCCTCTAGAATTCACTTCCCACCCAAGCTATGACATGACCCTATGAATCTATCAGCTCTCTAGCCACAAGGCAACTCCTTCCAAAAGGTACGTGTAGCACTTTGTTTGAGGAAAAGTTTTTTGGAGACAGATTTCATGAGCTAAGAAAATGCCTGTGCACTAAGAATTTGCTTTTCTGAGAAACATCAGCATTTCTGAAAATGCAGATTTCTGACCTCTTCAAGGAGAAATGGACTCAAGTCTTCCATTCTCTAAACCTATGCTTAAACTCTGCAATGACAGAAAAGCCACACAATGAGTCCAAGTGTCTCCCCCAAAACTCTGTCTAGCCATCACTTGTTTAAAGTATTAGTGTCACATTTTGCTTTGGACGTGAAAACAGAACAGTTTGCACAACAGATTGGCACCATAAAGACTCCCTCCAGGTACAAGCCAGAGTAAGTGGGATAATAAAAATGCCTAAGCAACATTGAAAGTCAGATCCGTGTCTTCCCTCCACTCCCAACTGGAGTGTATTGTTCTGCCTCTCTTTCAGAGGAAGATCTTTCCTCAGATACAGTCACTGAGAAACATAGTAGCAAGCAGAAATAATACAGTTTCAGAAGGTATTGGACAAAGAGGTCTAAGCACAAGAGAATAGAGACGGTATAAGTTACTCTGACCTCCAACGGAGAAATAAAAATCAGTGTTCATCATTATTTAAGCAAATCTGACTACTATTCAGGCTTACTGGTTTGAGATCCCTGTGGGCATATCCCTGACTGTGAACATATGCAATTGCTGAAACAATCTGACGAAAAAATACACGAGCTTCCTCTTCTGAAAGGCGGTCCTTAGAAATTATGTAGTCAAACAGCTCTCCTCCAGGACAGTACTGCATGAAGACAGGAAAAAGAGAATGCATTTAGAACACAGTAATGAAACCTAAACAACAAGAGCACTGGACAGAAACTAGAGAACACACTTCCCTTCCTTCTGCTTTACCAGAGGAGTGCCCAAGTGCCCCACAGCATGCCCTAGGCCAGCACTGCAGCAGACCAAACATGCAGAGGAATTCAACCCTTGCCTGACATGTTGCAACAGATACATCATACTAACATCACAGGCGACATAAATTGCTCAGGAGGTGACAACCACACAGGAGGTCTGGGGTCCTGAATATCCTGCTGATGCCATTTTAAAATTACTAAAGTGAGACATAGGAATTAAAGTTATTTGACTTTTTCTAAAGAGCACATTTTATAAGAGACAATAGAGAACATATTACCAGCTTCGTTTTTAAACTACAGCATCTTGAACACAGTGGTCATTGAGATAATTTTTTAACATGGTTTCATCTGAACTCTTATCTGCCACTACAGCTAAAACCTGGAACCTTTTCCATGCAAGAAACACCACTTCTTACCTCTAAGACCATGAATATTTTCTTGGATGTCTCTATTACATGATACAACCGGCAAATATGCTGGTGACTCAAGTTCTTCATGGCATCAATTTCAATTTTAACACGAGGCAAGTCATCCTAAGAGACCACAACAAAAAGCTACGAAAATGCGAATTACTTTGACAGCCTGTACATCACAATAAGCATCAGAGCATTGTGCAACACTAACTTTCACAGAATGTATATGACAGTATACAATTCAACTTCTCAAATTCAATCCAGCAACAGCTCTGCCATTACTCCCCTACGGTTCTGGCACACTGGCCAGCAAAACCCAGAGGGACAGACATAAATAGATAATATTCTCATCAGCATTCTGTTTGCACTACTGTAATAATCTTTAACTTTCTCAATTTTACAGCCAGAGAATGCTGCCTTCTATATAAGAGGCACAAAAGTGGTGGCCTTCTGTTAAAATGCGATTCTACAGCATTCATCAATAGCCAACAGGACAAGCAGGCACTATTTTGACATGTCAAACCACTGTGTTCTTGAGAACTCCACAAGAGCAGCAGAGGATGTTATCAACTTTTAAGTATCTTTTGGCTTACCCCTAGAGCAAGTTTGTCCATGATTTTTACTGCAACTTTTTCACCGGTGAGAAGATGTCGTGCAAGTTTTACCTTTGCAAATCCACCTAGAATTCAAAAAGGAGACATTTAAAGTGCAGTGTGATGACACACTTTCTTGTCTATAAGCCCAGTTACACTGGAGTATCTAATATGCACAGTGTGCAGTGTCTTCATTAGAGGAAAGATGACTACTGCTACCAACTTCCAATTACATTTTCAAAGATATGCCCCCCAAAATACACACATGAAACATGACCTATATATGCTACAATAACAGCTAATCTTTACTCTGAGAAATACTATAATGTTAGACAGATTGTACATACCCATTCACATTCACAGACTATACCTACCTGTTCCAATAGTTTCACGTAACTCATAGTACTTGAGAATTTCATCATAGTCCCCTACAGCCATTCTGAGAGGAATAGGGACCTGCAGTTCTTCTCAGCACCTGCAAGCAGAAAGCATAGCCAGTGTTCATGCATTTCCACTCTGAGCAGACCTGCAGAATCTGAATTTTGCAGATTCGCTGCAGCGCCAGCGGTGGGGCGACCTGCCTTCCCAGCCAAGTGCTGCACGCCCAGCGGCAAATTCACGAGGGGAGTCAGACCGAACAACAGCGGCTTCCAGGGCCGCCCCGCCTCCGCCTGGCAGCCAGAGCGGGCGGCTGCTTTGCAGCAGTAACAATAACGGCTCCGCCGGTTTCCTCCGCAGTGGACACACCGCAGCGACCCTCTCCCTTGGCGAGCAGCGCTTTGGTGGCAGCCCAGGCGAGAGGCGGCTCTGGGCGCTGCCCTCACGCCGCCCGCAGCCTGACTCCGCTGCGGACCCGTCCGGACCCCCGGGCGGCGAGGCGAGAGGCGCCGGGTGTCCCCGGCCTCCCCGGGAACCCTGCCGCCGGGAGAAGAGCGAGAAGCCCTGAGGTCTCTGACCAGCACCGGGGGCTGCAGGGAGCGAGGGACCACGAACAGCACTCACCGCCTCGGCACCCGCCTCCCAGCGCAGCCGTTACCTTTCAAATCTCCCGACCGCGGCGGCCAAGGGGCCAATCACCGCGCAAGGTGAGCGGAACAGGCGGGAGGCGCCGTGCATGCTGGGAGGCAGGCGGAGCGGGCGCTGGCGAGTGAACGCCGCCATGGGGCGAGGGTTCGTGCAGCCATCCCGCTGCCGACAGGAACGGGCTTCATCGTGCCCGGTCCCGACACAGACGGAAAACAGCCTCCGAGCCTACCGGGGAAGTCGCTGCCCCGACAGCCGCCGGAGACGGCCGCGCATGAGCCGTCACCTTCCTCGCGGCCCTTGGGAGACTACAGCTCCCAGCATGCCTCGCGGGCCCGGCCTGCCGTGACTGGGCGGCCCCTCCCGCCGCGCTCGCGCTGCCCGCGGCACGTGACCGTCCCGCTCCAGCCGCAGGGCGGCCCCATCTCGCCCCCGTGGGGCGTCCCGGAGCCGCTGAAGAGCAGACACGCAGGGCTGGCTCTGCTAAGGTAGGGAGCTGAGGTCCGTCTTTGCCGTGCTCAGCCATTCCCTGGCCAGGCCTTCTGCCTTTCTGCCACAAGGCAAAAAAAAGAAAGACTAGTGGAGCATCTTATTCCTTTGGAATGCTCACAGAGAGATTAAATCTCTCCCAAAATAAAGTGACCTACATTTACCAGAGTAAGGTTCAACTCTTTGCTGAATAAAATGACGAAGGATGCTTCAGGGACAGAGGATAGGGCTGTTCCTTCTGGGCAGGACAGAGGGTGTTTTACTTTCTGGTAGATGTCTCTAATAGAGGGATTGTCATCTTCTATTCTGCATCAGCCAATTAATGGCTCCTTGTGTTCTGATGAACACAGTCATTATGAAAACCATTGAGTAATTTCACTGCAAACACAGCAGTCCTTCCATATGTGACTCTTGCAAAGACTGAATGACTGAAAGAAAGCAGGCTACCTTTGTGCTGAGGGTTAACCCTGGTACGCTGCAGAAGTTCCACAAAGCTACTTGCTTGGCTTTTGGGAAGGAGATGGGGAGAGTTAAAGCAAGCAACATGCTGAGTCAAGATGAAAATCACTTCCTGAGCAAAGCCAAAGCAGAAGGAGAGAGAAAGAAGAGAAAGGAAAGCAAGTAATGTGAAGGCAAGAGGCAAGTGCCTAGCCCCACCCATGGGTAGGGGTAGCTAGCCCCACCTAAGGCCAAAAAGTTGCCAAGGAAAGCTGGCCAACCTCTTGAAACCCCCTCCTCTCCCTTCTTGTTGCTGAGCACAGCATGATGTGGCATGGAATATGTTTTTGGGGAGCTGGGGTGGTCTGCCTGGCTGTGTTCCCCCACAACCACTTATGCACCCCCCCACCTCTTCACTGGGACGGCAGAACGAGACACAGAGAAGGCCTTGAAGCTGTGCAAACGCTGCTCAGCAGCAGCCAAACAGTGTGTTATCAGCACTGCTTGGGTCACAGGTCTAACCCACAGTGCTGTAGGAGGTGCTGCGAAGTAAATAAACTGTGGCCCAGCCAGGCCCATGTGCACTTGGGCAAACAGGCAATGGGGTTAATGACCTCTGAACCTCTCACTTCTGACATACACTGCAGCGATGTGTGTGAACGCTGCCTAGTTGTCTGGGCAGTGACACTCCTTGGCTGGAGCGGCAAGCTCACCGCCTGCCAGGTGCTCCTCATATTGGAATGTTACTAGTCTTAATAGAAATGCTGGAATGGAGCCAGGCCACGAGGGAAACCACATTGCCCTAAGCTTCCAGTGCTGAGCACTTGGTAAATTCTCATAGAACAGAGTGTCACAGGGCTTGGAAAGTAGTTGACAAAGTATCCATTTTAAGCCTATGAGAATGTCTGGGAATAGGGGCGGAGCAGCTGGGCCTGCACCTGCCCTTGAAGCATTGTGGGTGATTGCCAGCTTGTTGACAGCCGCCCACTCTGCTTGCTGTGCCTTCTTGAGAAGGTGTTTTAGGGATGGTTGGCTTTCTCTCACCTGCAACTTGCTGTCTGGGGGGCAGCAAGGCTCTGCAGGGGTGTGTAGGGGCCCAGCAGGCTTCTCTAGGGGTGCTGGGGAGCAGTGTGGCTTCACAGGGCCATGTGCAGCACCTGGCAGAGTAGGCACCCCTCGGGTGTCTGGGACTTGTCAGGGCAGGGCGGGATGGGGAAGAAGAGCTCAAACGGCACGTGGAGTTCCACAGTCTTTTTATCAATGGCTGGGAGACACAGGCAGGCTGACTGGGCTAGGGCCTCTGCTTCCATCCTACAGGATGCCCATTTCGTTCCTGGGTCACCAACCACCAAGTGTTCCTCTCGCTGCGCTGCCACAGCCTTTGGCCTCTTCTTCAGGCTTCATGGCACCACCTCTGTACACAGCTCCAGCAGCACTGTCAGCCATTTCCCAGGGCAGGGGTCCTCCCCGTCCTCCATGCCCTCTGGAGCTGGTAGAACAGTGCTTGCAGGTGAAATCCAGAGGGAGGCTGTTTCACTGCAGACTCCAAGATCAGCAGGGTTTGAGAAGCCAGGGAAGAGACTGAGAGGCTGTTGTTGTTTGCCTGGTCTTGAAGGGCTGGGATGAAAAGGAACAGAGCTGAGGCCAGAGCCCAGTTCTGTGGTGACCTCTGGAGCTCCTCCAGCCAGGGTCACCTCTGCCCCTCCAACTCTCCCCAGGGACAGGAGGAAGGCGGGGGTGTTGGGATCTGCCCAAGGGTGATGGCCGCCAATGTCCAACGTGCCTCTCTGCTCTGCCCACACTGACCCTCACCCGTGCAGGGAGCAAAGCCCTCCCGGGCTGGGGCAGGAGTTGGGGTATTTCCTCCTTCCTGCCAGCCCCCACAGACACCCCACTGTCCTTACTTACTCTTGTAGATGACCTGGAGCTTCTCCTGGCACACATCTGCCTGCTGGCACCCGATGAGCCCTAGGCACACACAGCCCGTCACACGGCCTGCTAGCCTGCCTTCCCAGAGACCCAGCTTCCTGCCACCAGCCCCATGGGCCTGGCCACGCATCTTCCTCCACTTGGGCAAGGCTGAGCCCAGGGTGGTACCCTGAATGTGAAGCCCAAGAAGGCTGCAAGAGACCCAGCAAAGCTCCCACTAGGAGCCCATGTGCAAGCCCGGGTGCAAAAGGGCAGCAGGGATCCCCGTGGGCCCCACATGGGGCAGTCAGGGCTCTTCAGCTGCCTAGCAGATTTGGCAGCAGCTGTGGCTGGAGCTAAGCTGCCGTGGGGCAGGGAGGGTCCCTTGACAGGGTTGTGGCTCACCCAGGAACCTGACGGCTGCCTCACGCAAGGGCTTCTGTGGGCTCTGCAGGTATGGCAGGCTCTGGTGCAGGTAGTCCTCCACTCTGCTGCTGTCCTCCATGAGTTGGTGAGAGCACCAGGGGACAGGGTTGACGCAAAGCCTTCTCTGAAGCCCAGGACTGGCCTTGCCTGCTTTCTGCTGCCCAGACACCCATGATGCCCAGCATGCAGCTGGCTGGCGCCGGGGTTTGGAGGGAGCCTGGGGCTGAGTGCTCCCTGCGGTGGCACCCTGCTGGCAAGGCTCAGCTGGGTTGGGGCTCCGTCAACATGCTTGGACTCCAGAGTGAAAAGGAACCTGTGTGTGGTGCAGGCAGCGCTGTGCTGGCACAGAGGGCAGTGGCGCAGCTGCTAGCCCCATGCACTAGGGAACTGGGGGAGAGGCGCTTCTCCAGGCTGCGTGTGAGACTGTAGGGCCGTCCTTACCAGACACTCGCCAACTCTCCATGTCTGCTGTGTCTCCAGCAGCTTCCTGAGCTGCCTCCACTTCAGGAGCCTGGCAGCTCCCAGGAGGGCATCCCGAGAGGCCTGCACAGCAGCAGAGACTGGGAGATGGCACTGCCACCCAGGGGACAGGATCTGGGGGTCCCTGGGCAGAGCAATCTGTTCCACCTGGAGGAGGCAGGGGGTGGAGTGGGGTGGAGCGCAGCCGTGGCCTGGCTACCACCAAGAATTGCTTCCCCCTGTTGCTCTTTGCTGGCCTCAAAGACTGCCCGTTGACCCAAGCCCTGGACTCAGGGCGGGGGAGCAGCCCATGGAGTACACGTGTGCAGGGCAAGGTGGCCCCACACTGCTTGCTGTGGTCTGCTGCAAGTCCAAGTCTCTCAGTGCCATTTCCAGCATGCTGGCAAGTGGCAGGCTCTGAGAGACTCTTGGGTGTGTGATGTTCCTCAAGATTGTGAGGATGAAGTCGCTCCTCTCACTCTGGGTGAGGATGCTCCCAAATTTCTGAGGGAGAGAGGGAGGGAAGATGTGTCACAGCAAGTATCCTGGTGGCAGGGCAGAGCTGGGCAGCAGGGGTGGCTCTGGAGTGAGAAACCTGGAGCAGAACTGGCCCTCAACCCCAGGAGAAGTGCCAGCAGCAAGAGGCTGGTCTGGGGGTGTAGTGGCAGGGCTCCTTCTGGGGGGAATGGGGACATCACCAGCCTGGCTAGGATGTGAAGCCAGAGATAAAAGAGACAAAAGGAATCCTATAAGAAGGTACCAGCCAATGAGCAATTGCCGACATGTGTGTGCAGAGCGCGTGGACAGTGCATGCAGCCAATCATGTTACTGTAGAGCGCATGCTGTAACCAATCATATTGTTGCAAGGTGTGTGGATGGGGCAGCTTTTGGTATAAAACTAGCTCGGTCGGACAATAAAGTTGAACTCTGTGAACATCATATTGATGTGTCAGGTTCTGTCTCTTGCATGGAAAGCAACATTTTGGTGACCCTGACATGACGCTTCGTATCGAAGATGATTGCTAGAAGTGAAGATGCAAGAGGGCTACCGGTTCTGGCGAAGGTAAGCTGGGTGCTCGAAAAAAAGTGGAAAGTAGGCCTACGGTGAATCGGGCGGCATGGGAAATGCGACATCTATGGAAGAAAAAGCAATAGTTAAAAATATTCTGCAACTGGCTGCCGGGGAAGGTGACCCCAGCTTGGGTTCTCGATCTGAGGCGACGGAGGAAGAAATGCAGCCAATTCAGTGTGAATGATAAGCATACTTCCGTTTATTGATACGGACCACAGCCCTTTATAGCGGCTCTATTATTTATGCCTACTCGTCAGATACTGATTTGATAGCATACATAATGAGTCCACTCCCCTGACCATCCCCTTGGAACTTTCTACGGAAAATTCGGTACTTTCCGTTGCGGGACGCTCAGACACTTACTCATACCTTGTTGCAACTTTCTGAAACTTGTTTACTGAAACTTGCCCTTGCCCGGGAGTGACCAAGGCCACTCTCAGCCAGTGCTATCTGCTGGCGCTGCTCAACTCATGCTAACTGAGGCCTACTCATGCTAACTAGAAGAGATCCTCTTCGTAGAGAGGGTCTCATGCCCTTTCTCTCTTGGCCATTCTCCAACAATTCCCCCCTTTTTCTTTTCAAAAGGAACAAAACCAAAACAAAAGCACAGTTTAGAATTAGATACGTGCGTTGGACCTTGACTACGTACTCAGAATCACAAGTCAAATTTAGAGGTTCCTCCTTAAAAAGCTCTAAGTAATGTAAAGCTGCACCAAGTTCTCCTAATTGGGTTGAGCCTTCAATAATTTTTACAGAATGATGCCAATCGTTATCTTCACACCTCCTAGAATCATCAACAAAAACTTTGCAAGTATGTAAGATCAGACCAAATACAAGTATAGCCTATGACCTGATGTTAAAGACTTGCAGGTTCTGCAGCAATTTACATTTTACATTTATGCATGCCAAAAGCTGTGCTGTTAAGAAAACCAGCTAGTGCAATTTATAAAGACATAGATTACAAACTAAAGAAATCAGAATTACATTTCACAAATGGTACATATATGACAAAAGGATCATGGCCTATTAAGACTTAAATTCATTTCCTGCATTTTCTTGATCAGAGTGACAATTGGCATATAACAGTGAGTATATTAGTGTGCTAGCAATCTCATCATATTGTCCCACAATAGCCACAGGTTGTTTCTAGGTGGTAGCTAGAAATAGACAAATCTGCAAGTCCAATCGAATGCAGCCAGCCTGTAAGGTTGTCATAAATTTATTCCTCAAAGTTTCCAACTCCATTTTGGCTGTCATATTTATTGGATATTGTTTCCCTTACCGGATCGAAGTCCTGTTTCAGATCTATCAGTGTAGAATTTGCTCTATCGCAACATTGGCTGTTAATAGCATTTGAAATTTCCTTGGAGATTTCTCACTTGCAGCAAGCAGATCTGCACCATCCCAGCAGCTTCTTGTAGGCCATGCAACTAAACAGAATTCTCAGAAAACGTTATTTGAGCTTAATTTATTTAACAAATCTTACCCTAAGAGAGGTATAGGACTTTCTGGCAACTATAAGAATTTATGTATTAAAACTTTGTTCCAAATTTGGCATTCCATTTGTCTCAAAAAATGGCCTTTCTTTCGTTTTCTCCCATGACCTCGAAAATTAGCATGGTGAATTTACTAAGAAGTTTCTTACAACTAATTACCACAGAATAAGTCTATCAACAAGTTTTCGGTTTAATTTTCCAGTTTCATTAGAACTATGGGTCAGCTAAGGATGCCTTTAAACTTCACCCTCAGACTGCTCCATTCAGTATTACATCGCTGCTGTGGGGGGGAGACAAAACCCCCCTTTCACTGCTTTAAAAGCAGGCAGCCAGGTTTTTCCATTTTTGCTATTCTTTCCTTTCGTGCTGCAGTTTAGAGATAACCAAGGTCACGCAGCTGGCATCATGGCTGGTACGAAGTGGGAGGCTCTGGGAAACTTCTCAGTTACAATGAGCTGCACACAGGCCTGGGATGTTTTGGTCTTTTGTTTTCCCATTTCATTCCAGCCATAATACACTTTATATGTAATTTCAAGTAGCTCAACAATAGTTACATTCCTTAGCTCCATTTACCTTTTACAATTTAGAGATGTCAAAAAAACAGTATAAACCAGTATAATAAACCTCAATCCATTACTCTATTTTCCTAAATCTAAATCAGTTCATTTTCCAGCAACCTTTAAATACAACTTCATAACTTCATACAATACCAAGTTCACATCCATTATAACAGTTTCCTTTTTTTTTTTTTTTTTTTTTTTTTGCGGAGTTCGACACTTTAAATTCTTTTCCGGCCTCATAATTACTAGATAACAGTATAAGCAATTACTCTAATGTGTAAGGATGCAATCCTAAGGTGAAGCAAGGCGGAATTTACACTAATTCAAGACAATATCTCAATTTTTGCATTGCACCCTTGAGCCGCTCACTGCTCAGCCAGGTGGAGGTACCTCTGGGTCTCCCTGACAAAAAAAATCAGTGCGCGCTGGACCCCCATTGGCACTCGCTGGACTGAGCAAGGCCTTCTTTTTTGCTTTGTTTTGTTTTCAGTGTCTCATCTGGTGCGCTACAACTGTTATTCCAAAACCTGGATTCTTTACTTGATGTGCATAGGAAAAAGCCAAATTTAGTGCACCAACATGAGAGACTGCCTGTCACAGAGTTGCGCAAGTCTGGATATCGGAATAAGGCTAGTACGCTAGAGAGAAAAATAACAGCTACTACACGCAAAAATTTTTACGACCACATTCACGCAGTAAGGAACTAAATTACTCATGATTTTCTGAATTATCACAAAATGCGCATTTTGAGTCAATGGATTCTCATGAGTTAACAGACTGTGAACTTATCATACCATATAGCACAGACCTACCAAAATCGCAACATACTTAAACAGATACCCACAAAGAAAACAGGTTAATAAGGAAAGAACCTTGCAGACTTAACAAGTTTCGCGACCTGTGTGTTATCAGTTAAGTCTCTCAGCTGTCTGAGATGATTTAATGATCTCTTGCAGGGATTCATTTTGTCCCGCTCCGCTGGCCTCAAAAACAACATTAGTTGCAACAAGATTCTATTCTCCGGACACTTTCCCTAATCATTTAACTCATACAGCAGCAAACACTGATTTCAATATTTAACAAGATCTTCCTTCCTTATAATTCTGAGTGCTTTCCCAAGTTTTAAAACACCTCGCAATACTGATTTTTTAGGAACACAGCTGAAAACAATTATTCCTGACCCCATCTTGCAAGTAAAAACCTTGAGAAGAGGGAGGGAGGGAGGGAGGGAGGGAAGGAGGAGGGGGGGGACGCAGAGGTCTGCTTGAAAACAGTTAACTCACATTCTTGACAAGCCGCTTGATTTTCAGAGAGGCAATACACAGGAGCACATAATATGTACTGTAAAACTCGCAAATAACATGTTGGTAGCAAACACTAGCATTCTCTACTGCTAATTTAAACACCAATGCTTTCTTAGCTTCTAAATTTTCGACCTGCTTACTGATGGCCTCTTGAAGATAGTCAATAAATTGCATGTAATTCTCATTGGGACCCTGATTAATAGTTGCAAATTATTTGGCTGCTTATTGGTTTCAGGCACCTCTCTCATAGTTTCATATGCAAAATCTGTTGACTGCCTCAGGATTTCGGAAACTAATCATGCCTGTAGTTGCAGTGTGTCAATTAGTGTCCCTTCCAGGAGTTGTGGGATACCTGCCCCTTTCAAAGAATCCGCATTGTTCTGTCCTAAATGATCTATAGCTGTTACCTTTCACAGAGTTCCTTTGCCCAGTTCTCATCCGGCGACTCCCTCTGCTCTTTCGTGGGGGTTAGAGGGTTGAAAGACAGTAAAAACAGATTGGTAAAATTGGTAAAGGGACTGATAGTACACTTGTTTACGACTTTAGCATTCTCAGCTTTCACAGGGTCTTTGAGTAAGTTGTCCGACTCCAATCCTCTGGACGACGCTACAGGAGGCCACCCATTCGGCATTTTTCCTCCCCCCGCCCCGGACTGCTGAGCCATCGGGGGCGCCGACAGTACAACAGGGAATGGAGTAGGGAGGGTATCACAGACACAAACCGGGTGAACTTCACAGCAACTTTCAGGATACTTATCAGGCTGCAACGCTGCAAAAATTCCGGCAGCAGCAGATCGTTCAGCCTTAAGGTCTTTTAAGGCAGTGATTATAAGCTTCCATGCAGTTACTAATGATTTAGCTTCTTCATCTCCATTGCTGACTTTACCCCATTTTTTCTGCTTTATATTGTCCCAAAGTTCAAGTTTTGAGTCACTAATGCTCGTAACAGTCTTTTCAGGTTCTAATTGCTTCACTGTAACAATTATCAGTTTCCAGGCGGCTACAAGGCCAAGAATATATTTTTCACGGTGACTAATTGCCTTCCACAACACAGTTCCCATTTTTACCCAAGTCTCTATTTGAAAAACTCCTGACAGGTCAGCAGGATACCCATTGCCTCGGCACCAAATTAATAGTCCTTTGAGGTTCTTCGGTGATTTATCATCGTCTATAACTGTATCCCATAACACATCTCCTAGTTTTCTCCACTCCCCCTCATCAAACAATAAATCAGGATCCTGAAAACACCCCTTAGTTCTCCCTGTTGCTACTAGACCAGCTAGCTGTTTAACGCAACTATTATCAATCCCCGCTTTTCTAAAAAGCTCCGTAAAAGATTCAGGGCTACTTTTAATTCTGTGCCGCCTTGTTTGGCACGGTTCCATGACCCCTTGTTTGGCACGGTCCTCTTTTTCTCTTATATTTCCTCTTATTTTTCCCCTTATTTTTTTCTCTTACGTTTTAAGTGCAGCCCTCTGTAGCCCTTGCAGTGGCAAACTTCAATTGGTTCAGGCGTCGGAGACGACACACCGCAGCACAGTGTTCGGTCGCTCTTTGCCCGCCAGTCGCTGCTCCTGGCGCCCTGCTTCCGTCGCTTCGAATCCTCTAGCGAGCTGAGGGTCCCTGTTCGGGCGCCACTTGCCAGGGAAGGTGACCCCAGCTTGGGTTCTCGATCTGAGGCGACGGAGGAAGAAATGCAGCCAATTCAGTGTGAATGATAAGCATACTTCTGTTTATTGATACGGACCACAGCCCTTTATAGCGGCTCTATTATTTATGCCTACTCGTCAGATACTGATTTGATAGCATACATAATGAGTCCACTCCCCTGACCACCCCCTTGGAACTTTCTACGGAAAATTCGGTACTTTCCGTTGCGGGACGCTCAGACACTTACTCATACCTTGTTGCAACTTTCTGAAACTTGTTTACTGAAACTTGCCCTTGCTCGGGAGTGAACAAGGCCACTCTCAGCCAGTGCTGTCCGGTGGCGCTGCTCAACTCATGCTAACTGAGGCCTACTCATGCTAACTAGAAGAGATCCTCTTCGTAGAGAGGGTCTCATGCCCTTTCTCTCTTGGCCATTCTCCAACAGCTGGCTGCATGAACAGGAAGAAACTTGGAGCGAGACGCCATCCAACACGTCCTACGTTTTGCAAAATGGAAGGGGTGTGTTCGAGCTATGGACAAGCTTTTTTCTTCCGATAGATGAGAGGAGATAGGGACTGAACTATGGGACGCAGTCACAAGGGGGAGCTGCGAGACTTGCGATCTTGCTGGACCATGGCGGGAGATCAGGCTGCTGATGGAGGAAGTCTCAGGGGAGCCAGAAGTGTGTGCTGTTCCCCCAGAGCTGCCTGCCACGAGCTGCCCTTGCTCTGAGAACTCTGAAAAGTCAATGCCGCTGGTATGCCCCATATCAGACTTGGAGTTTTGGGGAGGCGGTGAGTCATTTATACCCTCTGCGCCCTTTGAGTCATTACCTGCCTCTGACGACAAATGGCAGCAACCAGCAAGTCTCAACAAGCCAAGACAAGTTAATCCAGCTGACGTGCCTCTGCTGGAAGAGTCAATGGAGTACCACGATGGACAACAAAATCACCCTGACTTCCAGGAGGAGGGACACATGCAGAGTATGAAGGACTTGCTGAGATGTCAGGAGATGCAGATGCAAGAAGTGCTAAAAGCAATGAAGCGGCTAGATGGTGGTACTAGTAAAACTTCGTGGTTAATAGCATATAAAAAGGCATCAGATGCAATTTAAGGACGAGTTGGAGGCAATTGGCAGGGAATGTGAAAAACAGGGAAAACAGGAATGGGAGGGAGCAGAATTGGACCTCACTCCTGAAGAGCTCTGAATAAAAAAGGAGCTAATACGAAAATGGGCAAAGCAATGTGTAGAAGATGGGATGTGGTCAATAAGAGAAGCAGATGAATATTTGCGAGCATGATATGGAAAAGGGCTAGAGACTGGGTCAGCAGATCAGTTTGTGAATATGTGTCAACTCACTGATCCACAGGGAAACACAAGGGAATTGTACAATAGTGACAGTAATGACAATTTGGGTGCTGCCCCTGTGCGTCAGGGTAGAGATATTCCTTGAGATCACTCAGGGCAATGGTGGCAAGGGGTAATCAGGGATGCAGCCATTGAAGGGAGTATGTTACCTGGCAGTATTACAGCAATGTCAGTGCATGTAGATAATAGAGGACAAAGGCAGTGATCTCCCTTTGACTCAAAAACAGTTAAGCAGTTGCAGAGTGCAGTAATGCAATATGGTATGGATAATAGGCATGTGATGCAGCTAATCAATTCATTTTCCAAGGGGCAAGTACTAACTCTGATGGATATTCGGGCATTGATGGAGTTATTACTTCCCCCAACAGGGTATCTGATATTCTTGGACAAGTGGTAGGGGAACGTGGAATTGGCCATATTAGAAAATGTTCATTTACCAGCTGATGATCCATTACGATTCGCTAGCTTGGACCAATTACTGGGTCGTGGACAATATGCAGATGGTGCCACTCAGGCAGCACTTCACCCAAGGATTTTACAGCAAACACAAGGGCTTGCCCTGGCAGCAGTGAAAGAATTACCAAATATAGGTACCCCTGTGCCACCCTGTTCTACAATAAAGCAGGATCCTGAGGAACCCTATATGAAGTTTGTGGACCATTTAAAAAAAGCTGTAGATGCTTCTCCTAACCTGACTCCAGAGGCAAAAGTTGCTGTGGGGAAAGATTTGGCCATGATGAATGCAAACATCCAATGCCAACAGATATCAGCTGGCTTGGGAAAAACTGCTTCTCTGGCAGAGATGGTGGAAGCTTGTACACGGGTACCGATTTTGCAAGTCAAACCTGCCATGAAAGACTGAAGCCCTTCTTCTCACAGCCTAGTATAATACCAACAAGGAGGTGGCAGAACTTTTGGCCCAGTGGAGTACGGAAGAGGATCCGTTGTTAGTATCAGAATGGATATTTCTAAACAATCAAAAACAAAAAACGATAATTCAGAGGTGGGAAGCCATTTCCCAAGTGGTAGTGGAAGGACTAAGCCAATATCTGACCTTGTCTGAGTCGTATGTTGCTAAAATTGTGATCCCCACTTCTCTCAATCTGTTTGAACAGATCCTTCTCAAACATGACGATCTTGCCTTTGCTCTTACCTGGATTCCAGTGCAGGTGGACAATCATTATCCACTGCATCCCATATTTAAAACCAACCTCCCCTTACAGCCTATGTCAGTTGTTAGTGAGTGCCCATTAGATGTGATAACCATTTTCACGGATGTGAGTAGTCGCTCACTCAAAGGAGGCTTTGTATGGTTTGAGAATGGCCAGTGGCATTCACAGATCATTGTAGCTGAGGGATCAGTTCAAATTTTAGAGTTGCAAGTGGTGATAGCAGCATTAGAAAAATGGCATAACTGCCCAATTAATCTGGTAGTAGATTCCCTTTATGTTGTGGGAGTTGTACGAAGAATACATAGAGCGCTTTTGCAGCGAGTTTCCAACTCCTTGTTGTTTGAGGCATTATTAGATTTGTGGAATGTGTTAGATTATAGGACAGCACCAGTATTTATAATGCATATGCAAAGCCACTCTAACGTACCATGTGGGCTAGTTGAGGGAAACAACATTATAGACAAACTCATGGCAGTGACAGATGTATCTCCTTTTGAACAAGCCAGACAAGCTCATGAGTTTTTCCATCAATCCTCAGCATCACCATGAAAACAGTTTGCCCTTACCAAGGAACAAGCTCAATCCATTATCGCAGCTTGTCCTGATTGTGCTCGCGTAGTGCCTCTGCAACAAAAGGGAGTGAATCCTTGGGGCTTGCAGCCAGGCCAATTATGGCAGACTGATATTACTGAATTTGCACCGTTTGGCCGACAAAAGTACATTCATGTGTCCGTGGATACCTGTTCAGAACTGTTGTGGGCTACAGCTTTGACCTCAGCAAATGCAAAAGTGGTGAAGTGTCATTTATTACAAGTTTTTGCTGTCATGGGAGTTCCTACACAGATCAAAACAGATAATGGCCCTGCATACCGTTCTGATACACTTGCAACCTTCCTTGTCCAGTGGAAGGTACAACACCTGGTTGGAGTCCCTTACAATTCTACTGGCCAGGCAGTTATTGAGCACGCACACCACACCCTGAAAAATCTTTTGTCTGTTTTGAAAAAACAAAGGGGAATTGGTGTGAGTCCAGAAGAGGTATTGATGAAGGGATTGTATGTGCTGAACTGGCTTAATCCTAAAAGTGAGACTGAAATGGAGCATGTTGTTATGCACCATATTAAAATCGTCAAAGATTTTTCTGAAAATGTACCTAAGGTTACTGTGTTTAATCTGATAACACAACAATGGGAAGGGTCTATGTCATTAATAACCTGGGGAAGGGGATATGCTTGTGTTTCTACAGATAACCATAAAAATTCGTGGATTCCCACGAAGTGGGTGACACCTTGGCTAGCTAACAGAGACTGATTGCAATGATGACGACCCTTAACCTCACATGTGTTTTCGCTTCCACCAACGGATGTAGCCAGTGTCGAGCGTACCACTGTGCAAAACAGAGCAGTGATTAATTTTTTTTAATTGGCCCATGGCCACGGTTGTGAAGAGTTTGATTGCATGTGTTGTTTGAACTTAAGACCATTCAGAATCTATACATAAAAAGATAAAAGATTTGCAGAACATGAACCAGAAAATAACAGAAGATGTTGGGTATTTTGGGTTGGATGCTTTGTTTAGTAAAAATGAATATTGAAAAAAAGACTGTTCTTGTTAACGGTAATTCTATTGGCTTTAATATTCTTACACTATATTTTGGACTGTCTTCAAACCATGATACACCATGCTAACATTATATTAAATGAAAGAGGGGGAAAACTAGTGGCAGGACTCCTACTAGGCTGGGGTTAGGGTAAAGGGTTAGAGTTAAGCATAAAGAGTTACGGTTAGGGGGTAGGGTTTAGGGTTTAGGGTTAGGGTCAGGGTTAGGGGTTACGGTTTAGGGTTATGGAAAACAATTAGGGTTAGGGGTTAGGGTTAGGGTTAGGGTTACGATTAGGGTTACAGCTAGAGTTAGGATTAGGGTGGAGTTAGGTTTAGAGTTAGGGAGAGTGTTAGGCTTAGGTTGGTGTTACGGTTAACTTTAGGGTTGTAATTAAACTTAGGTTAGGGTTATGAATAGGGTTAGGGTTAGGGTTTAGGGTTAGGGTTAGGGTTAGGGTTAGGGTTAGGGTTAGGGTTAGGGTTAGGGTTAGGGTTAGGGTTAGGGGTTAGGGTTAGGGTTAGGGGTTAGGGTTAGGGTTAGGGTTAGGGTTAGGGTTAGGGTTAGGGGTTAGGGGTTAGGGTTAGGGGTTAGGGGTTAGGGTTAGGGTTAGGGTTAGGGTTAGGGTTAGGGTTAGGGTTAGGGTTTAGGGTTAGGGTTAGGGTTAGGGTTAGGGTTAGGGTTTAGGGTTAGGGTTAGGGGTTAGGGGTTAGGGGTTAGGGGTTAGGGTTAGGGTTAGGGTTAGGGTTAGGGTTAGGGTTAGGGTTAGGGTTAGGGTTAGGGGTTAGGGTTAGGGTTAGGGTTAGGGTTAGGGTTAGGGTTAGGGTTAGGGTTAGGGTTAGGGTTAGGGTTAGGGTTAGGGTTTAGGGTTTAGGGTTTAGGGTTAGGGTTAGGGTTAGGGTTAGGGTTAGGGTTAGGGTTAGGGTTAGGGTTAGGGTTAGGGTTAGGGTTAGGGTTAGGGTTAGGGTTAGGGTTAGGGTTAGGGTTAGGGTCATTAGGGTTAGGGTTAGGGTCATTAGGGTTAGGGTTAGGGTTAGGGTTAGGGTTAGGGTTAGGGTTAGGGTTAGGGTTAGGGTCATTAGGGTTAGGGTTAGGGTTAGGGTTAGGGTTAGGGTTAGGGTTAGG